>NC_043973.1:24538851-24852184 GCF_902148855.1 Sphaeramia orbicularis
AATTCATCCAAATCTGTCCATAACTTTTGAGTTATGTTGCACACTAACGATCAGTGGCCCCCCCACCCCTGATCACCACCAAAATTTAATCATTTCTTTATCCCATTTCCAACAAACCCTGAAAATCATCCAAATCTGTTCATAATTTTTGAGTTATGTTGCACACTAACGGACAGACAAACAATCAGACAGACAAAACAAACACAAACAAACCTGGCAAAAACATAACTCCTTGGCGGAGGTAATAAAAAAAAAATCTGGCAAAATTTAGGAACATTAACCAATATTTTGAGGTTGCTCAAGAAGTTAAATATAACACAGTTAACCGTATTCGGTATTTTTCGCATGTTATATGCTGCATTGTGTGCCAGGCTTCTGGCATGCTGTTTAATGATTTATGGCTGAAATTGGTTCATTCGATCATGTAGATGTGGGCATTACGTATTCTGACTGTTGGTAACCACATGTGGTGGTTTTACCCAGTCAGCACATCACTAGATAAAGCTTAAAATGTCCATATTACTTGGATTTGCTGACCTCATATCCTAATTTTGGGTTTCCCCAAAAGGTGCGTGTTGTGCGCAATTTGGGTGGAATCACTGTTTAGTGTTTTAGTTGTGGTATGTCTTTGATAGTAAAAACATGTCAATCTGATGCAAGAAAGGCCACACTGCTCAGTGCTCCAGAGTGACAGTAGTTGTTAATCAACATTATCATCATGCATCTCATTCATTCATTCATTTTCTGAACCCGCTTTATCCTCACTAGGGTCACGAGGGTCTCTGGAGCCTATCCCAGCTACATAGGGGCGAAGGCAGGGTTCACCCTGGACAAGTCGCCAGTTCATAGCTGACATATAGAGACAAACAATCACTCTCACACCTATGGGCAATTTAGATGAACCAATTAACCTATTAGTGCATGTTTTGGATGGGGGAGGAAGCAGGAGTACCCGGAGAGAACCCGGAGAGAACCCACGCAGACACGGGGAGAACATGCAAACTCCACACAGAAAGGTCCCACCCCTGTCGACTGGTGTTGGAATCGAACCAGGACCTGTGAAGCACGAGTGCTAACCACTGCACCACCGTGTCGCCCTATCATGCATCTTTCAGTTCAATATTCAGTCATGAATGCAGGACACTATTTTTGTTCATTTGTTTCTTGCTATTTTGTAACATACTTGTAATTATATGTTACAACAGTTACGATCACTCAACTGAAGACAAGATGATAATTCTGACTGACTTTACGATCTTTTGCGAATACATGCATGAACTTTTTGGCTTGTTTGTTCCTTTTATGGATATATTGTGTAGTTGTGCACATGTAGTTAATGTGGGGTGTTAATAAAAGCAATGCTGCATTCCATTTGTAATGTGGCATATGTTTGTAAGAATGGTGAAATTTATGCAATATTTAATGATTTTGGAAATATCAAAGGCCTTGAGCCCCAGATATTTTCAAAACAATCTGAAATTTTGCACAGTTTGTTTTTATTGGCATCCTAACAAATTTAGGGGGTGAGAGTCGAACATTTCCAAAAAAAAAATTTTTGACCCCATGTAAGGACCACCCAACCCCACACCCTTTTGTCTTCATACCTATAGACACAAGCACACAGTACTTTTCCACTTTTCCCACATCACCCCCTTATTGCTCACACACACACACCTCTAATCTAATACACTGCTTTATGAGTTTACAAGGCCAACATCAGGCCTGTTATAATTTCCATTAATTACAAATAGTAGAGGTTTTTCTATGCCATTCTGTCTGTTTAAGCAGTAAAGGGTTGGAAAGTTAAACTGTCTTTACTCTACTTTCAGGTTCAGAAGTTGTTGGAGTCCCAGTGGTCAAAGGTTTTACTCCTACTGCATTCCGGTGATGAATGAATCAGGATTATCTGTTCTATATTGGTTGGTTAGGCCATGTTCTGGTCTGTTCTAATGCTTGTGTTCAATTGTTCTACTAATGTTGAAGGCATTTATAACACATCATTGAGGGTAAGTACAGCTGAGTTCATGCTTTGCATGTTACTTTGTTGCTGTACCTTAAGGATTTGGTATTTAAATATACAGAACTACACTTCCAATATGCATAAGTGGTATAGCAAATATTTTTTCATATTTTGGACTAGAGTTACATTCAGTTTGATACATGAAGCTGTAGATTACCCATGCAGTGTAGATGCATCAAAATACCACACCCTTAATGTATGTTCTATTGGTTGCATGCGTTTATGGTGGTACTTATTAACACATTTACTAAGGGAAAATGCCAAAGGGGATTAGACTGATGTTTTTTTTTGTTAGGGAGGCTGAAACCAACGGCAACTCTCTCAAAACCAGACCGTCCTGATAGTGCCCTTGCGTCTCCATGGCCAGGTTGGCACATACACTGCTAATTTAACTCTACTTGATGGACATGCATGTTTCTGATCAGTGTTCTAGTTTTCCACCAGTTCCAGTGAGGGCTTCATTGCCAGTACCTCCCGAGCTGCTTGCCTTGGGGTTGTCTTCATGCAAGATCACATCACCTTTGAGACCAGTGCGTCCTCCCACAGCAGTCTCTGCAGCCACTGGTCAGTTTTGGTTTCCTACAACCACTATGAACACACACACACACACACACACACACACACACACAACACACACACACACACACACACACACACACACACACACACACACAGGAAAGCCCGTTCTGTGGTGGGACTGGACCTGGCCAGTCTGGACACGGTGGCTGAGAGGAGGGAGAAGGACAAAATCTGTGCAATCCTAGACTATCCTTCTGACCCTCTGCATGATGAGCTGTGGCTGATGGGCGGCTCATTCAGCTGGTGGATTATCCCACCCAGGTGCAGGACTGAACATTTCAGATGCTCCTTCATTCCAACCGCCATCAGACTGTACAATAGCAGCTTGGCTTGAATTACATCCTGCTCTAAGCAGTTGTTTACATCGGTCAGTCTCACTCACTTACACACTTATAAAATTGTCACCTACTGCATACTTGCTATTTTATCATTATCGCTATTTTTTGTCACTTTAGTCACTTTAACAAACTTGTTTATTTTTTTATTTTTTTTCTATTGTATTGATGCATGCTGTCTTGTGTTGCTGTACACACTTGAATTTCCCTCCTTTGGGGATCAATAAAGTGTATCTTATCTACACACACACACACACACACACACACACACCACACACACACAGTAGTAGTACTGTACACTATTTAACCTCCTAAGACCCAGCTATGGGTTTTCTGTCCACATTTGTGGACAAGAGTTTCACAACTTTATACAAATATAAGAAAACTGTCCACCACAAAGGACATTCCATAAAATGTTTAAAACTGCATCTGAAAAAACTGTTGCATCATGATGTTTCCAATATAGGCACTTATTTAATGAAAAACAAAAAAAGCTGGTACTTTGCTGACATTTCCTGGGTCTCAGGAGGTTAAAGTATCTGTGTCTGTTTAACACACTGCGCTCTCTCAGACGTTCAGTGTCAGTTATTTATTTTGTATTCAGTTTTTTTCTCACTCTTTAACTCTGTCTATATCATCCTTTCTCCCTCTCCTCTCACTTCTCACCATCATCCCAGCAGTCTCTACTGCATCTGCACCACCCTCGCTCAGTCGGAGGCCTCTGCTGATCCACCACTCCCGAGCTATGACCAGGATGTGAGCCGATGGAACTGCTCTCACGAACAGAGAATGTGGGTGAAAACTGAGATGGAGGCCTTGGGACTGTGGCCAGGCTGTCAACCAGTGAGACATCTAATGAACATGCTCTCCTTGTGGCATTACCCACCTTAGCATGAACTTATTGATACTGCCTATGAACTGTCATCACAAAGAACTTCCAGCTTCACCCTGTCTTTATATGGAAGCTGGAGCACACCATAATGGAAGGATATTTATTTAGTTAGTTTATTAGTTATTTATGCTTTCAAGAGGCTGGATTTTTTTGTTGTTTGTTTGTGAATGATTATGTGTTCATTAAAAGTTGATTTTACTGAAAACCCAAAAAGCTCATACTGCTCATACTATCAATTTTTTCACAAGCACAGCCTATAACCAAATTCCACCATAACCCTTAACACACTGCATAAGTATACATTAGAAAACATGTTTAGATAAGCTTTATTACAGACTAATGGCCCACATCAAAAAGCAAACAGATAAATACAAACACAAAAAAAAAACATCTATACTTTCAAGAGGCAGTCATACCAGTGTTCCCAGAACTGAGATGTGTAATGCACAGCACTATATGCAAGATTAGTCAGCAAAAAAATTACAGTATTTTCTAAATGATTCAGGTGACATAAACTTATGTTTCCTTTTAGAAAATGAAAGTGAAGTTTTTTATTTGATTATAGTCCTTTCAATATACAGGTCTAAAGGTAAAAGTAACATCTACATTTTTACCTCAACTGGGAATCGAACCGGTGTTTCAGCAGGGAATGCCATTAATAAATCCACAGGAACGTGATTTTTTTTCTCTCTGCTGATTGGCTAGTCATAGTTCTACGGGTACACACGGCTGGCCACTGCGCACGGGGCGTGAATTCTAATAGCTATAACAACACCTAACAAAGCAATTTATATAGCTGACAGTACAAGTATTTATATAATATATGAGCTACTCATCAAAAAAATAATGTTATAATGTAGTAAATCACAGATAGATAGATAGATAGATAGATAGATAGATATGTACTTTATTGATCCCGAACGAAATTCTGTGAACTCCATTGCTCACATACATGATACAAATGAGATGTAAGAGTTAAATATAGAGGATAGGACTAATAATAAATAAATAAAAGTGATATAGCCATAATATATGAATAAAATGACATAGCCAGAAAAATAAATAGCTAGCCTATACAATAAAAAACACACAATAAAAGCACACGAGATAAGTATTTCACTGATACCATACCATTTTATAATAATCTAATGTGATCTGTTACTTCCTCTATGTTTTAAGTTATTTGTTTGTTTTTCTAAATAATGTATTAGGAATGAGGACATACGCCATATCATGTGACATATCTCAGAGGTTTGTTTCTTCTAAAATATCATAAGGCCCAGTGAGTTAAAATTGGCATGTGTCAATTGAAGGCCTTTTTATAAACAACTGAGAACAAACCAGCATCCTAGCCTGAACAAAGAAGGGTCATTGCTGGATATGTATCCCAGGGCTTAATGTTAATGAACTTTTTCTATCTAGTTTTCTAAATTTCTCCATCATTTGTGTTCTAGTTTTCGTAACAAAAGAACATAAAGCACACAATTGACATTAAATGTAGTCTGTGGCTCCAGACAACGACTGAGGGAGTTTACTTGTTGAACAGGAAATATGTCACTGTTTCTCTGCTCTACCCACTAACTTCATTTGTTATCTTCACCGGTGTTAATCCTGCTTACCCTCTTTTCCCTCTGTTGCCATGGATATGCTATTCCTATGGCAACTGCAGGCCTTTGTGGATGGCCTCGGGCCCCCACTGTAGAGGACTTTCTGAACCTTTCATTACACATTCCCTTCAAGCTCGCAGACAAATCACACAAGTAGCACATGCTCTAAACTCCGTCACCCTTCTTTTCTCTACCGCCCTCCAATTCTCTCAGAGTCTTTATGCTTCTCTGCCCTTGTGCTCATTACTGGATCTTCTGAAGCCCTGACACTCTGTACCCAGTGCAGCCATGCAACTGTTTAGCCTTACAGTTTCCCCTTAATCTTTTTTGTACATTACACTTGTGCCATTCATTGTACATGATACTAAATGCCAGTGCTATTAAGAATAAGGCTGTGATCAGATTGTGTGCGGCATATCGTTGTCATAAGAGTCAGCTCTGCAAGCTTTCTAATTTTCTGTGGCAAAGGAAACCAGAGCTCCATGTTTAAAGATGCATGAGACGTCTTGAGCAACAGAGAATAGAGACGGAGGCCTTGCCAGAGAAAGTGTTTCTATGTCAGAGAGAGTGGAAGAAAGGGAGGAGTAAGACTCATACAGATAACAGAAAAGTTGCCAGTGGCAGTGAAAGGCCCACGTGAGGCAGAGTAGTGTCACGACGGTCCGCTGTGTGCACGACAGGTGGTGGGTCTCCACCTGTTGAATGAACTCTGTCAGCGTTGGACACTACCATGGGCTGCGGGTGGGCTCGTCTCTGCTCAGCATCGTGGCGGGCTGCATCAATCGGGGTGTCCAGGGAGTGTGATGCTGATGCTGTAGGAGGCATCTTCCTGGGAGCAGGGGGCCTTGGTGAGTGTGTGTGTGGAAAAACATGAAGAACAACTGACCTATTTCTAGTTTACAAAGTGTAACATACAGATCACTTAAAGATAACAGTTTTTCTACTCATGTACCAAAGCTAATTTTTCTCCAACTAACTTTTGTCATTGCAACAACTTAATTAAGCGTCTGTTTACTACAACTTCTTAAAATGTTCATTCCAGCTTACTCCCAAGACAGTTTTGTAAACATTGTTTTAATTATTTAATTTAATTATGTTGAACTTTGAGCCATTGGTCTATTGGATTTTCTTGAGGGGATTAGGAAAGTTGATCTCATCTCATTATCTCATCAGCAAATTCTTGTTCGCTCTGGCAAACAAGGAAGAGCAGCTTTCTGCTAATATTAAATTGCGCTAAGCTTTAGTGCTCTTTCATAACTTTTTTCTTTTCTTTTTTTCTTCCAAATAACTATACAAAATAACGTTATTGATTTAAGTGACCTAAGTTTGGTAATGTTTCATTACTTTTATCCCGGAAGCATTTTTCTTTCAGACCAATGTAGTCTGCATCAGTCACTGAAACCAAATATGGGTCAGTCAAACATTAACTGTTTTACTGCCAGAGGATCTGTGTTGCAAGTGGTATCAAGTATGACTCATATTTGCCGAGCCAACTCACTATTACAATAAAGTGTTAATAAAACAAAACTTGCAAATTCAGGTGAAAGACCTGTGGCCTGTGACATTTTCCATCCCCAGGATCTGAAAAAACTTGATCCAATAGTGTAACTGAAACCAGATTAGGTTCACTGCCAAGAATGTGCTAACTACTGTCTTTGAGACCAAGAGCAAAGAGCAGGGTTTTAGATCGAAGAAAGACAACATCAGCATGCATAGTTAATGAATGAAACACATTCGTACTGATGATTTGATCAGCTCTCAATAATTAATTTCTTCTACATTGAAATGTGCAGCAGAATTCACCAAATCAAAAGTATGCACAGCAGTTGGAGAGGATGTTCACTCTGGTCTCAGTACAGATAAGCGGCATCTAATTATATGTTTTGGGGCTTATGTGCCATGATGCCTCCTCCGACACATAGGCTGACTAATGGGTATGAACAGAGTGTTCTTGGAAAAATCTTTGCACTCCTTCTGCAGTTTCATGACATTTTAAGCACACGCATGCATCACAGCCACCCTCGGGACCTGCCAGGGTTAATGCCAGCTCTGGTGGCTTATAAGGGAAATCAATAACTGTGAATTGGAGCAATGTGCCACTGAGAGGCACACAAGCCCTGCAGTTCAGATATTAGTTAATACTTGAGACTGAACAGGAAGATTACACACTGTGGCTGGTGCTCTAAAAATAATCTGAAGGCTATGTCGTGACTGGAAATAACAACCTATTGTTGGTCATAATGTGAAGAAATGGAGACTTTTTTTATTCTGCCTCGGCCAAATGATTAGACTTGATTTTGATAAGACTGCGACTCTTGTTGTTATTTTTCATCAAACTCAGAGCAAAGATGAAAGACAATTATCGTTATTTATTTTATCATGACTTTTAATTGTACACTGCTAATACTATTAATCAAAAATCTACCTGGGCGCTATTTCTGAAACAGTAACTTACCAAACCTATTACCTTTATGCTGCACAGGCCTGCTTATATCGATCTTCCCCTTCATAAAAGCTTGGCTTAACATCAACAACATTCTTCCGTCTTTTGGTAAGCTGTCATTTTAATCCATTTACCTCATTTACATCCATCTACTAAACCATCAGTGTTTCATCATTTCTCTCCTTCTTCATATTACTGTTAATATTTGTTAATCTGTTACATGCAAACAGTATTTTGCTCATTTTAATGCCAAGTATTATTATCAGGAAACTTCAGAGTGCACCCCACAACTGCCAACCCTGCTCCGAGCAACCTGTAGATGCACTAAAAAGAGAAGGTGAGTTTTTTGGCTAACATTTATTTCCCCTGTACAGCTATCACCAAACAATCAGAGATCTCTGTTAAATTTGATTCTTGATACTGAGCGATTGGGTGCATGCTGGTTATTGATAGTAAATGTGATACCTGCCTGAACACTTGAGTCGTTGTTCACACCAGAGGAGATGATGAGTCTGAGTGATATCAGAGCATCTCTTACATCATAAGTTGCTTGGATCAGTGACAGTAAAAGTGCATTACCTTTCTCACTTTTTGTTGACAAAGATGAAAACATTATAAGATAAAGAAACATTTAAGAAAGAAATGAACTACAGGAATAATTCAAGGATGACAACTAAGTATGGTTTTGGTTTCATATGTATTTATGTTTAACCCATAAAGACCCAAACAGCCACCAGTGACCAAATCCAAATCCATCTACTGATCTAACTTGTTTAATAACTGTTGATCCACTAATTCTATCAATACATCTAAATAATTAGTATAAAAAGCAGTTTGTCATCTTTTCATGACCATCAGATATGACCCATTTGGATGTTCAGAGGCTCCGTAGTGAATGTGGAAACACTGCCATCTTCTACAACACTGATCCACAGTAAACCCATAGGAGTTTGATCAATGACACTGGATGGACACACTTGGTTTAAATTCAGTTAATGATATATTTTACTGAAAAATTCACTTTTTCTTCAGTTTTCTCCGTTTTTGATATAATAAACCTCAAGTTTAACCTGAGCTTTTATGAACATTTACTTATTCAGCAAATTAAATAATGGAAAATACCTGATTTTGACTAAAAAAAATGCAAAACACAGAGTATAATATGATAATAAATGGTGATCAATCACTTAAAAAGGTTAAATAGAGAAAAAAAATCATTTGGAAACTGATACAAAAGTAGCACTGGGTCTTTATGGGTTAACATGTTTACCTTTATAGAATACAAAATATACAATTATGCTGCATAAAACATCACTCAAATTTATTTTTATTTAATTTATTGTTTTAACTACACTTTATTTCAGTTTTATATTACAACATTCCATCTTTTAGTATAAACAAAGGCTTGAGTTAAGGAGTAAAGGCAAGAAACAATTTATATATAAATCTTTAATATTTACCAAATTAATTCATACTATTAAGACATATTATCTGTGATCGGTAATATCTATAAACTGTTAAGTCAGTCTGAAGTCTTCAAGTCTTAAATGACTTCCCCCAGGTCTGTGGGTAATCCATCAAAGGCAATATCCTTTAACATGTTGCCATTTCCCTTCAGCTTAGGACTTAGCCTCTCTGCTGGCAGCTCCCTAAAACGTCATTACACTTTCAGGCTACAGTAAGTGGTTTTTCATGACTACAGTTCAATAATATGGATTTACTAGCTAAAAATAGAAGATTGGCTACAAACTTAGATATATTTACTTTAGTTTTGGATTTTTATGTGGCAGCTCCAATAGAAACTGACCCAGATCTTATAAACCTTGCTCACCAATCTTTTTAAATATACATGCATATTATTGACAAGTCTAAAAACAATGTATGTAATCCCAACTGTCATGTTTAGACATAGTGTTGACCTATCAGGATCTATTTTGTTCATGACATGAGGTGTTCTGTGCCGTCTGTTAAATATTCTCCATATTTTGTATTTCTCTGAATTTATGTCCAACGAAAAGTGAATAAATGCATCATCTGAAGGTGTTCTTTTTATCTTCTAATAACCTTTTTAGCTCTAAAACTTTGCAAGTGCTTATAAAAGTATGATGTTAAGCCTTTATACAATGTGATATTAATTATGGATCTCCTCTTTGGTCACAATAGGTTTGCATACTGTGTCATCATACTGTTGTGAATTTTATTTTATGCTGTACTACTTTGTAAAGGTTGTATGTTGTATTTAATCTATAGTAATTTCTGAATGTTTATGGAGTGTGAAGTAGACTACTGAGTCGAAATCTTAGGGCATCTTTAGCTTTGCTGTTTTTACAGGATGGAAATGAGTGTACAGTTTATTTCTCAGTCTGTTTTTGTTCAGATATAGCAAGAAAATAGAGGGAATAAGTGTACAATATTAAAACCCACAAAATCTGAACTAAATGGCATCTAAAGGCTAAAGTTAGTACATACTGTGACCACTGTTCCCATGAGAAAAAGTAGCTCAAAATAGAAATGTGTGATATTTTGAATGAGACCTGGTGTAAAACAACAGGAAATCAATGCGATAAATCTCATACCATCTGAACAAAAAAAGTAATTTAATGGCAAAAAGCAGACTGCACTAAATACTTGAGTCTGGTTTGTAGAAGCTGTTTTTTTCTTCTTGTTTTTAATGTTGTACATATTTCTCGCATGTAAAAAACCCAGCCCACAAATGGTACAAAGTCAGTGATAGCTTCATTTTCAAGTTATTTAAGAGTAAATTGAATAGAGGATATGAGAAGCTATAAGACATCAGAATGAGATTAGATTCGCTCTTATTTTGTCGCTTTATTTTGGAGATGTTCATTAAGAATTCAGCTTTAGCCTTACTCGCCCAGGCTTAATGATGCCTCTGGGTGATTATATAATGGAAAGTCCAAGTATGTATGAGCCCTGAGAAGAGTTTTTCTCTCTCTCTCTCTCTCTCTCTCTCTCTCTCTCCTCTCTCTCTTCCTCTCTCTCTCTCTCTCTCTCTCTCTCTCTCTCTCTCTCTCTCTCTCTCTCTCCTCTCTCTCCTCTCTCTCTCTCTCTCTCTCCTCTCTCTCTCTCTCTCTCCTTCTCTCTCTCTCTCTCGAAACCCTCACTGGTAAGCTAGAGCTTCCTGATTTCTGTTCCATGTGTTCTGTGGTCTATACAGGGACTCAAAGTCAGCTAAATCTGGAACGTTCTAAGAGTCGTATGACTTTTGTGGACGTGTGCACCAATGCCTGAAAACAATCCAGACGAAGGGTATGAGACCAACACTGTTGCAAATGATGTTTACATGCAGTTAATCCACATTATGGATTCACATAGATGAGGAGCATATGATGTGCTGTTCATATCGTGTCCAGTGTCCAAACACCCACACAGTGCATGTCCATAATTATGTAGCTGAGAAACATTGAGTGTGCATTTTGCAAGTTTTGATTACCCTTACTAGGCAATGGGGGCATTTCAGAATAACTCATTACTGATACGTCCTGCCTTCCAGGCAAGTCTTGGGCAGATCTTAATGACTCTAAGTTAGACACTGAAGAGCTCAGCAGGATCCCTCAGAGGTCAGTGCATGGCCCAGTTCTTTCTCTGTTTACATTTGGGCAGTTTCACCACAGTCACAGTTTGTGATTTAAGCAGAAAACACAGAACTACTGTGGCTGTGATACAGAAATGAATAAGTTGTCTGTTTCAATGTCTGATGTAACATGGATAAAATCGTAGACCTGTATAACTGTATCCTATTCACTGTAAACCTCTTGATTTATACTTTATACTGATTTTTACAATACTGTGATCTACACTGCTTTAGATAATAATAATAATAATAATAATAATGATAATAATTATAGTAATAATTCATGATAAACACATTAACTGTTCATTTGAAACTTGCTATGCATCATTAGATTAGTGTGATATTTTCCCACACTGCGGTCTGCCAGTCTGTGTCATCTGTCAACACATACTGCACCTATCGCTGAATATTTTGGATGCATCACAAGTAAATCAACATAAACCCACACATCAAATACATTCCAACTTGTTTATACCTTTTTGTAGTGTTACATGACTGTTAGCACCGGATACCGTTTTAATTTGACATAAAGAGTTTTCAGATAAAGTCCATGGATGATAAAGACATTTAAAACTTAAAGTGTAATCATTTTAAGGTCATAATCCATCAATGATTGACATTATGCCACATCAAGAAGTGTCGTTCTTTAAACTGCTCTGATTAGATGTGGGTTTACTTTCATCTCTCAAAATTAATTTAGCGTTTTAGGCAATCGTTGTACGGAATTAGTTGTTACCGACTGATTTCTACATCATTTGATGACTAATTAACCTTGATCTCTATTACTTGTATTTGCTCTGTCTAGTTCATGCTATGATATAAAAATGAGAGTGATTTGAAGACATAAAATGTGCTTTATGGATAGTTTGTGACACTGTTGTCTGCAAAAGGATGCTGTTTAAATCTACTATTTACTGAGATTCATACACTGAACTTTCTGCATCTGAATCAATTTGTAAGTTTATGATTGATGGTATATTATTATTTTTGCAAATTATAAAATCATCATATAAAACAGTTAGGAGAATAGTCAACTGAACATGTTACATAATGTCTGTAATGTCTGTCGGAGTCCGTCAGAGGAGAAAAGGACTTTCAGAAGTGAACATTACAAGGTATCACCTTCATTTCATAGTCAATCACTTTGGATGTTGTTACCATGGTAACCCAGATCTTGTTAGATAGATAGGTTTCAGTTTGTCAGTTCAGGTAATTCATCATCCATGCTAGTGCGATACTAGATATTATACATGAGCAATAACCTTAAAGACTACCTGTTTTCTTATTTGAGAATGTAATTGTGAAAATCTGTGTTTCCTGTTTCCTACCATTATAAGACTTAGTCCCAATAGATGTACATGAGTGTTTTTCCAGAAATATAAGTCAGGGTCAGCTATTATTTGTGAAATCAGAACTATATGTTTACAATAAACATTTATTTTACAGTATTTCTCATTTATTGTAATAAAACAAGATCACAATTATGCAAAAAAAACCCAAAAAAAACCAAAAACAGATATAGGTTTTACCTAAATAACAGCAAAAAGATACCCATCATAGCATCTAAACCAGGGGTCAACAACCCTGGTCCTAGAGAGCCACTATCCTGCATGTTTTTTTTACGTGTCCTTCTTCCAACACACCTGATGGTCGTTACTGGGTTTCTGCAGAGCTTGATGATAGGCTTATCATTTGAATCAGGTGTGTTGGAAGAGGGATACATCTAAAACATGCAGGATAGTGGCTCTCTCTAGGACCAGGGTTGCTGACCCCTGACCTAAACCCTCCATATATGTAGGGATAACCCTGTAGAAAGGAAAAGCCCCACCTGATAAGGCTAGAAATAAAAGATAAGTTGAATACATTTAAGTGTATTCAGGCTTTAGATAGAAATTCCCCAGTACATTAGTTATATCATTCAAAATATTACATCTCCATGATAAAAATGACTATAGGCTGCCTGGAATTAAACCATAACCTCCACGTATAAGTTTCCAAAATGTTCTTGGATCCTTTAAGATTTGAGACATACTGACATATAAATTGACATTTGGACAGAATACTGCATATCCACTAACATTTGTCATGTGGTGATCTGTTTTCAGAAACATCCTCAGACATGCCAGATGTCTTATCTAGACGGAAATTCAAGCAGTCACCTCCTGATCAAGAGTTGCCATGATGTATCAAGTGACCTCGCAAAATAGAAATCTTATCATTAACTTTGTCATCGTGGGGATTTTAAGATTTTAATCTTTCTGATTTTTTTTTTTTTTTCTGTAAAATGATATCAGCTGTATGTCGAACACCCTCTTGACACACCGCTCGAATAAACATATGCAAACCTCTAGAGTCAGATTGTGATTATTATGGAAGTATTTCCTACTTCTTGATGTTGGATGAAGTCAATTAAGCCTAGTCGCCCCACTTCTGTGCAGCTCATCTCATCGTCGCACAATGTTCCCAGCCACCAATTAAGAAATTATTATGGTCGTTATGTGATGATGGGACTGGTACATGATGTCATCTGAGGCAGCCATGTTTGCTGGGTTTGTGAGGAGGAAACAAATTAGAAAACATACAGGACAGAAACACGCCCAGTGCTTACACACACTGAACGACACCCCCGCAGTCAACTATAATACATTGATATTCAGGACAGTGCAGGCAGAATGGCTGCTGCATGGGAAGTGGTGTGGGAAGAACGCTGCGCTCTGACAAAAAGTGTGTCGTGCTGTGAGGCTGAATAATGCCAGGCTGCGTTGATGGGAATCAGCAACAGGAGCCTGACGAGTCCGTGGCGCCTTGATGACAACGCAGCAGTTTGATTGTCAAGCCTCAAATCACAAAGCCTCCTCACTCTACAGCATCTCAAGTTAAACAATGGAAGGAGACATCATTGACACTTACATAATCCAGAATGGGTTTAAACTGACTGACGACTCTAGTTAGATATGAATTAATCACCTTTAACCACCAAAACATGCTATTTGTTTCCAGGAGTCAAGAGTGTATTACTGCTGGGCCAAAAAGAAATGTTATAACATGAAACATAACAAGATGTTTGTACATATGACAACATATTTCAAGTTGTAACGACACCAACAAGGGCAGCACAGAGTCAAAGTAATGGTGAAATTACAGGTAGGATTTCAATCTGCTTGTTAGCAAGAAAAATGTACAGATTACAGACTACTTGGAATTATTATTATTATTATATAAGATATATATATTATATATTTTTTTTTTTTTTCATTTTATTTTTACCACTAAACCATGCAAATGTAGTGATTACTTAAGCATTTTTCCACATGTTAACATCCTATACACACACCGAACCTTGAAATCACAGACGTTTGTGATTCCGTATTGTGATTACACGGGCTGATATTGTATTGTGATTGTGAGTTGATTAACTGATACAATACAAACATTCTAAGTAATATTTTACATTATAAAGAAACTTGCCATGATATGTACTGTTTGTCTTCATAAACAGTGCCTTTTCATAAACATTTCATAATTACTGAGTATTCACAACATAAGATACACATATTAAAACCTAATAAGTGTTTTATGTTATATCATCAGATACATCGCTATAAATGTTTGTTTGTTTAGTTTTAATATTACAGCTATATTAAGTATCTCATTAAAATGAGAAAACATAAAAACATAAAATCGAAAGTATCTAATATGAACCGATCTTGCTTACACAGTCTGCACCATATTGTATAGGATATAATAGTATATTTGCATATCTATCTATCTATCTATCTATCTATCTATCTATCTATCTAGCTATCTATCTTAGCTATCAAACAAAAAAGAAGACTCTGAAGATACTTTTCTTCGTCATTTTGGTAACATGATTCATTTAGAACAACCAACCCCAGGGTGTTAAATTAAATTAACTAAAAAAAACCCAGATAAGCTTGATTATTACTCTTGGAATAGTGTCACAAAGAGCTGCTAGTCCATAAATAATTGATCAGTTAAATATTTATTCATTATGAATCAGATACATTTTGACGTTGACTTGAATGTGAGAAACCTTCAACCTCCTATAATGATGCACTCAGTTGTTCACAGGCTGGATCCTGTTGTTTTATGCAAGTACATGTGATTTATTAAACATGATAATAAGACATGATATTATTAGCTGCTTCCTTCTGGACCCCATTAGAAAGTGGCTTATTTAAAAGTAGAGCAGAAATGACATTTTTAGGAGAATGACAGTCATGGAGAAGGGTGCTGTCAATCAATGTCAACAAAAGCTTAATCACAGCTGAAGTAAAATATAAAATTAAAATAACAGGTTAAGGTTGAGAGTAAAACTGAAGTGTTCGTGTTTGCAAATCAGAAAGGAGATGCTTTTACCTTCATCATCTCCTACACACACAGACACACACGCTCGCACGCACGCACACACACACACACACACACACACACACACACACACACACACCAGGTTGAGCTGGTGAAGGGAGGGATCGGTGTGGAGCCAGGAGAGCATCATCCATCCAGTGGTTCACAGTGGAAGGAACACGCACTGTGCGCCAGATCAACTATGAAACATGGCAAATGCACACAGATGCCAGTCGAGCCGTTCCGTGTCATGTGCGTTTGAGGATGACCTGCGCGTCTCGGTCCAAAAGGTAGGAGCGACGCAGCGCGCGACTACACGTCAACTCAGAAGAAATGCCATCTCACCTAAGTGATCTTCTCTCTGCCCGTGGATTCTTCTATCTTCTTAATCCGTCTCGTCTCGTCTCGTCAGAAACTGAACGGATGTCATGACTTGTGCCCTCAGGATTGCAAAGCTGTGAAACCACAATGAAACCGCGCGTTTTGTGCTTCTGCGTCTACTCCAACTGTCATTATTACGCACCGCAATTAGAAACGAAAAAAAAAAAAAAATCCACGTTGATTAAAAACAATGGAAAGACCTTCGACGTCAGGGGTAAGATGATTCTGTACCTCTTTAATTTCACGCGAATGCAACACATCAATGCAGTAACCATCTTCAGTGTGGTTCAAGCAAAGCCCACTTGATAGACGCTGTAATACATTTTTTTTTTTTTGTCTTAGATCTTAGATATTTTCACATCTCTTTTCTCTTCCCTGTACGTTTCATTCCTACTTAATGAATGTACGCTGGAATGGAAGAGCCAATTTAATTTCAACTAAATACTTAAATGCTATCCCCCAGTGGCCTAGATGACATGAATGAAGCAGCTGCAATGTAATTTCTAGCACTTTACTTCACAAAGCAGGAGAAATTAGATAATAATTCTGATCAGTTATGTCAAATCAGTTGCACTGAGGACTTGGTGCAACAGTCGTGGGGTGCATGCATCTCATTTTAGACTGAGGTTTAATTTTCATGTAATTATGAACAAATGTGCAAATGATAAAAGCTTGAATTCCTTATAGATGCCCATATAATGTCTAGTGGACTAGTAATACACGTATAAACACTTAACAGCTGTAAACTGTCCTCATATTTGTAATTTATAGGAGTGGCAGAGCTCAGCAGTGAATGTTCAGACCTCATTGATGAATTACACAAGGAGGACACTTTAACATACCTTCTATTATCATAAAACCACAAACTCAGCACATCTTCTCTAACCACCTTCTTATATTAAATGGGCGGTATATAAAAGTGTGTGTGTATAATGAAGAGGAAGGTGCTACAGTTCTAACCATAAAAACAATCATTGCAGGTCTTATCAAACACACCACCCTTATCGTCATTAGAGTATCTCTGCATTTTTCTATTTCTATTATTTGCAAACACTACGAAGATTGTTGCTGCAAAGATATAAGTAACTGTGAGTGGATCAGGTTTCCAACATTTCCCAAAAGCCTCTGGGACACAAGGGAAGACACTGTTCTAATATGTGCAAGAATGTGTTAAAACAGGGGTGTCAAACTCATTTAGGTTCAGGGGCCATACTACATACTTAGCCCAATTTGATCTCAAGCAGGCCAGACTAGTAAAATCATGACTTAATAACCTATAAATAATGACAAATCCATGTTTTTCTTTTTGTTTTAGTCCAAAAAACCCCAATTAAATTATTAAAATATTTACATTTCACAAAAAGATGTGAATAACCTGAAAAAAAACGAAATTTCGTTTGAAAAATTAGTGCAATTTTAACAATATTATGCCTCGACTAATTATTAGTACATGTACATTACACAGAATCTTACATAAACATTTGGTAACAGGCAGAATATTGTTAAAATTTTGGAGTTTGGAACTAAAATTTGAACAATTTCTACAATTTTCCATCTCTTATTATTAACACAACTACAGATCGCAGTGGATCCATAAATGCACAAAACATTTAGTAACAGGCAGAATATTGTTAAAATTGCACATTTCGGGTTGTTCATCTTTATTTTTATTCACGTATTTATTTGTGTTTAATTGTAAAAGAATAGTTTTGTAAATGTAATATTTTCACAGTGTAATGTTATTTTTTCACTTAAATTTTTTCCACATAATTTTTCACAAAGAAATTTGTAGTTGTCATTATTTATTGGTTATTGTGTTGTTATTTTTACTGTATATCCCATTAGTCTGTATGTGGAACCTGAACTAAAATGATTTGGACAACCTGGACTGTTCAGGTTCATTTTTGCACTTTCATCCTGCGGGCCGGAATGGACCCTTTGGCGGGCTGGATTTGGCCCCTAGGCCACATGTTTGACACCTGTGTGTTAAAACTTGTCAAATATTTGTTAATAAGATATTTATATCTCACTATACTTCTATTTAAAGCAGTGATGTGTTATCATTTCCAGACAAAGACGTTTCTTTGCTGTGGATTGGATGCCGTTCATTTCAACACTACCATGGGGAAATGTCTGGACTGAAACACAAGGAGATATTCTAACACAGTGGGACAGACGAGCCTGGGGGTGAAGAAATGGTCATCACTGATAGAAGCACAGGCACTTCTGTACCTAAAAAGGAGGCACAGAAGAAGAGAGGAGGAAGTCTCGTCCTCATGGCCTCCCCTCCCCGGCGCTCTGCTGTGCCTGTGGACTATGCATCATGCTGGCTGGACTCAACATCACCTTGGTGGAGCGTTTGCCTTCAGCACAATGGTGCCTTCTGACAACCCTCCAATCATTATCGGACCAATCCTTCTGCTGGGTGGCCTTTTCCTTTTTTGGGGCCTGCTGCGTCTGTAGCCCGCCTCCCCCCTCCTCACAGCTCTCACCGGGCTAAGGTGGGCGGCAGGGGCACGGGGCTGATGGGACACGGCGGACTGGCTGGAGGAGCTGCTTTTGAAATAGAGACCAGCGAGCACAACGTTGCAGGATACTACAGCTGTGCAGCTCAGTCCCACGTCCTCCCCAGGATCTTCTCGAATGTCCAGCCCAGAAAAAGGAGGCTCCCGACACAGCTGTAACCGGGGCCGTGCAAGCTCTTCACCATGAGACCAACGCCCCTCGTCTATTTCCGCCACAGCAATCTACTCAGCCTCCCAGCAACAGGAGGGGAGGTGAGGCTCAACCTGCCATGTGAAGAAGTGGTCACCTAGCAGGCCACAAAGACTTCAGAGGATGTAAATATATTTTGATTTGAGGGCTTGCTGAGTGTGATTCTGTTTTCTAGTTTACGTGCCATATTTCTGGTTTGTGACAAATTGTCAGCAGTATGCTTTTGATTTTCTGCAGCCAACTGGTAATTAGCATGCAAATTTATTGAATCAACCAAGTATCTGTGAATCCTAGGTGTTGGAATTCAGATTCTACCTCTAAAGTGCTGTTCTTCTCCAAGTCTTTGTTTTACAGTGGGGGCATTATGAGCAGTTTTCATGTAGAACAGGGGTGTCAAACTCATTTTAGTTCAGGGGGCCACATCCAGCCTAATATGATATAAAGTGGGCCGGACCAGTAAAGTCATTTAAACAATAGGATAAGAACTTTGAGGTGAAAAAAGGTAAATTCCGTAAAATAAAAAAATACACTTAAATATGCCTAAATATCCCACAATACACGCAAAAATACACTTAATTATGCTCAAAAATCCTACAATACATGCAAAAATACACTAAATATGCTTAAATATCCTATAATACGCTCAAAATACACTTAAATATGCTTAAATATCCTACAACACATGCAAAAATACACTTAAAAATGCTTAAGTATCCTACAATACACGCAAAAATACATTTAATTATGCTCAAAAATCCTACAATGCACGCAAAAATACACTTAATTATGCTCAAAAATCCTACAATACATGCAAAAATACACTTAAATATGCTTAAATATCCTACAATACATGTAAAAATACACTTAATTATGCTCAAAAATCCTACAATACACGCAAAAATACACTTAAATATGCTCAAAATCCTACACTACACGCAAAAATACACTTAATTATGCTCAAAATCCTACAATACATGCAAAAATACACTTAAATATGCTTAAATGTCCCATAATACACGCAAAAATACACTTAATTATGCTCAAAAATCCTACAATACATGCAAAAATACACTTAAATATGCTTAAATATCCTACAATACATGTAAAAATACACTTAATTATGCTCAAAAATCCTACAATACACGCAAAAATACACTTAAATATGCTCAAAAATCCTACAATACACGCAAAAATACACTTAATTATGCTCAAAAATCCTACAATACATGCAAAAATACACTTAAATATGCTTAAATGTCCTATAATACACGCAAAAATACACTTAATTATGCTCAAAATCCTACAATACATGCAAAAATACACTTAAATATGCTTAAATATCCTACAATACATGCAAAAATACACTTAATTATGCTCAAAAATCCTACAATACATTCAAAAATACACTAAATATGCTTAAATATCCTACAATACACGCAAAAATACACTAAATATGCTTAAATATCCTACAATACACGCAAAAATACACTTAATTATGCTAAAAAATCCTACAATACACGCAAAAATACACTTAAATATGCTCAAAAATCCTACAATACACGCAAAAATACACTTAAAATTCCATAATTAAAATGTTTACATCTACGAATTGTACTTGAACATAACATGAACAAATACGAACAACCTGAAAAATCTTTTGTAGAATAAGTGCAATGTTTAGCAATATAACACCTTAGTTTTCATTTATACACGTGAATCACAACTTAGAGATCATAGTGGATCTACAAATACACCAAACATTAAATAACAGGGAGAATATTATTAAAATTCCACATAGTTCTCTTAAGATATTTCAGATATTCACATTTTTTTTGTAAAAGACTATCTGTAAATATGAACATTTTTGTGTAATTTTACGTTTTTACACTGGAACAAAGAGACAAATTTGCAGTTTTCATTATTTATAGTTTATTGGGATAGTATTTTGCTGGTCTGAATCCACTTTAGAATTAATTGACCTAAAATTATTTAACGTCCTTGATTGTTAATATTTTCAATGTAATTTTTGTATTTCACAAATTCATCCCACTGGCCAGATTGAACCCTTTGGCGGGCCGGATTTGGCCCCCGGACCGCATGTTTGACACCCCTGATGTAGAAATCAAACTAAGTGTCGAAACTATTACATGTATCTTTCACATTTACTCTGATTGTGTCGCTTCACTTGTCAGCAGTGAGTTGAGTGGACCCAAATGGAAAACGTGGTTAGCAATTTGTCCTGGAACTTTAAAGATTAGATGTGAAAGGTCAGTATAGAGGAACTGGGTTGAACTGTGCAGGTATGTATGTAGTGACATGTGACATTTTGTGTGCCGTTCTCAGTGGTGAACTTTGAGGACATGAGTTATTATAGGTCACAGCGGTCCCAAAGCAATATTCTCTCACTTGAGATTAAATTTGCTGTACAGTTCATGTGTAGTTAGTTCTGCTCACAGGGTCAAGTCCTCAAATTCAACTTGACTTTTACAATGGTTCATAATGGAAAGTGTGGTAAGTTTATTCACTGTAAAAAAAAACAAAAAAAAAACAAAAGACATTTCAAGATAGTAAAAAAAAAAACAACTTTGTTTATGGAAAGTAAGTGTTTTTGTGAGAGGAAAATACTCCTATCAAACATATGGTTTTGATGAGAAAAATAATCTCATTTTAGGAAAATACTGTAAATTAACTTTGTCATAGCAGGATATCCAGCTGATATTGAGCAAAATTTTACCAGTAACAAGCTAAACAATGGTTTACATAATATCCCAGCAGAGGAACCAGATTGATTTCCTTTGATTTTATTTTAAGAGTGACACCACCTGCACAACATTTCAATTTAAGAATATTAAGTCTGTCTTAAATAACTGTTTTCATTGCTTTAAATTGGTACAATTTCCTTTTGTAGTCTTCTTGATTTTTCAGGGATGTACACTTTTTTGCTTACCCATCAGCACATTTACACATATACATATACATTTAAGACCATTTGACTTGTTTCTTACACAAACAGCATTGGATTGTTGAAGCCATCCTATAGTTGGACAAGCTTTTGGCCATCATTCCAACATAATCACTGTGAATATCATAGACAGTCTTTAGTTTGTTTGTGCACATTGATAACATTCACATAGATTTAAAGTCACTTTCTTGATTTCAGAAAATTCCTCTACACGGTTTAGGGCTTAATAACAAAATAGGGACTTACCTCACTGAGTTATGATGACACTATTGTAATATTAGACTCACAATGACACTCGAAATAAAAGTAAACACTGTAATTTCCCAGGTCGGACATGACCCCTTGTAGACACTTATATTAAGCAGAACAGAATCTTTATCAGACATTTACCAGACATGACAAGCCAAGATACTTAGATAGTTGGACTGCGTAAAATGTATCTGTTCCCCATCACTTGTGAGCGTCCTTCTCAATTATAAACTGAGTGGTTAAAAAAAGACATTAAAACCCTGATTTCCTTTTAAAGGAATGATGCCTTAGAGATATCAGGATTAAACTAAAGAGGGCTATATAAAAGTGCACACTAGCATTTCTTCTTCAGAACAGCGTTTGTTTGGCTCTTGTCTTCTTTTCCATAATGTTAAGAAAGCCTCAACACATTTTTGTTTTTGTGGATAACAACAAATTGCATGCAACTTATATGAAGGTTCCATCTTTAAACTTTAACAGATAGGTAGCACCAGAAGAGTGAATAAAAAACATAAACCACGTACCACAATGTCTTATCAGTAGCATCCTGTATTATTTATGATTCCAAAGCAGGACCATTTTTCTCTGGTCAAATCTCTCTCTCTCTCTCCTCTCTCTCTCTCTCTCCTCTCCTCCTCTCTCTCTCTCTCTCTCTCTCTCCTCTCTCTCTCTCTCTCTCTCTCTCTCCTCTCTCTCTCTCTCTCTCTCTCTCTCTCTCTCTCTCTCTCTCTCTCTCTCTCTCTCTCTTCTCTCTCTCCTCTCTCTCTCTCTCTTTCTCTTGCTCATTCCAATCAAGAGCTGACTGTACTTGCATGTTCCAGAGAATTCAATCATGGAAATGCAACTCCCTGTTGTGACTTATTGATGTTATTTGTGTATTTTTATTGTGTAGCACTTACTGCCAAAATAAAAGAAAATGAATAGAACATTTTGTGAAGTTTATTATTACATTAAAAGTTGTGAACCCTCTCAAAAATAAAAATAATAAAAGATTATTTTCAGTAGAACATGATGTTCTCATTGCAAGTATATGGCATGGTGACATATTTTGGTATATTAGAGCTCGATGTGTAAAAATACCCTCATGATTATTTTTAAATGTATATAAAATTTATTAAAAGAAATATGACATGAAACTGCAGGATAACAGATGTTTAGTATCAGAAGTATCCAGATTCCTAACAATGGTTTTCGCTGAAGACAGAAAATATAAAGGTAATACGTTATGTCAGCAAGATTTTGTAACAAAGTACAAGGACAAGTACAAGAAATGTTCTTCTCATCCTTCACCGAAGAACTAAAAGGGCATCCGAAAGAGCATGGAACAATGATCTATTATAGTCATCTGTCTTCTGTTTACTGTTGATATGTGGGGTCTGGCGTGTTCACCACTAGGGGGCGGTCACAACAACATCTATGGTTTTAACACTCGTTATATAAAATATGGCTGTCATTTTGGACTACAAACCAAAGATGTCAGTAGAGTCTAACAAGCCTCCTATTGTTTGGGCCATCGGAGAGAAATTATAGACAGTTTCTAGGTGAATTTGCTGCCAGTTATTTTACAAGATTTACAAAATTATCACAGATCGTTCTTTTTTTCATAACATATTTAGATCTCTACGAAGTCAGACTGCCTTCCTAAAACCGGTCCAACAACAGTGTTTCCTCACAATGTCTTATCTCTGTGAAAACATGACAGTGGTTGTGTTTGGCAATCTCTGATAGCCTAATTAATCCATCTTATCAGAGTATCCGTCTTAAATATCCAGGATCCTGATAATGCTTCCTTGTACTCTTGAGATGATGAGGGCCCCAAATCTGGGGTGTCCTACTTTCAGAGGCAGCCCCGAGCTGACAGAGGATTCAAAGAAACTACTGGACAAATATTTCCACATCTCACTTCTCTGATTAGCCCTCAAAGACATGGAAATATTTTTGTGGCAACTTCCCAAATGAAGTTTTTCTCTACATTTAACCTTTTCCTGTGTGGATTTATGACCATTTCTTCATGTATTTATCCCTTTTGCATTTTGCATTTTTCAGTGAAAATCATGTATTTTCCCAATGTTT
This sequence comes from Sphaeramia orbicularis, assembly GCF_902148855.1. Classification (NCBI taxonomy): domain Eukaryota; kingdom Metazoa; phylum Chordata; class Actinopteri; order Kurtiformes; family Apogonidae; genus Sphaeramia; species Sphaeramia orbicularis. Next base: position 24,563,071 of record NC_043973.1, read on the forward strand.
AATACACTAGTCATATATAAGCTCAGAGAGTAAATTCAAAAGTATTATAAAAACTGAAGAAAAAAGTGACCTTTTCATCCTCAGCTGAACATAAACAGAAGCCTTTACTACCACTGTCATTTGTGAAACTACATGGGTATTATTGATGAATCAGTGTTGATGACATTTCCATGTTTACTATGGAGCCTGTGAATGCCCAAATGGGTCATATCTGATGATGATGATGATGATGATGATGATGATGATGATGATGATGATGATGATGATGAAAAGCTGAGAAATTACATTTTACCATACATACAGTGTAGTGATAGGATTAGTGATGCAAGTATTTTAGATCAGTAGATGTTTTTGTTTAGGTCTTTGATGGTTAAAATATTAAACCAAACTGAGTCTTATTTGTCAGAATGTAAACAACAGGATCAAGTCGTTCTGACATAATAGAGATGTTATGACACTAAAAAAATATGCATAATTTCATTTTATAATACACAAACACAGGACAAGATATCATCTATTCTAATGCATTTTGTCACTAAGTTTACAGTAAGCATGGGAGAAAAAAAGTGTTATGAGTTTAAAAGCAGCAGATGGTGGTTTGAGGCTGGTCACTGTTACTGGAGAAGCCAAGCGGGGAACTCAGCCAAGAGATGAGACTGTGAAATATCTGCAGCATGCAGTGGGGATTTCTCTGTTTAGGGCTACACTATCAAACGCAACACCATTCAACCTCCTTCCCACCTTGTAAATGCTTCCATATTATGCCGCATTACACAAAACATGCCCCATCGTCACACATAAACCTCCTGCACATCCTGCGTCTTCTATCTTTCAGCCTTGAGAGACTGAAGAGCTTCATAAAACATATTGAATGTTGAGCCAAATGGAGGCTAAAGACAGAAAAGATTTACTGCTTTTGGGTGGCGAACAGGTCTGCAGGTAAACTCTAGTCTGAGGAGAATATTTACATGTTTATGCTCTCTGTGAGCAAAGGTCGCAGAGAGGGGTCATGGTTTACCGCTGTGGTTTGGCTTAGTTGTCAAAAAAAAAATAGACCAAATGGAAATCACTCCTTGTCCTTTGAACCTTACCTCACCTCTGGCTGCTTTTACATTTTTATAATCATTTCAAGTACATTGACCTTAACGCCCTCTTTACACTGGTAGAATATCAAATTATATCTTGTACTTGGCATGTGAATCTTTCTTTACAACACCTAAAATGCTGCGTTATAGTGTTACAACATGAGAATCCACATTTCCTTATTGCATAAACCAAGTTGGTAATCCTTTTTAATTGACCTCTTTTATGTCATATCTTGGTTTGGGCAAACATACCAATAATTCCACTGACTTGTTTTTTCCATTACAGCAAATATCAGATATTACCTTGCATCTGCAAAATGTGGCTGAAAATAAAAACAGATCAATATGTCTCATTTGACCCCGGCAGTCATGAGAATGTGGTCAGTAAACAGTTGTAGATGTTGATGACACCTAGTTTCGGTACTCTGTGTTTGCTTTTTGCAGCCCTATCAATGGATTTGCAGGAATTGTTATCAGAGAGACACTGCCAAAACATGCAGCTCTTCTTTCTAATAACAAATGTGACTGGCTGTACTGCACGTGGTCAGAAAAGTACTGCGCAAAAGTGTTCAAAAATCAGTAGTTGAACATGCACCGTTAACCCAAGATGCAGACAGTGCATGTCTTGATGATTGCGTGCACTGACAATATCACTGCTGCAGCCACATGCACTCTCACACCTGCAATCACAAGCATCCCATCCGCTCTAACCGGAGTGTGGCGATCCCGACGCTATGTTCATGTGGTCCCATGGATGCGCTTGTGTCGTTGAGAACACTCTCAGCTGAATGAGTCGACAGAGGAGGGGATGGAGGGTGTAATCAAGCTGAAAAGATTAGGGGAAGACGAGCTGCTGAGGATCTATGAGAGCAGACACTGGTTATATAACCCCAACCCAGTTTACTCCGCTTCTAAAAGACAGACTGGGTGGAGGAGGAGGAAGGAGGATTTACCGAACTAGGGTGAATCCTTATGTTTGGGCTAAAAAAGAATCAGGCCATTGTTTACCTGCATTCACAGTCAGTACAGTGACAATAGGTGTTAACATGTTCTTTACTGTCCATTATTCTTACTCTCTGGGGCAACAAGGATGCCAAAGATTATTTGAACAAAAGCAGTGACATATTTCACACAAGCGAAATAGTCATGGCTTGTTTTAGTGGAGAAGTGTCCACTATTCAGGCCAAACATAGGATCACAAAGCATATCAGTTGGCTCCATCTAGTATCTGTAGGTGTTGATAAGGGTGTTTGGCTTGTGACTGTGAGGCATTTTGGGTGGTGTTTGTGGCAGGGGCAGTCTGAAGGTGACACGGAGAAGAAAGCTCCTTACAGATCAGGGGATAAAGATACAGCAGATTTTGATCAAAACCAGCGAGGGTCCTAATAGTAATAGTGCAGTGTTTTGCATACCAATGGTCACTGACAATGAGTCCCTTACCATTCTTAACTCTTCCATTCACCCTCTGTAAGTGGCAGTTTATTCAAGTGGTCGGGATGTTACATAACCTCGCTTTTCAGACGTCTATATGTGGACCCTGAAAGAAGCCAGCATAGGACATTTCCGGGAAAATGTAAAAGCGTGACAGAAAGGCAAAAAACACTGTGACCATGACCACCAAGACTTAGCTTATGTGAGCTGCATTAATGTAAAGGCTGTCAGACTTAGTTGCATGTAACCTTTAGTAAAGCCTATCAGTGTTTTACTCACCTGGCGTACACACAGTGTATTCAGTGACTTTGGTTCATATTAACTCTGTATCACTGACCTGTTCCATGAATGTAAACCCTTTGCTTGTGGCCCACTGTTTGTCCAAGCAAATCAATAGACAGAATAAAATAGAACACAGAACAGCGGTGTGCCAATATTTAAAGGTGGCTACATGTCAAGTACTCAGCTTTAAGTCAAACAAGCCCAAATAATATTTTGTGGTGAATAGACTGGTAAGTAGCCCCTCATAAGAGAGGAGCTGAGTGGATAATTGTGCATACTGCACCCCCCGGGGTCATGTCAGGATACTTTATACTGTAATATAGTGGATCATGATGAATGAAACGGTTGCATATTATGGTTAGAGAACAAAATGATCCAATTATTGCATTGGGATGTCCTGCAGGAGGTTGGTAAACAACTTGATGTACCACTTGATTCCAGTAGAGGTCCCAGTTTTTCAAAGAAATTCAGGGACAATGAATGAACAACACTTGTGCACAGCAGACTGCATCAGACCGGTTTCAGTGCTCCACTTTCAAGTGAGGTTGTCATACAGATTCAACTTCAGTCTCTTTTCGCCGATGACTGTGCCGTTGTCTTTTTGCACTGCAGCCATCAGCATATCCTGCACTTTACCTTCTGATAGTGAAAGCATTGTCAGTGTGTAGGATATTGTCAGGTGAATAACGTGCGGTTGCTTTATGATGCTGTTCAACGGGCAGACAGGGAACTCCCATGAAGTGTTTATGCAATAAAGGCAATTTTCTGTCATTACAAAGGAGTGCAAATAGCTACTTGTTGTACCTTTATCCCAGCATGCTGTTACATCTGCTTTTTGTGGTTTGGCAATGCTATGATAATAGCCTACCACGTGGATCACTTCAGTGGAGAAAGGATGATTGGTGTGTCCAGTACACCACTTAAATATACACTGCATAGAGTACTAATGATATGATCAGTAACAGGAGACTCTTAAGAAATGACCCTTGATTAAATTAAAAGTCCTCAACTCAGCATCCCTAAACCATATGTTACGTATCAGGTGTTCACTGGGTCTGGTTTGAATAAATAATGACAGTCTGATCTTTGAAGCACATGTCAGAATACCCACCACACAACCCACCACCAACAACCACTGAAGTGACTGAAAGCTCTTTTACTGCACGAGGAAAAGGCAGGATTTAGAGCAGGGGTGTCAAACTCATTTTAGTTCAGGGGACACATTCACCCCATTATGATCTCAGGTGGGCCAGACCAGTAAAGGAATAACAGTGAAAAAAGAAAAATGACATTATGATGCTTACATCTATAATGTTTCCTTAAAAATCTGAATGACATGAATAACTTGACATGTCTGAAGAAAAACAAGTGTAATTTTAACACTATTCTGCCTCAGTTTATCATTTACACATGTGTATTACAACTTACATTACAATTACAAATACACAAAACATTTAACAACAACAAGCAGAATATTGGTAAAATTGCATTTACTTCTCTTTAGACATTTCAGGTTGTTGATATTTGTTCAGGTTATTCACATTTTTTGTAAAAGGATAGTTTGTTAATATAAACATTTTCATGTAATTTTACATTTTTACACTAAAACAAAGATGAACTTTGCAGCATTATTTATAGGTTATTATGATAGTATTTTACTGGTCTGACCCAACTGAGATCTGATTGGTCTGTATTTGGAACCTGAATTAAAATGATTTTAACATCTTTGATTATTAACCCTCTCATGCATGAATTATGAGAACCATAGTTGAGATTTTTTCCCTGAGTGTTTTTATTCTTCTATAGACATGAAAAAAACAATGCGATTGAAATTTATTTCTGAACTTATTTTTCATGGAGTCCACTCAGCTGGACACCAAACATTTAATTTTTGAAGGAAAAAAAAAACATGTATTTAAAACCCATCATCAGAAAATGAGATACTTGTGAAAACTATGAAATAAAAACATTTTTCATAAAGCTAATCGGATGTTTTCTCACATTTTAACATACTCTAATACTAGTTATTACTATCTTCATGCAGATAATATGCAAAAACACAGTAATGATATGAATGTCAGTGTATGGGATGGTGCATAAGTATTCACTGTGTTGCCTGAAATGCAACTAAAACAACAAAACCCATGAATATACAAGAGAACAGATGTAGAATAACTGTCCACTGTAGTGACCACTATGCATGAAAGGGAATTTTTGCATTTCACATATTCATCCCAGGGGCCGGATTGGACCCTCTAATGGGCCGGATTTGGCCCCTGAGCCGCATGTTTGTCACCTGTGATTTAGAGGATTGCGAGTAGACAGTGGCCACCTGTCGAAAAGAGGAAGCCCTTCTTGCTGTGCGTCTGACAGGCCGGTTTTTTAAACACTGAACCGGTTTGCCATGGCAGCGGCTATCAGCACACACGGCACTGAGGGGGTGGCCGGTTTGTGTTAGGACTCATTACCATCCACCGCCTTAGTGGATGTCTCTTCCAGGAGTCCTTTAGGAAGAAATAAAAGAGAGATGCTTTACACTTTAATGACTTTCCCACAGTGGCTCTCCAAAACAACAGCTCCCCTTAAATTGCGGTGGCCTGGCTGAGACTGGAGGAGAGTCCCCGCTGCTCAACAGAGGAAGGGAAATACTGAGTCCACTGTCTGTCCACTCTGCAAGGCCAGCCAACAGGGGGGGAATAATCAGGTCTTTATGTGGCATGGGGCCTACAGGGGACAGCCTCTACATTGTCCCCCCCTTACACACACACACACACTCTTATTTAATTGTTCCAGTGGTCACGTTGTGACACCCCTGAAACCCAAAACTAGGGTTTGTGCACCCATTTCCACGACAGAACCCGTTTCACCTGTGTTTTATTTAAAGCAAACAAATGATGCAACATGTTCCCTCAGATACAGTTTAATTACAATGTCTTTTCCAAGTAACTGCTCTTGTTTAAATTTTCTGTTGGCAGGTTTATAAAAATAAATACAGACAGTATTGATTTAACTGACATACTATTACCCCGTGGTTACGATCCCTTCCAAAAATCTTTTTTAGGTAATCTGTGTTTGTTTTATTTGAACCCTGGCGTAAATACAAATGGACAATGACCAGAACACGGTGCCAATGCGCTAATGGTATGATTGAACTTGAACACATTTCACTTTAATGGGAACAAGAAAGTTATGTCAACAACCAGTCTGAACCAAAGCGTTAGAGACAGTTGAACACAATTCACATGTCAGCTCCACAACACTGAAGATAAATGCTGGTTTCAAAGCCACTTATGTAACTGCTGAGATGGATGAAGTCTACTGTGGAGCCTTGGGTCTTTGCTCCAACATTAATCTCCAAAGACCAAAGCAATACATTATTTTTTATTGTTTTCTAAATATGTTTAATTTACAAACATTATAGTGTTGCTATTTACTTCCCTCTTAATTTAAAGTATGTTTTCTGTAGATAATGCACAGTACCATGTATTACTACAACTATTACTAGGCTATTACTACTAATAATAATGATTTTTATCATATAAAAAGATCCAAAGACATTTCCATATTTTATTCTTTGGAGTTTTTCAAGGATTAATTGGTTAGAATAGCAGGTCATAAAAGAATTTTACCAAAAAACAAACAATAAATTGAGGTTAGATTATGTTTCCAACATAACGGTTCTTTTTTAATTCAAGTTTTTATTTGGAGCAGTGTGTGTAGATGTTAAACAATATAGATAGAATTACCTGTATTGAGAATGAGAATAGGGAGAAAATGAAAAATTCAGTGAATGAAAAAGCAGATTAATGGCATTAAAAATGATAGCAATCGACAAATAATAGAAGGTAAACTGATTAATTTCTCATATCAAATGCTTGTACTAAGATAGTCACGTACCTATGTGGTCTTCGCACTGCACTCAATCATATATATCATGTTAAACAATTGACTTATTCCAATACTTGATACAATTGGTCATAACATATAGATTAAAACACTCTGTTGGGATTAAAATACTCAGTTGTTCATACTTTTCTCAAAGATCCCAATTAGTATGCATTAATGATCAGTCATCCACCAAGATTAAGATTAGTTAAGGTGTTCCACAGGATTTTGTACTTGAACCAGTTATTTTTACCTTGTATATGGCACTGTAATGCTATGTGGAAGTACAGAATAATTTTCCATTGTTAAACTTATCTATGAAACCAGATTAAACAAATGAATAAAATTATATTATTTGCTGACTTGTTATTCCAAAACTGAAATTACAAGTCATCAACTGAGGTTATTACCCCACCCCCCAAGGAGGGGAGGCAAGGGCTATTGTTTTTGCTTCAGTTTGTTTGTTTGTTTGTTTGTTTGTTTGTTAACACTCTAGCAGCTAACCAATTGGTTGAATTCATACCAAATTGGGTTTATAGATTGCCAGAGACCCAGAGATCTAATTGCATTTTGGGAAAATAAGGTTAACGTTCAAATTTTTAATAAATTTTAAAATCTTTTTTTCCCCATTTATTTATAATGGACAGAATTTCAAATGCCTGTAGCAGCAAAACTGTTGGTTGAATTCATACCAGATTGGGTTTATAGATTGCCAGTGACCCAGGATAGATGTCAGTACATTTTGGGAAAAGTAGGTCAAAGTAAAAATTTTTATGAATTTTGAAAATCTTTTTTTTCTTCCCCATTTACTTAGACAAAATTTCACATGTCTCTAGCAACAAAACTATTGCTTAAATTCGTACCAAATTGGGGTTATAGATTGCCTGTAACCCAGAATAGATGTGGTTACATTTGGGAAAAGTAGGTCAAAGTTTAAATTTTTAAGAATTTTTTCAATATTTTTTTCTCCCATTTACTTATAATGGGCAAAATTTCACATGTCTATAAAAGCTAAAATTTTATTTCAGTTTATTTTTTATTTTGTTTATTGTGCCTGGCACCACTTGTGGGATGTGATTCCTCAATACTTTACCATTTAATTGCACTTTTTATCTGACATTTCCTCTGTGAGGAACCTGGGAGTTACTATTCCATACACATACAAAACAAAAGTCTAGGATATCATTCTGTCATGTCTGTAACATTGCCAAAATTAGGAACATCCTACCTGAAAGTAACACAGAAAAATTCAACAATGGATCATTTTGCCAGGTTGCCCAAACTTCTGAATGCTCCAACATGAATATTAACAGGAGTGGGAAAAAGAGATTCCATTTCTCCATTTTTAGCTTCTCATCACTGACTCCCTGTAGAATCTAGAGCTAAATTTATAACCCCTCTGCTAAATTACAAAGTACCTAAAAATAAAGCAAAGACCTATATACCTTATAACCTTATAACCTTTGCTCTCAGAATGCAGTTTTATTTGTAGTTCCTAGATTTTCTAAAACTAGACCATGGGGCAGAGCGTTCAGTTACCAAACTCATGTCATGTGGAACCAGTTTCCAGTTTAGGACCCAGGAGGCAGACACCCTCATTACCTTTAAGCCCAGACCTAAACCCTTTCTTCATGACAAAGGGTGTAGTTATGGCTGGCTCAGATGATCCTGAACTGTCCTTTAGTCCTAGGCTGCAGGGGGACAGTAATCCTATCTCTCCATGCTTTTATATACGTCACCATCATATGTCACTAACGTTATGTCTTCCCCTTCCTGCCATTAGTCTTTTCTCCTCATATTGCTCCATTCATCAGGTAGTTGTATGTTCCTGATGTGGATCTGGCCTCCAACCTGCCCAGTGTTTGACTCTTTGTCAATTGTGTGTGTTGTTTGTTGCTCTTTATGCTTTTCTTTTCTCTGTCCTACTTCAGAGACAGATGGCTCCTACCTGGAGCCCAGTTCTGTCAGAGGTTTTCCCTCTGTGCAGTCACCCTGGTCTTGCTCTTGGAGGTTTTGTTTGGGTTTCCCCCTCTGTAAAGGCCTTCACCTGAATTTGTGAAGAGCATTGAGATAATCATGTATTATAATTGGTGCTATAAATAAAACTGAATTGAGTCAAAATGAGTGTAGTAACAAAGAAGCAATAAAATAATCATTAGATGGTTGTTGTTTTTTTTTTTTTAAAGATGATGATTTAAAAGCAAACAAAAAAAGGTTAACCATTTGATGCATGAATTATGAGGATCTTAGTCAAGATTTTTTTCCTGAGTGTTTTTATTCCTCTTTAGGCATGAAAAAAAACAATAAGATTGAAATTTTTTAATGAACCGATTTTTAATGGAGTTACAAAAACATCCACTCAGCTGGACGCCATGTGTTTATTTTGTAATAACGGCCGATAAAGTAATAAATTTACCATTTTTAAAATGTAATAAGCCAATAACGTAATAAAAGTTCTGAACTGATGACATAGTAACTTTTGGCCAATTACATGACAACTTATCACGTTATTGGCTGGTTAATGAGAGACAGAGAGAGAGAGAGAGAGAAGGAGAGAGAGAGAGAGAGAGAAGGAGAGAGAGAGAAATTTTATCACAGTTATATCTAATAAATGAAACTTAAATACAGGGATATTAATATATTATTACATTATTAGCTCAGTTATTACATTTGCAAAGATTTTTTTTACTAGGCCAATAACATAATAAGTTATTACGATATTGGCCAAAAGTTATTACGTTATTGGTTCAGAATTTTGTTACATTACTGGCCTATTACAGTTTAAAAATGGCAAATTTATTGTATTATTGGTCGTTATTATGTTATTAGCTTCTACAAGCAAACAAACATGTATTTAAAATGCAATATCAAAAAGTGATAAAACTATGCAAAAACTATGGAACACATTTTTTTTAATGCAGCCGATCTGATGTTTTCTCACATTTTATTATATTCTGATACTAGTTATTACTCACTTCATGGAGATAATATGCAAAAAAAAAACTTTTTGTTTAAGAAAACTGTTAATTACAGTCTAATAACAACTAGCAATTGATTTACACTCAAATATGTTAGTGCAGATCAGGTTTATCAAGAACAGTGCAGTTACAGTAATAGTATGAATGTTAGTGTATGGGATGGTGCATTAGTGTCCACTGTGTTGGCTGATATGGAACTAAAACAACAAAACCCATGAATATACAGGAGGACAGCTGGAGAATAACTGTCCACTGGAGTGACCACTATGCATCAAAGGGTTAAAGAAGTAAATTGATAAATGAATAAGAAAATGATTGGGTCACTTTTGACAAAAATTCACTGAATCACCATTTCAGCTGTAATATACAGTACAGGCCAAAAGTTTGGACACACCTTCTCATTCTTCGCATTTTCTTTATTTTCATGACTATTTACTTTGTAGATTCTCACTGAAGGCATCAAAACTATGAATGAACACATGTGAAATTATGTACTTAACAAAAAAGTGTGAAATAACTGAAAACATCTCTTAAATTCTAGTTTCTTCAAAGTAGCCACCCTTAGCTCTGATGACTGCCTTGCACACCCTTGGCATTCTCTTGATGAGCATCAAGAGGTAGTCACCTGAAATGGTTTTCACTTCATAGCTGTGCCTTGTCAGGGTTACTTAGTGGAATTTCTTGCCTTATTGATGGGGTTGGGACCATCAGTTGTGTTGTGCAGAAGTCAGGTTGATGCACAGCTGACAGCCCTATTGGACAACTGTTAGAATGCATATTATGGTGAGAACCAATCAGCTAAGTAAAGACAAACGAGTGGCCATCATTACTTTAAGAAATGAAGGTCAGTCAGTCTAGAAAATTTCAAAAACTTTGAATGTGTCCCCAAGTGCAGTCGCAAAAACCATCAAGCGCTACAACGAAACTGGCTCACATGAGGACCGCCCCAGGAAAGGAAGACCAAGAGTCACCTCTGATGCTGAAGATAAGTTCATCTGAGTCACCAGCCTCAGAAATTGCAAATTAACAGCAGCTCAGATTAGAGACCAGATGAATACCACACAGAGCTCTAGCAGCAGACACATCTCTACAACAACTGTTAAGAGGAGACTGCGTGAATCAGGCCTTCATGGTCAAATAGCTGCTAGGAAACCACTGCTCAGGAGAGGCAACAAACAGAAGAGATTTATTTGGGCCAAGAAACCCAAGGAATGGACATTAGACCAGTGGAAATCTGTGCTTTGGTCTGATGAGTCCAAATTTGAGATCTTTGGATCCAACCGCCGTGTCTTTGTGCGACGCAGAAAAGGTGAACGGATGGATGCTACATGCCTGGTTCCCACCGTGAAGCATGGAGGGGGAGGTGTGATGGTGTGGGGGTGCTTTGCTGGTGACGCTGTTGGGGATTTATTCAAGACTGAAGGCAACCTGAATCAGCATGGCTACCACAGCATCCTGAAGTGACATGCCATTCCATCTGGTTTGCGTTTAGTTGGACCATCATTTATGTTTCAACAGGACAATGACCCCAAACACACCTCCAGGCTGTGTGAGGGATATTTGACCAAGAAGGAGAGTGATGGAGTGCTGCGCCAGATGACCTGGCCTCCACAGTCACCGGACGTGAACCCAATCGAGATGGTTTGGGGTGAGCTGGACCGCAGAGTGAAGGCAAAAGGGCCAACAAGTGCTAAGCATCTCTGGGAACTTCTTCAAGACTGTTAGGAAACCATTTCAGGTGACTACCTCTTGAAGCTCATCAAGAGAATGGCAAGAGTGTGCAAAGCAGTCATCAGAGCTAAGGGTGGCTACTTTGAAGAAACTAGAATACAAGAGATGTTTTCAGTTATTTCACACTTTTTTGTTAAGTACATAATTCCACATGTGTTCATTCATAGTTTTGATGCCTTCAGTGAGAATCTACAAAGTAAATAGTCATGAAAATAAAGAAAATGCAAAGAATGAGAAGGTGTGTCCAAACTTTTGGCCTGTACTGCATGTCATCATAAATAACACAAGAGTCAACATTTACTGACCTATTTTATTATAACTTTTTAAGATTATTCTTATTTTAGTTGCATTTCTACTTATAGTTATAGTAAACAGAGACAAAAAGAACAGTTAAGAGACACTAAAAAAAGCCCTAAGCTGGAGCCACATGCAATTTACTGACCATAAACATGACATGCACTCTGCACTCTGGTGAGATATTTTAAAGAAGACGTCAACTGATAAATTCTGTCTTGCAACATATCAGCAAACAATAGGACAACAATGATGGAATACATTAAGTGTTGGTATGTATCAAGAAAAATGTGATCTGTGCTCTTGTTTATGGGTTGTAAATGCTCGATCAGCCATTTGAATTGGATTGAATTGAATTTTACAGGGTCACTAAATATAGGCATTGTTACATTATAAGTATAGAACCTATGAAATGTATGTAAAACTGTATCCAGGTCACAGTAGTTCATTTGCAGACCTTCTCCCCGGTCTTTTAAGAAACAACACTAAAACAAACAGAAACAAACAACATGACAAAACAATATTAAAATAAAAACAAAGACTTAACATTTCAAATACAGATCTGGAAATGGTCAAGTGATAGTGCAAGTTAAAAAAAAAAAAAAATAACTGATCCAAAAACCAACTGAACCATAAGAGTTTAATGACAATGCTGGACATGATTCAGTGTTCACAGATTTGTCTTTGTTTGAGCCACAGTTTGGCCTCATTATTGAAAATCTCTAAGTCAGTTCTTTTTTTTTTTTTTTTTATTTCAGGCGTTAAAGTATTCCATTTATGACGACCTTAAACTGAAAAAGAGGACCAACCCAATGCTTTTCTGTATTTTACAGGTTTGTAGTCTTTGCTAGCAGCTTCCATTACATGGCTCTTTATCTGTTATATGGGTGCTTCTATGAAACTGGGTTCATTTTGTTACCTGGCACTTTGCCAGCTTTTTAGACCCAAAAATAAAAGAGAAATTTAGACATATTTCCCCCCAGGATGTACCTAATGATGACCTCAGATTAATGCAAAAAAAATTATAGTTTTGCTGTGAACCATCCTAAAATTAATGAATTTTTAATAACATATTGGGGCCAAAAATGCAATCAAAATTGGGACAGGAAAAGCTACTTAGGTGTCAGTGCACTTGATCTGGAAAACATGGCTTGAAATGGTTTTATATAGCGCTATAAATAAAGACACTGTGTTAAACTTGACGATCCTAGTGGTTTTTCTAACCCAGACATGCAGGTTTTTCATGAATCAGCAGTCTCATTCCAGGTTTCGTGTGTAACCCGTCATGTCCACTCGTGTTACATGTGGAACCTGCAAAGAAACTGTGAGTGACTTTTGCAACAGCGGTCATTTTTGTGGAACACTCTGCCTTGCATATTAGTTTGATTCTCAAAATGTACCTATGAGAGAAAAAAAAAATATATTCAAACAAACAGTAGAGTGTAATTTTTGTGTCCTTTTTACTGTATAAAAAATAATATTAAAAACATATAAAAATGTGAATTATCTGAAAAATAGATTCTCCTTTATTTCAGTAAATATTTATTTTTAAAATAGACCCAAAGTGCTTCTAAACTTGCTTCATAACATTCGTCTATATCTGGTTTGAAATTTTAGCCCCCCAGTTTCATAGAAGCACCCATATGTTATTACTACTTAAAGATTAATTTCATGAATGAGAGTTGCATAAAATTTTCAAAACTTAACAGACTGTCTTTTTGGTGAAATATACTGTACAATAGTGACATTTTATTGGCTTTTGGTCCAACATTTTTAAGGTTTGTTAATGTATATTTTAACCAGTCATGAATATGTTGTGTATGTGAACATTATAAACTTATTTGGTGAAGAATATACTGACATCGAGGCGGTAACGTAATAACTCTCTCGTTTCTTTGTCTCCGCCACTAATAATCAACAGCTTTATAAACTTGATAAACAGGCACTGAAATGTCGGCTCCTGCCAGACGAGTTATTGTGCTTAAGCTTTCACAGCGGACTCTCCTGAGACTCAACAAAACTCAGCTCCTCCTCTCTTCCTGATCCAATTACATGTATTCACCTGTTGCTGCACTGTCTGTAGAAACACTGAGAGAAAGACCCACATGAAACTGGAAACCAGACGATATAGAGTAACTGAGATGGTCAGAGAAAACAAGCCCAAGTCCAGGTAGACAACCTAAACAGACCATTATTATGACACCTGGTCACTCAGAGGTCAGCCTAGATTGTTCACTTTGTCTCCATGTCTTACTGCTTCTAAATCACAGGTGTCAAACATGCGGCCCGGGGGCCAAAACTGGCCCACTAGAGGTTCCAGTCCAGTCTACATGATAAATTTACAACGTGTAAAAATTATCCTGGAGATATTGTAGCGTAGGTGGAAGTTTGGCAGGAAGTTAGCGCTGTGTCAAGTACAAATACAAGTTTTGCTCCTAATTTGACAAGCAGCAAGGAGAATAGTATAATAACTACAACAGGATAACTATTGCTCTGCCTATGGCTCTCACTCAGGGTGCAACTTTTCAAATTACAAAAATACAAAAAAAAAAATACACAAAAAGGCCAATAAACATTGTCATACACATACTAAATCAAAACTAGTACTAACAGAACAACCCTGCTGAATTTCTGAACATAAAAAAAACACATTTACAACAAAATACCCACTACCCATAATGCACTGTGGCAAACATGCCACAATATTAACAGTCAAGGGCGTCAAACTTGAAAATAATAGCAAAATAACCTCGAAATAATGAGTCCAAATTTTCTTCTTGGTTTAATGTGAAAAAAAAAAAAAAAAAAGATATTATGCCTATAAATAATAGCAACACCCATTTTTTCTCTCTGATTTATTGAAAAGAACATTAAATTCTGATATCCTTTAACAATAAAACATCAATAACCTGAACAAATACAACCAACCTGAAATGTCTAAAAGAAAAATAAGTGTAATTTTACAATATTCTGCCTGTTTTGTGCCTTGGTAGATCTGATCTGTAATGCACACGTAGAAATCATAAGCTGAGGCCTAATATTGATAAAATTGTACTTATTTTTCTTCAGAAATTTCTTTTTTTTAGATTATTCACATCTTTACACACTTGCTTTTATGTAATGTTTGTCCCTTTTAATTTTTAATTTTTAAAATTTGAATCTTGTCCTGTTTGATTGTTGGTTTATATTCTCATATATGATGTTGTTTTATCTCACTCCTTTATTTTTGCACTAATTTAACAGCATCATGTTACGTTATCCCTGCCCTCTTTATTCCGATTCATTTAATTTATTCGAAGTGTCATGTTTCTGCATTGTTGTACACATATCTCCTATTGTGTTGCTTCTGTTTTAGTGTTTTTACTTGCATCTTGTATCCTGCTGTTGTGCCCTTTACTTTGTCTGTCAAAAGCACTTTGTAAACTTTGTTTTTAAAAGGTGCTATATAAATAAAGCTATTATTATTATTATTATTATTATTATTATTATTATTATTATTATTATTATTATTATTATGTTTTTTTGTTTTGGATAATTTGTAAAATGCAAATATTTTCATAATTTAATGTTATTTTTGCATTAAAAAAATTTGGAGTTGTCATTATTTACAGGTTATTATGCTATTGTTTTACTGGTCTGGCCCACTGGAGATCAAATTGGGCTGAATGTGGCCCCTGAAAGAAAATGAGTTTGACACCCCTGTTCTAAATAATGTGATATATAATATATACAGAAAATACAACTAAAGTCTATTTGTGCTTTGTGTGTGTGTGTGTGTGTGTGTGTGTGTGTGTGTTCACAGCTTTGGAACCCAAAAGGGGATCAGGGTTACTGGTTCATGGTAGAAATATAAAGACAGCGACAGCAGGAAGCAGCTGTTTCCTTCTCTTATCCTGACTCATGACACTGACAGAGCTGACTCATGAAGAACACAGTCACCTTACTTGCATTGTGCTCACAAACTGCTTACATAGAAATCAGGGAAGACAAGTGACGACGGTGCTTTTTCCCTTACGTCTTTGAAAGTCTTTTTGAAAATTAAGAGAAAGCAGAACAGCCTGCCAATGCAGTTAAGTTTTATGTACAAAGGTTGATGATTATCCCGGATAGCAGAATAAATCATCCTAACAAACGTGTTATTTTTGACTGATAACAAACACTTGCATACTCATGAAGTAACGGTAACACTTTAGAATAAGTGCACACTATGAAGCATTAATTAAGCATTAACAAATACTGAATTCATTATTTATGAAGCATATTTCCGACGCGAATACACATTAGTGTATGGTTTATAAGCAGTTATAAATGTTCTACTAATCATTCATAATCATAATCATTCATCATTCAATCATGCAGTTTGTTTGATAATCCCATGTGCTTTGTCACCCCTTTGTTAGAATAACTCAGACTTTTGTGAGTCTTTAGACATTGCCAACCTCTAAATCTCATTTGTAAATGCTTTATATGTCATAAATAGTGCACACTTTAGATGAGCTCACACCATATACTTGAGTAATGAGTAGTAAGTGCTTTATAACTACCTGAAATAATGAATTTCTGTATTAAGAACTGTTTATAAGACATCTATTGGAAAAGAAATGTGTGAGTTAGTATAAAATACCCACTAAAATACTCACTAACCATTAGTAAATGTCTGAATAGTGTATGTGTGAGCATAAATGCACATCATAACTGGTTTGTAAGTGATGCAATACTAAATTTTTAAATGCTGAATCCATAATTTATAAAGTATGAAAATACAATCATTGAGCTTATTAATGATGAGTAAAAGCATTATAGCTGTACCTATAAACCCTATATTAATGAGTATTCATGTCAGAAACATGCTTTATAAATGATGAATTCAGTATTTGTTAATCCATAACTAATGTTCTTATTGATGATGAGTAAAACATTTATAACTGTGCTGATAAACCGTATATTAATGAGTATTCATGTCAGAAACATGCTTTATAAATGATGAATTCAGTATTTGTTAATCCATAGCTAATGCTTCACAGTGTGTACTTATTATAAAGTGTTACCGAAGTAACAATATCTTACTTTTTTAATGTAACCTCTTAATCTTTACTAGTATTAAGTCTTCTTTTAACTCTGTTTTAGTCTCCACCAGCTGTTAACAGCAGCATAAGTATTACTATTCAATGTTGGACTGCAACTATTTTTTCTTTTTTTTGTAACTTAAATCTTTATTAAGTTCTATGTAGAATTGTAGCAGTAACCAAAAAGAAAAAGACAAAAAAAAAAGGACAAGAAAAAGAAAAAGACAAACAAAAGAGACCCCAAAAAACAATAAATAAAAGAAACAAAAACAAAAAGAGCAGACAAATAAGTACAAAAGAAAACAATGTGCCCGAGTAACAACAGTCAGTCTATTGATTTTGTCCATTTATTCTACTTTTTATCTAGTTCTCGTTCTTGCAGCCTCAGTCTGCGCGTTCATTTTTCCATTAGAAATATTTCTTCAATTGTGGATATCCACTGGTGCTTTGATGGAATGGTTGCATTCCCCCGGTTCCTTGTTATAGTTTTTTCTGCAGCTATTAAGAGTATTTTCACCAGATATTTGTCCTTTTTAAGAATGGTAGTGTCCCAAAAGTTACAAAGACATAGAACATCTGGAATCAGTGGAACTGGATAACCCAACACATGGTACAGTACGTCTCCAATCATCTTCCAAAACCCAGTAAAATATGGACATAATATATATGTGAGTGGTCTGCATCAACTTCCCCACATTCATGCTAATACCTTTGGTGGATCTGCACCAAGTCCAGTATGTAGTCCAGTATGTATACCAGTATGAACCATCCAGACCACTCAGGTCATCTGGTGCAGGTCTGCTCTGGGTTCCAAAAGTCAGAACTAAACGTGGAGAATCAGCGTTCAGTTTCTATGCTCCGTATGTGTGGAACAAACTACCAGAAAATATCAGGTCTGCTGAGAGTCTGAGTTCTTTTAAGTCAAGGTTAAAGACTCACCTGTTCACTGCTGTCTTTGACTAAAAGGCTTTTTACTTTTTAAATTTTATATTCTCTTTCGAAACTCTGCACTGCAACTCTTACTTTAATATGTGTGTTTTTATATTTTTGGATTTTATGTGTTGTTTTCTTACTTGCTGTTTTTAATCACCTTTTACATGTTTCTTTTATAATGTTTTAAATGTGTTTCTTTTTCCCTGTTGTTGTATTTCAATGTCCTGTGTGAAGCACCTTGAATTGCCTTGTTGATGAAATGTGCTATATAAATAAACTTGCCTTGCCTTGAAAGAGCAAATTACCCCCAAGGAGTGACAGTGATACTGCCAATATATTGTTTTAGTTGCTTACATCTATCTTACGTGAATGTAATGAAAGGTTAATTTCCATTTCATTTGTTGTGTGTTCGCTGAATAAACTCATTCCAGGATGTGTAAATGTTAGCTCAGTGCAGGTGTGTGAAGATGACTCCACTGTGCTGCTAGACGAATGTGTGTGTTATTTTCATCGTAACTTCATGTTATGTCTTGATAGCGATTCGTATGATAAAAGCACATTCAGGACTTTACCCAAAATTGAAGGTTGTGTGAACCCTGTAACTTCCAGGACAGGATGTCTTGGTGTTTTTTTGAAGGTCAAAGTAGTGTTTTCTAAATATGTGATGGGGTACAGAGCATATGGGATGGAGTTCTGCTTATTAGAGAGAGCTGCAGGTGGAGAATGAAATGTCCAAAAAAATTGGAGGGTAATTAAAAGCTGAGAAGAGCTAGGTGAGCCTGAATGGTTACCAGGCTTTTGGGAATTAAATATTTAATGCATAATTTAATGACAAAATCAAGTGCATAATATCAGACAGTTTTTTGTTTTTATTTTAACCCTTTCTGCATAGTGGTCACTACAGTGGACATCTACTCTACAGCTGTTCTCTTCTATATTCATGGATTTTGTTGTTTTAGTTTCATATCAGCCAACACATTTGGCGCTCATGCATCATCCCATACAGTGCAGTTGGTACCACTGCTGTAACTTAGCTGTTCTTGATAAACCTGATCTGCAGTAACATGTTTGAGTGTAAAGCAATTGCTTGTTATTTTTATTATATTGTAATTAACACCAAAAAGTTTTTTTGTTTTTTTTTTTGCATATTATCTCCATGAAGTGAGTAGTGACTAGTATTATAGTATTTTAAAATGTGAGAAAACATCAGATTAGCAACATTAAAAATGTTCTTATTTCACAGTTTTCACACAGTATATTTGTAAATACATGTTTCTTTGCTTCAAAAATTAAATGTATGGTGTCCAGCTGAGTGGACATTTTGGCAAATCCATGAAAAATTAGGTTCATCATTTTTTTTTTTCAATCACATTGTTTTTTTTAATGGCTAAAGAGGAATCAAAACACTCAAGATAGAAAAAGTCTTGATTAAGGTTCTTGTAATTCACGCATGAAAGGGTTAACATGAAATAAATGAGAATGTTGAAAGCAGATGGGTGCTTCTATGAAACTGGATTCATTATTGTACCTGGCACTTTACCAGCTTTTTAGACCCAATAATAAAAAAAGAAATTTAGACATATATCCCCACAGGGTGTATCTAATGATGACCTCAGATCAATGCAAAAAAAAAGTACTCTTGCTCTGAGCCATCCCAAAATCAAGGATTTTTTAACTAAAATACTGGGGCCAAAAAAACAGGACCAAAATTAGAACAGGAAAAGCTACCTATGTGTCAGTACATTTGATCTGGAAAGCATGGCTTGAAATGGTCTTATATAGCACTATAAATAAAGACACTGTGTTAAACTTGATGATCTTAGTGGTTTTTCTAACCCAGAAATGCAGGTTTTTTTATACATCAGCAGTCTCATTCCAGGTTTCGTGTGTAACCCATTGTGTCCACTGGTGTTACATGTGGAACCTGCCATATAAATTGCGAGTGATTTTGCAACAGCAGTCATTTTTGTGAAACACTCTGCTTTGCATAATTCGTTTGATTTCCGAAATGTACCTGTGGGAGAATAAAAAGATATTCAAAAAAATAGTAGCGTGTAATTTTCGTGTCCTTTTTATCGCGTTACATGCAGATTTTTGCATAAAAATAATATAAAAATGTGTTTTATCTGAAAAATAGTTTCTCTTTTATCTCAGTAAATATTTATTTTTAAAATAGACCAAAAGTGCTTCCAAACTTGCTTCATAACATTCGTTTACATCTTGTTTGAATTTTTAACCCTTCTGTCCTGTTTTAAGGGACCAGTTTTATAGAAGCACCCAGATATGTTGTCTCCTATTTCCTAAAAACCTGCTTTTTTGTAAACAGATCAAAGTTCAGTAGCTCCTTGCAGTTACTCGTGTTTTTTTTGTTTTTTTTTTACCCCAAGTACTCCAAGTACTTTGTCGCTCAGCTGGACTCAAAGACTTTGTTCAGTTGCCAGGATAAGCATGCCCAGTGTCAGTGTCTCTTACCCTGTGATTGGCATATGGCTGTCCATGTGACCCAGTCAGCGTGATGGTGAGATCAGCGTAATCAAGACGCCATAAAGAGAATCTGTTTAGACAGACAATGAATGGCTCCTGTCTTTGCATCCGGGGCTTCTCTTACAACACAGTTCGATAAGGTCGACAGATACAAAGATATTCTAATATATTTGCACATTAGTCAGAATAAGGACTTTTGAACTGAGCTGCATGTAAGGATTGTGTTTTTATTTACTTACTTGTGCGCAGTGTTGAAGTGTCAATCGAATGGAGTGCTGTGCATTACAAGAGCACTTACTCTATATTTAGTTTAGTAGAGTTTAGTCGAGTCTAGTAGAGGTTTTTCATGAATTCATATCAGGGGTGTCAAACTCATTTTAGTTCAGGGGCCACATTCAGCTGAATTTGATCTGAAGTGGTCCGAACAAGTAAAATAATAACATAATAATATATAAATATTGTCAACTCCAAACTTTTCTCTGTTTTAGAGTGAAAAAAGTAAATTTACATTATGAAAAGGCTTACATCTACAAACTGTCCTTTTAAAAGATGCGAATAACATGTACGAACTGAAAAAATAAGTGTAATTTTAACAATTTTCTGCCTCAGTTTATTATTTCCACACCTACATTATAACTTTCAGATCACAGTGGATCTACAAACACACAAAACATTTAATAACAAGCAGAATATTCTTAAAATTGTACTTACTTCTCTTAAGACATTTCAGGTTATTTATATTTTTGTTCAGGTTATTCACATTTTTTGTGAAATTATACTTTGTTTTAGTGCACAGGTGTCAAACATGTGGCCCGGGGGCCAAATCCGGTCCGCCAAAGGGTCCAGTCCAGCCCTTGGGATGAATTTGTGAAATGTAAAAATTACCCTGAAGATATTAATCATTTTAATTCAGGTTCCACATACAGACCAATTTAATCTCAAGTGGGTCGGATCAGTCAACTACTATCATAATAACCCATAAATACTCACAACTCCAAATAATTTCTCTTTGTAAATGTAAAATTTTTCATGTCATTTTACTGCATTTACACTAAAACAACTAACATTTCACAAAAACACGAATAACCTCAACAAATTTTGAAACATTTTGAAATTTCTGAGGTGTAATTTTAACAATATTCTGCCTGTTATTAAATGTTTTGTGTATTTGTAGATCCACTGTGATCTGTAAGTTGCAATTTACATGAAAAAATGTAAATTAAAAAGGATAAATTGAGACATAGTATTGCTAAAATTGCACTTAGTTTTCTTAAGAAATTTCAGTTTGTTCATGTTATTAACATTGTTTTAAAGGATAGTTGGTAGATGTAAACCTTTTCATCAGATAATTTTACTTTTTTTGCTCTAAAACATAGAAGAAAGTTTGGAGTTGACATTATCTATATATTGTTATGTTGCTATTTCACTGGTCCGGCCCACTTCAGAGCAAATTTGGCTGAATGTGGCCCCTGAAGGAAAATGAGTTTCACACCCCTGTTATAGTGTAAATACATGAAAATATTTACAATTACAAAATGAAAATTTGGAGTTGTCATTATTTATATGTTATTATGATAGTATTTTACTGGTCCTGCCCACTTTAGATTGAATTGGTCTGAATGTGGAACCTGAACTAAAAGGATTTTTAACATCTTAGTGTAATTTTTGCATTTCATAAATTCATTCCAAGGGCTGGACTGGAAACTTTGGCGGGCCGGATTTGGCCCCCACCTGTGCACTACAATGAACGTGGGACGGGAATTGACCTCTCCATACACACGTAAAGCTCATATTGATTTTGTGTTGCAATGTTTAGCGCTACAGATTTGAGTTGTATCCATTCAGAACCATTTCCTCCTTAAACCAGGATTTATGTATGAAATATTCTGGTGCAGCCTGTACTTGTGCTTACGTGCGCTCTACCTGGTTTAGTGTCTGCCGGTGCAGAGAGTACAGTTAAAGAGGCTTATAGCCATCCGCTGTTAATGAGGCTTTGCACACTCAGGTCCCCTGTCAAGAACAATAACCCAGCTGTGTGTTTCTCCATGCTAACATCTGACTGAACTTGATTTTGGTAGAACATACAGAAATGGGTCACTACAAATGTAATGCGTCCTCTGTTTTTTATAGACACATTTCCATGGTGGTATAGCCAGAGATGAACTGTGGCTGCGTGTTATTTATTGCTCAGTACTCAGGTGTTTTCCAGACGTTTCATCAAAGTTATACCCTGATACACTTGCATGACTTTTTGGGACACAACACGGAACAGGCCATATATGTATATTTTCTCATTTCGCTCCATATTGCTTTGTATTCAGAGTGATTACATGTCAGTTTATGCAGATCACCAAGGCCAGTTTGCCTGCCTGAGTAGGAGAGGCGTCTTATGTTTGAAGTTTGAAAGAGGCTTTAAGCGCTCGCCTAATAATGGAGCCATTGAGATCGGATGGGGCTTTTGCACAAACTGAACTCACGATGAATAAACAAGCCCCTCTTACATAAACGGCTAGCAAGGCCAGCTCTAATTATCATACAGCCACAAACAATGGGCTTCCGACTTGAATTTCATGGTGTCAGAATCGGTTGGGACTTTGTCATATGATGAGTTTGGACACTTAGTGGCATCACCATCAGTTTAACTGCGATTCGATGCAGTCGTGAAATCAAAGGTATTCATCATATATCTGTACCAGGAACGTTATTTCCTTTCATACATTGGTCAAAAGCAGTAATAGGATTAAAATGTATTGATCTGATTTCAAAGCATTTCCGATTCTAAGCCATATACATGCACCTTCCTGCTGTACTGTAAAGAACAACGGTCCCGAGTTCATCCTTCCTTCTTAACGATAGCTTGTTTGCTGGTCATTTCTCCTGCAGGTCACTGAGGGCTAAGTTCATGAACGTGGTTATTGATTAGGTTTTCCAGTTTTTCCTGTTATTTATGTTGCCTGAACCTCACCTTGACCTTGTGTTAAAGTTAACCCATGACCGTGCACATGGTCCACCTGTCAAAGTCAGCTAGGAACAAAGGTAACCAGTATTTAGACTGCATGGGACCAAACTGCATGTCATAAAAAAAATACCTCAAACATTGTTATATTCTAAAAGTAGTATTTTACTGTATGACTGATGGAGTAGCTGTGAGAAGATTTTGTGGCCCCAGGAGATATTTCTTTATTACTGGATAATAAAGTTTACAACCAAATAATTAATCTACAAATCAAGGTTATAATAGTTTTGGGTTTTTCATTATAGTTTAGTTTTATTTAGTTTGGACTTTTTTTTTCTCTATTTCAGTTAGTTTTAATTAGTTTTTAGAGCATGTTTGCAAGTTTTCATTATTATTATTATTATTATTATTATTTTTTTTTTAAATGCTTAGTTTTACTTTAGTTTTAGTTTTATCATATCTTTTATCTTTCTCATCGTCATATTCAAAGAAATCCCATACAGGACTCTGCTGCTTTCTCCCAACTTTAGTTTCCATGTTGCCAGGTCGAGTTTGGACGAGAAGATGGCTCTAAACGACAAGTGACGAGAAATGACGGACCGTGAAGTGCCATGTGGTGCCGCTAGCTAAAATTGCTTGAGTGAAATAAATCGATTTCATATTAATCTGATGTTGATAAAAATGAAAACGAAGGGAATTTTATTCATAATTTTTATACATTTTAGTTAGTTTTGTAAGCACGCAATACAGTTTCAGTTAGTTATGTTTTTTTCTTTTAATTATAGTTTTTATTTATTTCAGTTAACGAAAATGTTTTTTACCATTCTAGTTTTCGTCATTTCGTTAGTTTTCGTTAATGATAATAACCTCGCTACAAATGCTAGTATCACCAGTTAAAAATGTTTATGATATATGCCAAAACTCAGGGTAGTATTAACCAATCCAACTCTTTTTTACTCTTTAACAACAAAACAGATTGACTGCCAGTCACTTCCAAAATACATAAATGAACAAAATTTGCAGTAACAAAATTTATTATCATTAAAAAACCTTATATAACTTACATGTAGACTTATTTTTAGCACAAAAACCACTCACTGAAACCATTTTCTGACCACTATGTACATTAAATTTAGCAGTAAATCCTCATATGAAAGAAGCTGGTTCTGAATAACACTTCGTTGATTTGAAGCCAGCGATTAATCAGTTACCAAAACTGTCTGGGAGTTTATAACTGAGCTTTAGAAACTGGATACAACTGTAAATTTTGTAGCTGATGACGTTGGAAGTGAAGCACCATCATAACCTGCTGACGATAGAGTCATAACACAAACCCTAAAGATGCACCTAAAGGTGACGTCAGCTGTTCAGTCATCATCCTAAACCAAAAAATGCATGAAACAATGAAAAGCACTAAAAGCTTGCATCAATTAAGGTGGTGTAAACTAATATTTGCTTGAGTAAATGCTACAGAAAAGTCTTTATTATTGACATTCCATCTTGCAACTGTAAATTGTGTAACACTGGAAGTCAGTTTCCATAAAGTTAACCACCATCATAACCTGAGAATACTTAGAGAACAAGAAAGGAAAATGAAAATAAAATGAGGTGAGTTTTATACCCATGACTTTGTCCCATCATAAAATGTTCCAGTCTCTGAACTCTCCTGCTGAATTTGTAATGTAATCTGTATTTGTGAGTGCTCTTCAAACTGATGGTGGCTCCTGGTGGTTTTCACTCACAGCTCTGGAAACATAAAGAGGCCACTTGTTGGCTTCATTTTGGTGTTTTAATTAAGATGGCTCAGCTAAATGTGTCTGTCACTGAGTGCATGTGTTACACGGTAACAGGGCATGATTGATAATAGTGGCTTCAGTCTGCACTCTGTGTTGGACCCCTGAGAGAAACAATCAGATGCTTCTAGCCTGACTCGGTTCGGTCAAGTCGGGTGATGTTACACGAACAGGCTGTTGTGTGCCAGCTAAATGAATTGGGTCTATGCTGAAAGACAATTCCTGTTTTATCCCGCTGTCCCTCTTGACAGCTCATGTGCCACAATACACTGTTCTCCACAGATACGGTTCCCACGGTGTGGTGGGCAACCTGGGACACACTGTACTTAGTGGTGTAAGGCAGCACCAGTGTGTCCTTACCTGAGTGTGTTTTATTTGCATAGCATGCAAGGGAACTGATTAAATGACTCGGGGAAAAGGGACAGTTTTTAACGAAAGACAACAATGCTGCTATGAAAGTTCAGAGGACTAGTGAAACTTTTATGAGAAGAAACAATTGACCTTCCTGACAGGGCTTTGTGAAAACCCTCTGAAGGGAACAAAAATGACAAAGACGATGTGAAAATGCCACAGAGGAAGTTGAACCAGACGGAAAAAGGGAGAAAAAAAAACTTGTAGTACATCAAGGTCAAGGTGCGTACTGTGTGGTTTTAGGGTGACCTTCAGTTGTATCTTGAACTAAACATTAACAGATATGTTCCCTGTTAAAACCTGGAGTTAAAATACAGTTCTATGAAATTTGAGTAA
Source organism: Sphaeramia orbicularis (assembly GCF_902148855.1). Classification (NCBI taxonomy): domain Eukaryota; kingdom Metazoa; phylum Chordata; class Actinopteri; order Kurtiformes; family Apogonidae; genus Sphaeramia; species Sphaeramia orbicularis. The sequence continues at coordinate 24,588,736 of NC_043973.1, forward strand.
AAACATTCTCAAATTTGTTTTTATTTTTTTTTGCTGTGGGGATATTCTCTATTATATGAACCAGATAAAATTTTCCCTAAAAGAGTTCCAGATGTATGAACTGGTGTTTTCATCACAAAATTGAATCCACATGCGGTTTACTGTCATGTATGGATTTAAGATATAACATAGGAGCTACTGCAGCATCAAACAGCTGAGAAAGCATGACACATACAGTGAAATATGTAACTCAATACTGACATAACATCTTTGGAATCATGTCATTACTTTTGTTCTGAATAGCCTGCACAAATAAAACCTGTGTCTGAATGATGTGGTCATCATCTGTTTCTATTAAATCCCCTCTTCTCTGGCCACTGGAGGGCAATCCCAGGCTTCAGAGTTCACAGTGGTTTCACTGGGATTTAGATTAGAGTTGTTCACAAAAAAAAAAAAAAAAAAAAAAACAGAGACAAGCAAAGTACTTGAAACAGAGATGGTTTGTTATGTGACCTCAGACTTTTGGAAAATGTGTTTTTTTATTTTTTATTTTTTATTTTTTATTTTTACTATTTGAGTTACATGTACATAATCATTACTTTTTTTAAATAATTTATTAAATCAATTATTTTAAATCCTAAGTAAGATGTAAATACATGCCCAATTAATTTTTTTTTTTTTATATCTACAAAAATTATTTCATCAAAAAAAAACCATTAACATATGATTAGGTTAATAAAATAGGACATTTTAGTTGAAAGTTGTGTAAATGTAATGTTAGTGGATATTCCAGAGGTAACAGCCCCCTTTTTCACCACCATCTGATATCCTATGATGCAATATTTGATGCATATTTATTTAATAAATATGACAATCATAAAAAGTACGGTTATCCCACTGTCAGTTTGAAGAAACAACTGCAAATAATGTTTTGATTAAAGTCTGAATAACAGGTAACAATTACAACTCCACTGTAGTGGGCATCATCCATGAAATGGTTAAAAACTATGTCCATGTGATGTGTCAAACAGGTTTCCTTAATAAACTAGGTCATTTAATGATTGGCATTATGTTAAATATTTGCTAATATTTCTAGTCCCACTCACATTGTTATTGGGTAAATAAGCACATTAAAGTGTCTAAACTGGACAGGATAAATGACCTCAACAACATGCAAAGAGAGAAAAAGAAAAAAATATATGCAGAGAGTTTCTCCCTGTTCAGTAGGAATATCAGATTCAGTTTCAGATTCAGAAAACTTTATCCCATACAGGCAAGTCATTTGCAGCTTACCACAAACATCGGTCAGCATTCACAGTATAATGTGACGAACATAAGTCAGTATACAATTATTTTTTTTGCTTGTACTGTTTGTACTGCTGCTGTTGTAACAAACAATTTCCTGCAAAGGATCAATAAAGTATCTATCTATCTATCTATCTATCTATCTATCTATCTATCTATCTATCTATCTATCTATCTATCTATCTATCTATCTATCTATCTATCTATCTATCTATCTATCTATCTATCTATCTATCTATCTATCTATCTATCTATCTATCTATCTATCTATCTATCTATCTATCTATCTATCTATCTATCTAAATACAAGATCTTTGGGAGACAACTACAATAAATGCTTTAAATCACAGGTGTCAAATGTGCGGCCCAGGGGCCAAAACCAAAGGGTCCAAACCGGCCCCTGGAAAGAATTTGTGAAATGTAAAAGTTACACTGAAATTACACTGAAGATATTAAAAATCAAGGATATTAAAATAATTTTAGGTAAAGTCAATCTAAAATGGGTCAGACCAGTAAAATACTATCATAATAACCTACAAATAAAGAAAACTACAAATTTTTCTGTTTCAGTTTTAAAAAAAAGTTAAAATTACACAAAAGTGTTTATATTTACAGACTAGCCTTTTGCAAAAATTGGGAACAACCTGAAATGTCTTAACAGTACTCTAATTTTTCAATATTCTGCCTGTTACTAGATCCACTGTGATCTATAAATTATAATGCACATGTATAAATTATAAACTAAGGCATAATATTGTTAAAATTGCACTTATTATTTTTTTTTTTTTGTAAAGAATTTGCAGGTTGTTCATATTTGATCATGTTATGTTCAAGTACTGTTTGTAGATGTAAACATTTTCATAATGGAATTTGACTTTTTTTCACTCAAAAACATAGAAAAAACTTTGGAGTTGACATTATTCACAAGTTGTTATCCTATTATTTATATTATTTTACTGGTCCGTCCCACTTTATAAAATATTAGGCTGTATGTGGCCCCTGAACTGAAATGACTTTGACACCCCTGCTTTAAATAATCAACAATAAATAATCAATAAATACCAATGCAGGCTAAAAGACTAAAAGACCCTGTAGGTTCTGCTAACATTAAAAAATCATATAAAATGGCTAAAATGAGTGCTGTCAAAGTTTAAAAGTAGTAGTAAATGTTTTGGAAGTTAGCTTTGTTTAATGGGTTGCCACTGTACCTGCTCTACTTGTAATACACATTATTTTGATTACACAAATATGTAACTGAATTGCAAATAGTGTTGTGACTATTGTCTACAGATGCCACACCCCTCTTGGCCAGTGACGTTTGCTCATGATAAACACCGGCGAAGCACTTCCACGATGCGTGATTGTTTCTCAGTATGAAATGCATCTGTCCACCAAGTGTTATGGAAAGTTTCTGCGATGTCCTGGTGACAGACCAACAAACTAACAGGTGCAACAACATGACGGCCTAGTGGGGTGGTGACAAAGGATTCAACAGGGCCTTCAGTCTAAAATATGAGTCTGGAGCCTCTGCACAGACTGAAACTTTAGTTTGTGGAAATGAACATGAATACATATGGAAACAGAGGCAACAAGCAAACCTTAAAAGTATTGCTTCAAACGCTGTGATTACATTTGAAAGCTAATACAGCGATAAGACTTCTTTATCTAAACTGTAAGAGTGTATGTCCCTGTTTCATTAGCCTGTTGTTTGAACTGGTAAAAGTCAAACCTGTGTGAGAAAGATTATGGTCAGTCTACCCACCCTGTAATCTTAGTTATTTCACCTTGCTGCTGACGTAGGTTGTCTTGCATAGACAGCTGCTCTGCCCAGCTCTCCACAAGAGTGATTATCAATGAGATATGTACTTTCTTTATTTACTTTGTAAAGCCAAGCCCTCAATATGTGCGGCATATCCAGAATAACCCTCAAGGTTAGTGGTTTACTCAAAGACAGGGAGTGATTAGATTATTTTGAACAATTCACACTCGCCTCTAATGTGAGGACAGTGATGAGGAGGAAGATCACGACAGTAACAACGCTAAATTTTTATTCCTAAAAGCTGTGAATGTAACACGTCAGATCCAACAGCAACCGCAAAAACAATCTTGTCTATGGTGGCAGAAAGGAATTGTTTGTTATTTTGGAAAATATATATTTGGAGGTGAGACATGGAAAATAACTCTGTGTGATGTTCTTAAAATATTTCTACCAGAACATGTGACATTTCCTGCAGTTGGCAATAGGGGTGTTAGAAAATATCGGTTCTGCAATATATCATGATATTTCATTTCACAAAACTGTATCAATATTAAAAAGTCCTGTATCGATATTTTTAAGTATTTATTCAAATGCATATGCAGATATGGCGGAGGTTCATTTTTGTTTTTTTGGTTTTCTTTATTGTTCATATCTTATTTATTATTATTTAACACTGTTTTATTAAATAATGGTTATTTTACGCATCCCAAAAGCACTTTTTACTGTCTGAGAGGCAGGTGGTAGTTCCTCTTGAAACTAGGAGAATTAGAAACATTTTGTGATATAGCATTAGATCCTGTTCTGAAATAAAAATGTGTTTAGTGTTTGTAAACATTTCTGGTATAATTCAATCCTTCCAGGAAATAATCATTAAAAAAAAAAAAAGAAACAAACAAAAAATTGCCTTTTTAACAGTTTCATGATATATCGTGATATATCGTATCGTGATCCTAGTATTGTGATTTGTATTGTATCGCCAGATTCTTGCCGATACACAGCCCTAATTGGCAATAAAACAAAAGAAACCAATGGAATATTAGAAACAACAGACAACGAACACAGCGATGATATACCACCAAAATTCAGTGTATAGCAGTAGTTTATTGCTTGGCTGTTGCTGTGTTTGCTTTCTTGGAGACAGAGGTGACCATATTTGGGCAAAAGGGGTGGGACTCTGGGAGCCTGAAGGGGATGAGCTAATGCCAAACAATAGCTTAATGATCCAACAAAATGGTAAACTTCATCTAGTACTGCCAAACAAAGTCGTTTTATAGTCGTACTACTAAATTGTGTTAAGCACAAGTACAGTGCAGCTATCTTTGAAGAAAAATAAAAATTATTCCATGAACTGGAACTCATAAACTTCAGCTTATCAGGCAAGTGAGATATTAATCACAGCGGAAAAAAAAAATTTGATTTGGTAATTTTAAAGCGAAATCCAGTGTAACTCCATAGGAGCCAGGGGTTTTTGGATCCTCCCCTACTGGCTGTCAGTGGTATTACATCTAAAAGATACTGGTGTCAGTTTGGGGCTGAAGTCCTTGACCCTTGATTTAGTCTTTGAACATTGTTGAGTAGAAAGTGAATTCATGATATGGGTTGTTTTATGATTATGTAGCATTCCTGTTTTTTTTTACTTGTTTTTGCTGCATTACATTGTAGAATTCGTCTTCATATCGTTGAAGTGGATTTATTTCAGTGATGTTTGTCCTGTGTGTTGAACTTCACCATAAAGTTATCTATAATTATTTTAAATCACTGAACTGAAGGAATAAGACGGGCCAAAACCATAAATTAATAATACAAGAACATGATCAAGAAGTTTTTGGTGATTTCATCATAGTGACATAATTTGACATTTATTTAAGGTTGTGTAAAATGTTATTGTAGTTAGTTACTTTCTCGACTTTTTTCTTCCATACGGTCATCATTATATGTTACTAAAAGGTTTTGTACAGAACATATTACATGTGATGTCTTATTGGTTGGATTCTTTAGTCATTTGGCTGCACAGTGTCATTTATTTTGATACATCATATGTCAGGTCTGTATATTTTACTGTATTTACTTTATTTTACTTTTACATTTCAATTTTAACAGGTATAAAGGATGTTGTTGAGATATGGGGGCCAAAATGTTTGAACATTACTGGGTTTTCTCCTGTTTAGGAGGAAAAGAGCAATAAAAAAGAATAATATTACAGTTGGGGTTTTTTTTTTAATATATTATTTATTGTATTTTGTTATTGTTGTGATCCCCTCCTCCCTTTTTTTCTCTCTTCCAGTGGTGGGATGATCATTGTTTTAGTGAGGCTATGCATCTTGCAGCTTAGAGTATTGTAATACATCATTTTGGGAAAAGTGTTTACTTCATCCCACTCCTTTCAGATGTGCGAAAAACACTGAAATTATGTGAAATATTTCTTTTGTATAGCAGTGTAATTCTTTTTTTTTTTTTTTTTTTTTTTTGGTTGTCTTACGATGATAATTTGGTTTGGGTACTTGCTTTGTTGGTGGTTGTATTGTGTTTTTTATGTGTGAAATAAAATATCCATTCATTCATTAACTGTATCCATATCATACATTACTTTTATTATTGTTAAGTTCATCAAAACAGCTCTATGAGCCAATGGTAGCTCATGGGGAAAGTGAGTCTAAACCTTTCTTTTTTTTTTTAAAGACCTTTTATTTAATTCAAAAGAGATTTACATACTATAACAAGTATACACTTACCCTAAACCCACTCCACACATATATATTCAATCCAACTTTATTTGTAAAGCACTTTAAAACAATGGCAGTGGACTAAATTGCTGTACAGAGGAATAATTAAAACCAAAATAAAAAAATAAAATACAGAATAGATTAAAATACATGGAACTGTACAAAAAAAGAAAACAGTGCTGTACAGAAGAATAAATAAAACCCAAACATAAAAATAAAATGCAATATACTTATTAACCACACAACTATATACACACAAATATGGATTTATAAGTAAATATATTTCATAGAGAAAGGTCTTTTCCACACTGAGCAAACATGTTTTTTGGTTTCAAAGAAGTCTAGAAAATGCATCTGTCTAATCGCTGGACTTTGTGCGGGCCAGCTGCATCCCCACTGCTTCATGACCTCCCTAAAACCTCTACCCTCCACAGTGGTGATCCTATTACACCAAACAGGTCGCAGACGCACACCAAGAACACAGCCTTATGGTAAAAGACGTCATTCCCGTCTGGTGTGCCTCATTGTAGTCTGATTACTCTCTGTGGATTAGACAGAAATTGATTGAAAATCTTTGTAGTAACAACACAGCAGTTTTTATTCTTTGGTCTGACTTCGCTCACTTACCCACGTTGTTTCTGAGCCTCATATGGACAGTAGTGTGTGTGTTGGATGTACTGAGCAAAATAAAGGATTTGCAAGGATTAGGTCTTTGCAACAGACTAATGGCACTAGGAAACTTGCTGTGGCACCATCAGATACATGATCAGCCCTTAATCTTACAGAAGCTCAAGGGGCTGTGGGGGGTTGGAAAGGCCAGTGCTTTCGTGTAATCATTTCTAAATCTCCACATCGAAGGAGGCCTTGAGTATTCAGTCAAGTGATTTACCCGCTGTTGTTTTCATCATCTTTACGTTTTCACAGAAGGTGGAGTTTTTTCATTGAAATCTGCGATGAGACAAATGCAGCTCAGCAGATGGAAAGTGTTTAACAAAAGACTTAGAAACGTACATGAGTGCCTCAGTGTGTAAACATGCATGTGTGTTTGTGTTAACTCAGCTTTTGTCTGTCTGAGATGTCTAACTAATGCCGACACGCCAGTGGCAATTATGTAACAGCAGCGTCCAGTCTGTTTCTGGAGATTTGAATCAGCAATTGATGGGAACAAAGATTAGAGAAGTATTTATGCTCCAACACAGAACTACACAAACACAGACCCACACTTTAGTATTAATTTTATCATCTTCTACACTCACATTTAGTACCAGACATTTTCAGTGTTTAATTAGTTTAATGACAGAATTTATCCACAGACTTTTCTTATAAATGTCCAAGTTTATCCTCAAAATATCTCCCATTTGAAAAGACATCATTTTCACCTAAAGCAGTGTTTTTTAACCTTGGGGTCAGGACCCCACGTGGGGTCACCTGGAATTCAAATGGGGTTGCCTGAAATTTCTAGTAATTGACAAAAATTACAAATAAAAACTTACTAATAAAAAATATATGGTGAGTTTAGAGAGACAATCCCAATCCATTAAAGACATGACAAACTGTGAAGCTGAAACTGAAGCACTGTGGTTCTGTTTATCTTTCAAATGTTCATTGTGGTCGGTTTCAGATGCTGCAGCTCTTTCATTATTCATAGTTTGAGTTATTGTTTGTTCAGTATTAATTGTCAGTCTTGTAAGATGACAATTACAGCTGGACTGACTACATATCCTCACCAAGGAAAATAAAATTCTCACTTTGTGCAGTAAACTACACCTGGCTTTTCTGCCTCAGTCCATAATAATATACGTTATATAGACTAAATGTCATCTAAAATTAATGTTTATTTGCAGCAGAGTAGAGCAAACTATTACATGATCCAAAACAAATTAATTTTAGCAAAAAAATATGTCTCTGTTTTGAACGTCTGGGGTCGCAAGAAATTTGTGACATTAAAATGGGGTCACGAGCCAAAAAAGGTTGGGAACCACTGACCTAAAGGGTTTCTAATACGTTTATGAATTATATCATACTATAGAAGACATAGACTTGTAACACTATGACTAATACGATAACCTTTAACATGTAGCTGAATGTTATATTGAACTATTTATGTAAACATGCTATGAAAAGTGCTTCATTTGTTATAGCACAGATTAAAAAAAAAAAAAAAAACTAGTTTTTTTTATATAGAACAAACACAAAATTAAATGTAATAAAATTTGAACATTTTTATTTGGCAATGAAAAAAAAAAAAAGAAACACTGACTAAGACTGGACATAGTTCTATAATACCATTTTAAGAATCTGAGGGTAAAATTGGATTAAATAAGTGTATTCTGGTCTCATTTACATTACATTAATTTCCATTGTGAACAACACAATCCTGCAGAAGCCAATATAAATAATAAACTGCAAAAGTACAGCTTTGAAAATGTAAACATTACATAATCAAGAATTTATAGCCATTGTGTTGGCCTCTCCACTTGATATCATCTCACACATGAATAATCAAGGAATAGTTGAGGATTTTTTTTTTTTTTCCACTTTTGCATTATGTAAACATAAATGTCAGAAAGCATGACATGACCGGTTTGTGTGAATAGGTACAAAATCCGGCCCCCGTACATAGAGGGTCAGTGTGTTTTACATGCCTAATCGTGTGTAAAATCTGCTCATGTGTTGGGCACACATACAGACCATACGCTCTGCAGATTATGTAATCTCTGTGTAGGTCGGCATCGCTCGTGGAGGCAATAAGTAAACACAGGTGCAGCAGTAGTGTGGACTGGAGGCAAAATATCTCACTTTATCTGCAATCAATTCTCATTTCACTGCTGTGCATTTATTATCTGTTTACACCTCATGGTTACCTTTACTCACACTGTAGACTGTCCTTATATCACCCAGCTTTTTTTTTTTTTTTTTTTTTTTTTGTCTTTCTATGTAGATGACACAAACTAGGGCTGGTATCTTTTCCTGAAACATCCACCCTACTGTGACTAACTCATGAGGAGACTGTCAGGGCTTTCATTTCTCTAGAGCTCGACTTGTCCGTTTCTCAAAAAGAGGAAATTTAAAGGGAAGTCTGTCGTCATAGAGCAGAGCTATATCATACAGAAACTGTTTAATCTGAGGTGTGTCGCTGTACTTAGGGTATTTTTATCGCTCGTCACATGTATTTCAACATTTTTACACTACCAGTCAAAAGTTTGGATTCACTTGGTTTTTCTTAATTTTCATGACTATTTACATTGTAGGTTCTCACTGACAGCATCAAAACTATGAATAAACACACATGGAATTATGGAGTTAAAAAAAGTGTGACATACAGTAACTTAAAACATGTTTTATGTTTTAGATTCTTCAAAATAGCTACATTTTGCTTTTATTACTGCTTTGGACATTCTGGACATTCAGTAGTGTATGTGTTACACCTCTTATATACTCAGCTTATTTCACTGCTACTTTGCAGATAATTTACAATAAATACAATGAAATGGCCCCTGTTTTATCAACTACATCATACAACACACGTTTTATTGGTATGTATTTGTAATTTTATATTTGCCTACAGATGTGACCAGTATGTCCAAATAATTGACAAATAATTAACAGTGTATGGTGTTTGCTCTTATTATCTCCACCAGGAGGTATTGTGATGACTTTGCTTTGTGTGTTTGTGTGCGTGTTTGTTTGTTTGTTTGTTTGTTTGTTTGTTTGTTTGCAAGATAACTCAAAAAGTTATGGATGGATTTTCATGAAATTTTCAGGAAATGTTGATATTGGCGCAAGGAAGAAATGATAAAATTTTGGTGGTGATCGGGAGGGGGGGCAGATCTGTCTTGGCGGAGGTCTGCGCTCTCTGAGTGCTTTTCTGGTTTGTTTGTTTTTTTTGTTTGTTTGTTTTTTGTTTGTTTGTTTCTTAGCAACTTTACAGGATTCCAACCATCTTTACCAAATTTTACCCACAGATAGGCCTAGGCCCTGGGACGAACCCATTAAATTTTGGGCCAAGTAGGCCAAAGTTCAAGGTCACAGCAAGGTCACAAAATCTCAACTTTTCCTATCTCCCATCATTGAGCAATTTTCGAAAATTCATAAAAAAATTCAAAACGACTCTGATTAGCCTCCAATTTGATCCACCCGTAGCTTATACCAATATCTTGTATCTGGCACAAAGTTGTCCACATCCACTGTGGAATGTGGACTCTGTGGACATTTCAATTTAACACTGAAAATCCCATTTACCACACATTTTTCATTATAACTCAACAAATACTGATTGGAATTTAATATAATTTGACATAAACACAACTGGTACCAAGCTTCAACTTTTTCTGCTGTATGGAACAACCTTGAAACTGTTTAATTTAAAAAGAAATAGTCGATCCACACATGCCCACTGTTCAGGGTGCTTGGTGGAGGTTTGAGTTCTGAACACTTGTGTTATATTTGTCTTTACTCACGTTTGCTGTGATATTATAGTGTTATTTAATGTGAGCCATGCTGCTGCTAATCTATCTATCTATCTATCTATCTATCTATCTATCTATCTATCTATCTATCTATCTATCTATCTATCTATCTATCTATCTATCTATCTATCTATCTATCTATCTATCTATCTATCTATCTATCTATCTATCTATCTATCTATCTATCTATCTATCTATCTATCTATCTATCTATCTATCTATCTATCTATCTATCTATCTATCTAATTTGGAATTATTCTCTCTAAATAACCCCTTTTTATTTCATTTTTTGCAGAGCCAGTGTTATAATAAAGGTAACTGCTTCACCAGAACACACACTAAGACTCAAATTATAAAATGATGCAAGAGGACTGAACTAAAATCAATGATTCCTCCAAATTATGATGATGCCCTGGTTCACTATTGCATATACTCTGGTAATATTTAATAGGGGAAGCCTTTTCTCATAAACAAAGTCATGTCATTCTGTCTCTGCTTTACCTAGTAACCTGGACGTATTACATAAAACACCATGCCATATCTAAGCCTTTCCACCAAAGCAAATATGATCAAGATTAAATTAATATAAGCTTCTCCTTCTTGCTTTCCACTGAGCTGTTAAGGGCCTTATCACGGACTCAGGCCAGACATATCGTATAATGATGTTAAATAATGAAGGAACACTTTGACTTTGTAGTGTGTCCCTGCAGTTTTCAAGGCTTTAATGAGCTTATACCTCCAGACGCAGTACAGTATGGCGAAGCTTTACAGAGCCAGAGACATGTTGTGGCATCGCTGTTGACATATGTTTGTGCTTAAAGGGAGGTGAAAAACAGGTCACAGTGAATCCTGGAGGAATAAGCATTCCCTTTGTTCCACCTTCTAACAATGGGGAGAGGTGCTCAATAGGGAGCTGACAAATAGGCTTCTCCTGTCTTAACCGGTCAGGACTAGAAGCACATGGATGGACGAACAAATAAAGACAAAGCAGTTGTGTTTTTACTCTCTGGACCGCTGCCATTGTCTTGGTCTTATGAAGTGCCTGTTCACCATAACTGACAATGGACTTCACCCTGGATGTGTGCTGTCCAGGCCTGTCTTAATATCTGGAAGAGAGTGAACTGACCTTGCGTGTTTGGAGAGGAGTCAAAATGAGTTGAAGTGGAATAGCCACAGCCTTGTTTGTCTGTGGAAGACAGCTTCAATCTGATAATTAACCCTTTCATGCATACTGGTCACTACAGTGGACAGTTATTTTACATCTGTTCTCTTGTACATTCATGGGTTTTGTTGTTTTAGTTCCATATCAGCCAACACTGTGGACGCTTATGCACCATCCCATAATACACCGACATTCATATCATTAATGTGTGTGACGGACTGCAATGGGACGAATAAGAGTGAATGGTTGGATGTGAATGAATATTTTATATAGATGGACTTATAGAAATGCTTTTTTTTTTTTTTTTTGCTATTTTTTAGTGTTTTAGTTTTTATTAATTTTTTTTTTTTTTTTTTATGAGAACATCAGCCGGTTCAGGGACTACAGGTGGAAATTAGCACCAGTGCTACAACCTGGCACACTACATCTCTCCTTTTTAAGGTTAATATATATTGTGCATTGTCCTTGTCTAAATAAATAAAATAAAATGGAAAAAAAAACAAAAAACTTTGCTGTTCTTGATAAACCTGATCTGCAGTAATATAGAGTCTGGATCTGACCAACTCTATATGTAAAGTGTCATTAGATAACTTTTGTTATGATTTGGCGCTAGATAAATAAAATTTGATTTGATTTGATTTGATCTATCTCTCCTTTATGTGAAGCACTTTGTAACATGTTGTTTTAAAAAGTGCTATTTAAATAAAGCTTTACTTACTTAATATGTTTTAGTGTAAATTAATTGCTAATTTTTATTAGACTGTAATTAACAGTTTTCTTTATCAAAAAATTTATTTATTTATTTATTTATTTATTTACTTACTTTTTTTTTGCATATTAACGCCAGGAATTGAGTAACAGCTTGTATTTAGAGTATAATAAAATGTGAGAAAACGGCAGTAGTGGCTTTAAAAATATTTTTATTTCACAGTTTTCACACAGTTTATCACTTTCTGATAATGTGTTTTAAATACATGTTTCTTTGCTTCAAAAATCAAATGCATGGTGTCCAGCTGAGTGGACATTTTTGTAACTCCATGAAAAATAGGGTCATAAAAAAATTCAGTTGCATTGTTTTTTTTGTGCCTAATGAGGGAAAAAAATCACTCAAGAAAAAAAATGTTGACTAAGGTTCTCATAATTCATGCATGAAAGGGTTAAACACAATTTTAGTCCTAAAAACTGTACCCTTATTATCCTCCTGAGACCCAGCAATGCATTTTTGTCCTCTATAGTGGACAAGAGTTTCTCAGCTATACTTGGAAAAAAAATTAAAAATTTTAAAAAATTAAAAAGTCCACTGAAAAGGACAATATATTTAAAAAAAAAAGTTTAAATGTATCTGAAAAAAACTGTTGCATCATGCTGTAAAATGATGAAAATGATTACTTACTGGGTCTCAGAAGGTTATTGGAAAAAATAACATTACGTTTGTTAAATCACCGGTTCCTACCCACACACTTTGAACGTTTTTATTACCACAAAAAGCATGATCAAGATTAAAAACTCTGCTTGACTAACTGCTTACCCCATGATTCAGGTATGAGCAACATCTTTCTTAGAGCACAGACAGATGAGAGGAGGTTTGGTTTGTCTAATTTTAGATGCAGCATGTCAAAACATCTTATCTTACAAACACTGGGATGTTTAATGAGAGGAGATAAAAGTTGTGAAGTCACTTTGCTGTTTGGATATAAATAGACTATTAGGTGTTATCACTGGAGTTCATATATGTTACTGCTGGTAAACTGAGAGCTTCTAAAACAATGAATGAATCAGTAAATAAATATGAACAGTGTATCTGACGTTTAGATCATCGTGACCAACTCATTTTTTTAGATCCTACTCGTGACGGCAGCAGTGACCCAAATTCTTTTGAAGCTCAGGTTTTGATGACTAAAACAAATCAGAAAAGCTGAAAATAGTATCCAAACAAAAACTAAGTAGAGTCAGTGAATAGAGGTTGGGTGTAGATGCAGTATATCTGGCTCTGTCTTTTCACCAATAGTATAATTCAAGGTTGTCCAAATAATTTTTGTTCAGGGGCCGCATACAGCCCAATGTGATCTCACACAGGCCAAACCAATAAAATAATAACATAATGACCTAAAAATAATGGTAATTCCAAGTTTTTCTCTGTTTTAGTGCAAAAAACTAAAATTTAATTATGAAAACATTTACATTTACAAAATTCCTTTCACAGAAAAATATGAATAACTTGAGCAACCACAAACAACCTGAAATTTCTTTAGAAAAATAAATGCAATTTTTACAATATTATGCCTCAACTTATGATTTATACATCTGCATCACAGGTTGCAGTGGATTTACAACAGCACAAAACTTTTTTTTTAATTCAAGAAAGGAAAAATATTATATGATGCATTTTTAATGCAATGTCTTGACCCCCCCCCATCCCACATACATACAAACTGCCATTAACCCTTTCATGCATGTGGTCACTACAGTGGACAGTTATTCTACAGCTGTTCTCTTGTATATTCATGGATTTTATTGTTTTAGTTCCATATCAGCCAACACAGTGGACACTTATGCATCATCCCATACACTGACATTCACACAATTTCTGTAACTTTGCTGTTCTGGATAAATCTGATCTGCAGTAACATGTTTGAGTGCAATTCAATTGCTTGTTATTGTTAATAGACTGTAATTAACCATTTTTCTTAAACAAAATGTTTTTTTTTGTAATATTATCTCCATAAAGTGAGTAATAACTAATGTTATAGTATCTTAAAATGTGACAAAACATCAGATTAGCACACAGTTTTCACACAGTATGTCAACAAATACATGTTTCTTTGCTTAAAAAATTAAATGCATAGCATCCAGCTGAGTGGATATTTTTGCAACTCCATGAAAAATAGGTTCATAAAAAATTTTTCAATCGCATTGTTTTTTTCATGCTTAAAGAGGAATAAAAACACTCAGGAAAAAAAAAATCTTGATTAGGGTCAAAACACGGTCATTAAAATCTCTCTGACAGGACATTTTAGAGACAATTTGACCCTCATTTTTACTTTTCAATTCATTTTTGCTTTAGTTGGACCATAAGGAATTATCCAAAACAAGGAGCTACTTTATATTGAAATAAATGTTGGAATGGCGATCAATTAAATTTTGCTCTCTGATGGGACATGACTGCGTTTTGACCCATTAAGGTTCTCATAATTCATGCATGAAAGGGTTAAACATGAACCAAAAATATATAAATAAATGAATAAATAAAAAAAAAAAGGGGGGGGGGGGGTATATAGTAATATAAATAATGATGTAGGTAAATAAAGGACAATAGCACAAAACATTTAGTATCAGGCATAATATTGTTAAAATTTTGGAATTTAGAATTTCGCATTGTTTATAGGTTAATTTGCTGTAATTTTATTGGTCCAACCCATGTGAGATCAAATTGGGCTGTATGTGACCCCTGAACTAAAATGACTTTGACACCTTTGACTGTTAATGTCTTCATTGTAATGTTTGCATTTCCCCTGGTATAAACAACTATTAATGTTTTACATGCACCTTTGGTTTCAGGTGTTATGTTTTTCATACATTTTTGTTCAGACACAAAGCTAATCTCCTCTAAATTTGATCTCCTTGTGAGTTGTATTTGACCCAGTGAGTAGAAGACGGCCCATATTTGAACAGTCGAAGCAAGTTTCTATGGTTGAAACAAGGGCAATAACCCCAAACAAATACAATATTTCACCAGACTTGGTCAAGATAATTACAAGAAACACTTCAAATTAAAGGGTAACAATAAATTCTGTCTGACATGACACAGTAATATGGCCACACATACGACTCCCACCATTCAATTTGCATGATGTTTGCACAGCATCTCATACTGCCAGCCAGTTCACAGCAAACACGGAAGCTGTAAAGCAAATGACAGGAGCGTGTAAAAAAAAAAAAAAAAAAAAAAAAAGGAAAAGGAAAACAGAACACAGACCAACATTTGCTACTGCTTTCATTTTCTGAAGGGTTTCATTGTGGAAAATAATGAAACATATTAAAAAGACGTCTTTTTTTTTTTTTTTTCTCAGTGGATGCTTTTTGAGTGGCAGTAGTAAGGGACAGCTGTAAAAAGAGCAAAAGCAAACACAGCTGAGATAAAAAAAAAAAAAAAAAGTGTAGGTTTCTGAAAGACAATGGCTACTATGATGCAACTACGGGGATTTCACTCAAACATGAGGGTTTTAACTGTCAATGACCGTTTAATGACTTGGTGTTCTTGTTCTTCTTTTTAGGAAAATCATTATCTTGCTGAGCTCAGGTTTTTTTGTTTTTTTTTCCTTTTTGTTCCAGTGACGTCTCATTTAACTGTTCTTGTTGCCCTTTATGAGTCACTGGATCATTGTGTATCAACCAGGAAGAAAATCTTTAGCCACATTTTTTCTTTTTTTAAATTACTCTATGAATTTTACTCCATTTCCACTGAAGCATATGACGCATATGTTCGCTCATTATTGACTTAGTGTTATTCAACTTTTAATTCAGTACAGGTGTGTACGGCTGTGACTAACACCAAGAGTGGGTGTGTGGGTGTATGGGAGTGGTGTGCTGGAATTTAGGTAGCAGAGTCATCATAAGGTTGTATTGTTTGTTGTATTGTCTGTTTTCTGTCCTGCAGAAGCATCAATAGCACTGGTCTACAAGGAAAATGCTTCCAGAATAAAAGTAATGAAATTTTACCACATGAGAGTCACTGATAAAGAAAAGCAAGTCAAAAATGCTGGTTGGCTGAACTTTCCAAGATACAGCCTTGGGTCAAAATGTGAAACTCAAGAATTAAGGAGAGAATGGGTTGGACTCAAAAGGAATATTTGTCTCAGAGCTACAAGATCTACTTCAAAACACTGTCTGCACATTAGAATACATTCACTTTACAGGTTCTATTTAGTGGAAGATTTATAAAACTATTATATAAATGTACATAAACCAATATATATGTGTAATAACACTTAATCATATACCTTGAAAACATCAGCAAACCGGCACTTCTGTTATTTATTTTCCAAATTAATCTTATTAACCCTTTCATGCATGAATTATGAGAACCTTAATCAAGATTTCTTTCCTGAGTGTTTTTATTCCTCTTTAGGCATGAAAAAAACAATGTGATTGAAATTTTTTTTATGAACCTTTTTTTCATGGAGTTACAAAAATGTCCGCTCAGCTGGACACCATGCATTTAATTGTTGAAGCAAAGAAACATGCATTTACTGTCATACTGTGTGAAAACTATGAAATAAATGTTTTTTTTTTATGTTGCTAATTTGATGTTTTCTCACATTTTAACATACTATAATAGTAGTTATTACTCACTCAAATAATATGCAAAAAACAACAAAACACAACAACTTAAAAAAAACAAACAAACCTGTTAATTACAGTCTAATAACAATTAGCAATTGATTTACACTCAAATATGTTGCTGCAGATCAGGTTTATCAAGAACAGGAATGTTACAGTAACAGTATGAATTGCAGTGTATTATGGGATGGCACATAAGTATCCACTGTGTTGGTTGATATGCAAGTAAAACAACAAAATCCATGAATATACAAGAGAACAGCTGTAGAATAACTGTCCACTGTAGTGACCACTGTGCATGAAAGGGTTTAAATACATAACATTTAGCACATTTAATGTCTGAAGCAAATCATTTCTAAAAAATTGTAGACCAGTGTAGTTCACCTGTAATGTTGACCTCCTCATGTCATGGTGCAGTGTTAAACACAAACAGGTATCATGGCTGCCCTGTGAGAAGCAGATGTGGGAATCACACAGCGCCTTTTTTTTTTTTTTTACTGTCCTGAGAACTCTATCATGCATGACTTCTATGGCCGTAGCATCAGAGGATCAGAGGTTGCAAAGGTGCTACTTGTCTAAAAAACACAGTAAAAACGCATAGACTCTAGTTTGAAAAAGCACTGACTCATATACTGTATATCAAA
Organism: Sphaeramia orbicularis; assembly: GCF_902148855.1. NCBI lineage: Eukaryota > Metazoa > Chordata > Actinopteri > Kurtiformes > Apogonidae > Sphaeramia > Sphaeramia orbicularis. The sequence continues at coordinate 24,606,117 of NC_043973.1, forward strand.
ACTATTCAAATAATATATAAAGCAAAGAATAACTTTCTGCCGGGCAATATTCAAGAAATGTTTAGTGAAAGAGAGGGAGGCTATGATTTAAGGGGAAAGTTAAATAAAGTGCACACTACGTTAAAAAGTTTCTGTATCACCATCTGTGGAGTAAAATTGTGGAACAAATTGTGTGTGGAGATAAAACAAATATCAAACATAATTCATTAAAAAAAAAAAAAAAAGATTCTTGAGAGGTACAGTATTTAATAATGAAAATGAGGCTTGTTTGATTATGGATGTTGTACTGATAAATATGCTGTAATTATTGAAAATAATGGTTGAATTGTTGAGTCTGTTTGTATGACTGTACTGCCACGATCATAGTGTTGGGTGTAATTCAGTTACTGCATTGTGTATTTGTTGTGGCTGGATGCTAAAATTAGGAAAATATTATTGTTTGACTCTTGTATCAAGTTAGTGATAAAGGTGTAAAAGCACTGAGGGGTAGGATTAAATAAATTTACACTTCTTCCGACTCCTTTTCGACCATGCAAAATTCTGACTTGTATGTGATTGAAGACAGATTCTGTCCATTTAAATGTTTTATTTTGTTTTATTTTGTTTTGTTTTGGGTTTTTTTTTTTGTCTTTTTTGCATGTTCGAAATAAATAGATAAATAAAATCAAATATATACACTACAAACAAAAAGTTAAGGATATTTTTAATTTTTGGCCTATTTTTTCAGCTGTGATTCTTGTACAGCACTTTTGACTTTTTTGTGTGTGAATTGAATTGAAACACATTTTTTAATGATCAGACATAATTTTATTTACAAATGGCAAAAATGACAAAAAAAATGACAAAAAACTAGAAGCACTCGGAGAGCGCAGACCTTCGCCAAGGCTGATCAGTGCCCCCCCCCCCGTGGGCCCCCCCACCCCCGATCACCACCAAAATTTAATCATTTCTTCCTTATCCCACTTCCAACAAACCCTGAAAATTTCATCCAAATCTGTCCATAACTTTTTGAGTTGTGTTGCACACTAACGGACAGACAAACAAACAAACAAACAAACAAATAAACAGACAGACAGACAAACAAACAAACCCTGGCAAAAACATAACCTCCTTGGCGGAGGTAAAAAAGAAATATCCTTAACTTTTTGTTTGTAGTGTATATATATATATATATGTATATATATATATATTAATAATACTGTGAAGACTATTAAACCATTACAACTTCAACGGTACACTGAAAATAGTGGACGTCAACTTAACCGCAAAACCCAAAACAGTCTCACCTTTCCTCTTTCGTATCTGTTTTGCCTCATTACACCTCTTACGTCATCGTTTCTGTGGGTTATTGTCCCACCCATATGTTGCTGAGATACAGAAAGAATGTAAAATAGAAACAACTGATTATCCTCTTAAACTTTAGTATTAAAATTAAACTCAGAAGTTAGTTTTCTAGACTCTTAAGAAGCACAAAATGCAGAGAGTATCTCATTATTTATAGTGTATTACTCCCCTTCTCATAAAGGAAAACATTCAAAGGTTGCACAAGTGTGGTGTCAAATCTGTGCTTTTATAAGAAAAAAAGGAACAACAGTCTTTTTCTCATGATTTAATAAGATTCATTTTCTTTTTATTGCAATTATATGTTGTGCTACTACAGTGATAAACTTTCATATAAAGCTTTATAATATCATTACCATCTAGAATTACCCTGACAAAACTTTACAGAACAAACACAAGCACAAATAAACTTGTAGTTGTGATAATTCATTACTTTTATGCGTTAAAGAGTGGGCAACACTTGCACATAATCTAAAAGGACAGTTTGGGGGAGGGGAGGACTTCTTGTGAGTCTCTGGAGACTGCAGGCATCTGACCATCGTCTTGGCCAATGAAACTGTTCAGTCGTGGAAGTGTGGTCTGTTGAAATTCTGGTGAAAGAGAAGAACTGTTTGTGACACACGACACACACACGTGGTTCACAAACTCATCACTAGCATTTCTCCTCATAATAAACAGTGCACGGACAACACTTTAACCCTCAATTTAAAACGGAAAAACAAATTAGCATTGTAAAATGGTAACGAGATGTTTACTGAAGTGCAAAGAATGTAGATGGGAGGCTCAGCTGTAGTGGAAGTAGGCCGCATGTGACTGGAAGAACGTGTGGAGCGTATTATCTTTTACAACCAGGGATTTTTAGTCATGATTGTATTAACCCTTTCATTCATGAATTATGAGAACCTTAATCAAAATTTTTTCCTGAGTGTTTTTATTCTTCTTCAGGCATGAAAAAAAACAATGCAATTGAAAATTTTCTTCTGGAAAAAAAAAAAAATAAATAAATAAAATAAAATAAAAAAAAAATTAAAAAATGATTTAAAAATTAAAAAAAAAATACATAAAAAAAGTGAGAGTGATTGTTTGTCTCTATATGTCAGCCCTGTGATGAACTGGCGACTTGTCCAGGGTGTACCCTGCCTTCACCCCTATGTAGCTGGGGTAGGCTCCAAGCGACCCCCGTGACCCTTGTGAGGATAAAGTGGGTTCAGAAAATGAATGAACATTAAAAAAAAAATAATAATGAAAAATAACCAAATTCTTATGGACCTATTTTTCATGAAGTTGCAAAAATGTCCACTCAGCTGGACACCACACGTTTAATTTCTGACGCATAGAAACATGTATTTACTGATAAATTTTGTGAAAACTATGGGGAGGGCTTTGTGATTCTAGGGGTTTATGCTCAGAAGAGATCTATAAAATGTTAACAATTCATGTCAGAAAAGATATGTAGTGTCTTAAAACTTTAATAAAGATATGTGTGAAAAAAAGAAAAAAAAAAAAAAAGCAACAAAAACAACAAAATCCATAAATATAGAAGAGAAAAGCTGTAGAATGGCTGTCCACTGTAGTGACCAGTATGCATGAAAGGGTTAAATCTGGAAGTGACTTTATTAGTAAATGAACACATGCCCGGGTACTATTCCACAAATATAACAAGGTTCTTGCCTCAAAAACGAGGTCACAAACACATTTAAGACCTCTAATCATTGCTCACTTCAGTACCTTTTTAATTCCCTGTTATTTTCTTTTCACCTAATTTAACCTTCTGTACAAACAAAGCACTTTAAACTTCAGAGTAATGCGCTTCTCTGTGAGGCCTCTGCAAGAAACAAAGGCTGACTAACTGCATCTATGCTGCAGCCGTACTGCTAAAACTGTGTCACTGTGTCATACATAATGGCATGACCAATCACAGCGCAGGTAAGTTTGAGTGACTGCAGGGGATATAGCATCAGCCCAATCATACCAGAGCGCTCAGCCAATCAGGAAGCTCCCAGTCTGGACACAGCATCTGTCTGTGCAAAAAAATCCCACACACTATGTTGAAAGTGTGACTGGATATAAACATGCTGCGGCTTGTTTTTCTGTTCTGTTAGTACATGACTGTCCAAACGGCGGACATGCGCACGTGTGATCTGCTTCCTCTTGTTCTAAAAGCATGTGAGAGTGAATATTTGTGGGTGTGGGGGAGGAATAATCAGCAGCACAAGATGAAATTACTGATAAAATTGCATTAAAAGGAAAGCTTTGTTATTGTAATTGTTTCAGAGCACCTTTAAATACGCTGACAATAATCTTTAAGTGTCTTCTCTTTTAAAAATGTGCGATGATGCGAGCCACAGGACAATTATTTCCACCTCTGGAATTTGTCCTCCATCCTTTTTTCAGGATTTTGCTCAAACCAAAAAGCCCATTTTTCTCGTTCATAAAACCAGTCTTCACTCATGTCTTTCTCTCATCTCTCCTCGGATGCAGCTCCAGTGGCAGAGGTCCTTTCCTTTTTTACACATTATACAATATAGAGCAAATACTGGTTTCAACTAGTCTGATGTGTTACACAACAATGTAGAGCTAATACACAGAGCATAAATGGGGGAATCATACTGTACATACACTGACAGCAAAGCCTTAAAAACACTAGACATGTGCCAAGTGTGCAGATGAACATGCCAATTAAAAGTAAATTACAAAACACCACGTTTGGTAAAATTAAGAGTTGGCGTCTGTTTACGCTGCCGGATGCCACTGTGTGATTGCATGTAAACTGACAAACATCTCAGAGCTGTGTTTGGCCAGGGGGGCTATTGTGCAGCTCCATTTATGAGACCCCATTTCATCTTTTTTTTTTTTTTTCCCCTCCTTACATAACATGGATGTGTTTCCCCCCCCTCCTCACTGTTCTCCCACCGAGATCCAGCCTGTACATTCCGGTGGTTGTCATAGCAACAGGGCAGCATCCCTCTCCATCCTTTGTCCAGTGTCTCCCCCGTCGTTCGAGCTTCCCAGGCAGAAGGTTGTTTGGATTCTGCATGCAAATTGAACCAGTAATTGAGCTTCGGAGCAACGAAGCGGTAGGCAAATAGGAAGCTGTAGATTGTGAATGAATGCTTCATTAGGAGTCTTTCACAGATCACAGCGATGTGGTAAAATCTCCATATCCGGCAATGGCATTAAAACACAAAATGAGTGAAAAACAGCCAGAAAGAGGTGAATAGAACAAATTGTAGAGTTCGCATGGAAAATATTGATAATTTGTAGCTAAAGCGTAGGATTGAGGTTAAGTGACTTTAGCCTTTTGGATGAGTTCTAACAAAGCATGTGACTTCAAAAAAAAAAACATTGCCACTTTGTGGGATGATTGGGAAAAGTGAGGAGAAAAAACACTGTCCTAGTTCGTCTCTGAGAATAGTCTGTTTTACCGAGAATAGGCTGTCTGGCAATGTTCTGGGCCAGTTCTCACTGGTTACTGTTGGATGAGGTTTTTGGATTTGGCTCTGTGTCATCTCTTATGGTGTCATGAGGAGGCATGAAGGAACAACTGCACATGTGGAGGAGGGACTTAACATTTGTACTTCCTCTTCAGTATTTTTGTTGAGTTAAACTGCAAAACGGCTGTTATTGAAAACTACTAAAATACAAGCCCTTGACAAAACATATGTATGTACCTGATGAGCATGTATGCTTTATTTTTACTTGTGTTTTTGGAGTTACATAAATAAAGCATTGTTGTCTCCTGACACCTGTTAAGCTTTTCTTTTCAAAACGTTTCTCTCTGCTCCAGAAGTTTATACCAGAAACATTAAAAAAAAAAAAAAAAGTCTCAGAAACTTGCAAAGGCATGCACAAAACAAAGTTAAGACGGTGGAAAGGTCCCAGATTTGGAAAAAAAAAAATCTACCAAAACAGAGTTAGAGTACATGTGTTGGCTGTGAGCCAGTCAACATCCTCTGGAACAGGACTGAACCTGCCCTCAACTTTATGATTGGTTAACTTGTTCCTAGCGAAGCCAATCGGTTGCCTCACTCGTGTTCTGTTGTGAGGGCAGTTAGGATGTAGGGGAAAGGTCTCAAGGCAAACTTGTTGCCCTTCCCCCAAGTCAGGAGGAGACAGAAGTAAATGTTTACATCCCGTGAAACTGGGATAGTCTGTGCTTTTTATGAAATGTGGGGTGTAGTGTTGAGTTAGAAGCAATGTAGACTCTTTCACTGTGTTTTTAAGAGTAAAATTCACACTCCAAACAACTCCTCAAAGGAACTTTGATGTGTAAACTGCTCAACTTGCAAATATGCTCTTATAAAGCTGCAAACTTTGTATTAATCCTCATTTTAAAACTACAGAGACATGTTGTGGTTCAGTTGAGACCAGAGGCATGTAACTGCACATCTGAGAAAAACAAATATTTCAGTGACAAGGTAAGTCAGACATAAGAAACTGTGGTTGTTTATGACACAGCAGTTCTGGGAATATTAGCTTGGGGGTTGCAGGAGGAGTATAATAACTGTCTCGTGAGTACACCAGTTTCCAGTTCCTTCCCACAGGGTCCCAAACACCAGCCAGAACAAAGCTGCCGTTGAGCTCCTGCCAAGATATCGGCCAGACTGAAGCATCAAAAAGCACAGACTGAGTTTCCTCTTTACGACAGCAGTTCTTTTTTTGGGTTTTATGTGTTTTCTACTTTCCAGTACCGTTACCAGGGCAACTTGTTTAATTTCGGCCCATCAGCTGTTTTTAAACTAACCATACACTAAATGTTCTGTCAATTATTTCCTCAAAAGTCTAGTAAAGTTCTAAGATGCTGAATGTTTATGGTTTGTGTGTCCACTCTTATCAGTTCATGTGAAGTTCTTCAGACAGTTCATCCAGTCTAGCCTCGCTATCACCTCCACACAGCTGGAAAAACAGTCCCTTCCTGTTTATATTCCTTAAGTCTGGAATTGAAGACTCAAACAGCAGAGTTGTGATAAAATAAAAGTTTTAAATGTATCATATAAAACACCACGTTCAGTAAACTGATGTTTTACCAAATCAGGTGCATTACAATATCGCAGTTAACAAAAGGATAAAACTCCTTGAGGAAATCTACAAATGGCATTATGGACAGATCCAACACATTTGAACAACATAAGTCTGGGTACAGACATCTACAAAGTGTACCATACAAGTTGACCCAGCGTGCCAAAATCTGAAGACATCAAACATTGCCATTTAAAAAATAGACACTTCATAAAATCAATGAATTAGTAACATTGAAGACTGGATAGTTCAAAAGGCAGGTCAACATATATTAACAGTACATGAACTAATCATTTATTTTGTTACACATGCTGTCCAGCCTTAGCAGCTCTACTTTTCAGTGTCCATGTGCTTTTAGTTCATTTTAGTCACCAACAGACAAAAAAGGGAAAAAGATATGACATGGGTTATAAAACAGTGTTATAAAAGCCGATCCCTTCTCAGATGACGGGAAAGGAATACCCTGCCATTACCAGATCACAACTACCAGGGGTTTGATTACCATGTCACGTTTAAGTTGACCAGCCAACTTTATGCCATTAAAATGCAGGTTAAAATAATCTCAATGGGAGAGAAAAATACAGTACTATCTTAAAATAAAACAAAGTCAGGAGGGCAGTGAGAGTCAGTCCATGAGTTGTGGATTTAGTAATCCGCGGGTTCGTCGCCCTCCTCGTTGAGCAAACAGGTGCGGATGAGGGCCTCGGTCACGCCATACGGGTCGCAGTTGGCCGAAGGACGGCGGTCCTCAAAGTAGCCTTTCTTCTCCTGGCCGACGTTACGGGGAATGCGGATGCTAGCGCCGCGGTTGGCCACACCTGCGGAGAATTCGTTGATGTTTGAGGTTTCGTGGTGGCCGGTGAGACGGCGAGCGTTGTCAAGCCCCCCTTTAGGGTCGTAGGCACGGATGTGATAGCTGTGCCTCTTTCCGAGCTTCTCAATGGAATCTTCAATGGCTCTGGAAGCACAAATAACAGCATGATGAGTCAAATCACTCAACGTAAACATATACATTTAAGTTGGACCTAATGGTTGCAACACTCACTTTAATCCACCGTCTTCTCTCATCTCTTTTGTGCTGAAGTTCGTATGGCAGCCAGCACCGTTCCAGTTACCAGGGATGGGCTTGGGGTCGAATGAGGCCACCACGCCGAAATCTTCACAGACACGGTGCAGGATGAAGCGTGCCACCCAGAGATGATCACCCATGTTGATGCCCTCACAAGGACCGACCTGGAACTCCCACTGTGGAAAAAAAAAAAAAAGTTCAACGTCAGTCACATTTATAAGAATCAAGTATAATAACAAACACAGTTATAGATTAAACTTTTCATTTACCTGAGCGGGCATCACTTCTGCATTTGTGCCGCAAATCTGCACCCCAGCGTACAGGCAGGCTCTGTAGTGGGCCTCCACAATATCTCTGCCATAGGCTTTGTCCGCCCCCACTCCACAGTAGTATGGACCTAAGAATAAACACTAGTTAACCATCTGTCCTGAAGCTGAGATGAGTCATTTACAAATTAAATCATGCATAAATAACACTTCCTTTTTACCTTGGGGTCCAGGGAAACCATTAGATGGCCAGCCAAAAGGGTGCCCGTCAGTACCCAGAATAGTGTACTCCTGCTCCATTCCAAACCAAGGATGCTGGTCTTTCACCATCTCCATCACCTTATTACATGTAATTCTAAGGTTGGTTTCTGCAAAGATGAAAATAAGAGTATGATAAAGAAGATGTGCCATATTTACCTTTATTATTACACTGACTTCACCCTGTTATCTCTGGCCGTCACACGAGTTACACAAGCAGTGGCTTTAAAGTGTATTATTATGATAAGAATGAGGAGTGCATGTAGTATCTGTGCAGAAGGGGGCCATATTTGGTCAGGATTATATCCAACTTTACCCAGGCATCTGAAGTAAAAATAGAAACTAACATGCAACTTGCTCTGACCACACTCATTTATTACTATATTTATGTTGCATTTGCATCTTTTGAGGCACAGATTTGCAGACATAACCATTTTGTTACACTAATAATAATACTAATTCCATTAACTTGCAAATTGTGAGCTTTCTTACCTGCAGGTTTGCGGTTGTATTTAAGGACTTGACACAGGACGAGTTTGTTGGGGTCTTTACGGAATGGATCACGGAACATGGCGGCAGGGATCAGATACATGTCACTGTTGGATCCTTCAGACTGGTAGGTACTGGACCCATCGAAGTTCCACTCAGGCAGATCTAGAAGGATAAGGTGAGGATGGATGCTGTTTTATCCTGAGGCATTCAAGTCAATCATCATCTCATCTAGACATTGCAAATACTCTCCTTATTTCAAGTTTTTGGGGAGGCCCATAATAAACCACTTTGGTTTCTAGCTTCCCTGGCATGTTTATTATTATTATTATTATTATTATTATTATTATTATTATTATTATTATTGTCTTGCATACATGCAAATGAACAATAAACAAACAATAATCTTCTTCTGCATCATATTAGATGCTTACCTTCGATGCTTTTGGGTTCAGAATCCAGAGTCCTGGTTTTGCATCGCAGTCCCTCTCCGGTTCCGTCTATCCAAATGTACATCGCCTGGACTTTATCCCCCTGGGGAAGCTCCATGTACTGCTGCTTCACAGCTTTACTCAAGCTGGCGCTGGCAGACGTGGCCATCTTTTATTTCCTACTATAACACACCTGAGGGCGAGAAGAAGAAGAAGAAGAAGAAGAGCAGGTATGAGACCAGTGTGTTCTCAGGATCACATGTTGCATAACTGGGAGTTTGGGGTGGGGGTGGGGGGCTAAGGGGGTGGGCTTGAAAACAAAACAGCTCCATTGTTTCCTCTTCCAGAACATAAAGGGATGAAAAACACGTTGAGATCGTTAAAAGATGGCACATTTCTAGCCCTTTCAATTCCTTATCCATCTTGGAAACATAATAAGCCACTTTGGCCGCACGTGCAGGACTAGAATTTTACGCACAAACCAACCAAGACGCATAAGGATCGGATCATGAAATCTTAGGTTTATCCTCCCTTTATAAACGCAGGAATAACCAGTTTCACCGCAACTCATTGGTACCAGTACATCCTGTTGTTGTAGTCATGGTTACAATAGTTGACCGTAGTGAGGCAACATTACATCATGGGTTTCCTCTTTGGGAATCGAAGCGCGCATCAAGACAAGTTACACTGTAAAGCTCATAAAAACAAACATGTGAGCAGAGGAAAACACACAAACGACACAAAACACCCAGATTACAGCCAAGTCTATTGTCTAAAAGTATACAACAATGAAAAAGTATAGAGGAAAACACAAACACAGGTGAGGAAGAGGAGAAGAGAGGAAGCGCAAATGGATTATTCATTACCTGAATAAACGAGGAAATAGAAATAAAAACTAAAGGACGGACAGGTCCAGTGTCTTTCGGTGGGATGTCTCGCTAGTGTTTCTCTCATTCTCCAGTAAGATGTTGGAGGTTCGGTCTCATTTATACGAGCAGAACTGGGACGGTGCGTCTGTGATTGGTTGGCTGCTCCACACTGTGTTTACTCCAGGGTGATTGAAGGCACATGCGCGCCACTCATTGGACAGACTGGAACCTGGCGCAACGCCCTCCGGCACCAGCACTGGCCGCGTGTTACTATGCGTGACCCCCAAGTGCGTGCATCTTCATCTCCATCTCCACCATAAGATCGTAATGTGACGAATTATAGACATTTAAAGTCAGGAAAAAGTAGAGGATGAAGGTAGACCAGGGTGTTTTATAGAAGTGTGTGCGTAAACATGGATTCAAGCGTTTAGGACAAAATGTACCAAAGTCTCACCATAAACACACTCAGGGAATTTTAACTCAAAGCGCCACCGTGTGGTAGAATAACATCAATACCAGAGTAAACTGGTTTTAATGGGAATTGTGTAAGTCTACCAAGAACAGTCCTCTGGTGTTGGCACAACCTGATAAATCGCACCCCAATGACCTGCTGTTTTGAATTTCTCAATATTTATGTGCATATCATGTCCTAAATCTGTGTGTTTTGAAGAAATAAAAAAAGTTGAAGGGTCATTCCTGGTATGCAGTTATTGTAAATGGGATTTTCATGGATTTGTGTTTTCTCTCTGTCTTTCGTTATTTAGGATCCCTATTAGCTGTACCATAGCTACAGCTATTCTTCCTAGGGTCCTTACAATAATCTTTATAACTTGTCAATGCAAATAACATACAATATCATCATACAAAACAATTTTTCACATTCTACATAACATACAAAAAAAAAAACACAGACAAAAACACAGACATGACAGCTCCTTTAGGTCAGCAGCGGTACACTTTCAAAAATAGTGGTACGAGATCAGAACATTTATGTACTTATAAGTACATTTTTTAAGAATGTTCTCTCAAAATAATAATAATAATAATAATACATTTTATTTATAAGCGCCTTTCAGGACACCCAAGGACACTGTACAGCAAGATAAAACACACAAAATACAAAGAAATAAACAGATTAAAACAAATAATAAAAGAATAATATTGGTCTTTAGGAGGCTAGAATTGCACCTTTAGACCATGAAAAAGGGTCCAAAGTTATGTAAAGTACAAATTTGTACTAAAAGGTACCCTGCAGCATTAAAAAAATGTGTGTAGACCATGAGAATAGGATATAGGCTAGGATAACTTTACAGTGGGCCTAATTAGAATTAACACATTATGCTTAGGACATTATTTATTTCATATATTGTAATGTAGGTGGAAGCTTGACAGGAAGTTGGCTCAAAGTCAAGGAAAAGTAGAAATTGTGCATTGAATTTGACAGGCTAGATGAGTTAAGCTGGAGCACTCACAGCAGGATAGCCATTGCTCTGCCAATGGCTCTCAATCAGGGTGCAACTTTACAAATTACAAAAATACAGATAAAATAAACAAAAAGTCCAATAAGCATTGCCATACACATATTAAGTCAAAACTAGTACTAACACAATAACCCCGCTGAATTTTTGAGCATAAAAATAACACATTTACAACATAGTACCCATTACCCATAATGCACTGTGGCAAACATGCCACAATATCATACTGTAATTACTCTATATTATATTTAATAATCATTTGTGTTTTAATTTAATAGCCCAATTAGCTCAATGATAATAGCCTAATAATTTATTTAGCTTATTAGAACCTACTCATTAAATGTCAATCTATGGCAAACTTAGCTCTAAAATTTGCAAGAAAAGTCAATGAAACGTGTATTATTTTTCTTACTGTACCATATTCCTTAAAGTTACACTCTCTTTTTCCACATTCCGTTAGATACTAAAAATATGAAAAACTTATCATTTGTTTTCCAGGAATTTTATGGCCAAAATGTTCTGCATAGAGGGACTTACCTTAAGTGTTTTGCTTGAATCCTGGCAGAATTACTACAGATTCTTGTCCAACATCATTCATACATCTTCTGGTACGAACTCCATTCTTGCAAATGACTCTCATGTAAAAACAACTCATGCAAAACAACATCTTACCACATACGAGTAATTTAAGCGAACTTGCTGCATTTGAAAATCTAAATTTTCAAGTCTATCTGTAATTTATCAGTGATCCAGACCTGTTGTGGAAATTATGTAATTAATTTGCTGGATGACTTTTACTAAATTGTTGCATATTTCATTACTATGAAGCACTGTGGCATCCCTTCTGTTTATGCCTTTTTATTTTTCCAGGCAAAACCCTAATTTATTGTATCAGTCGTTTTTTTTTGTTTGTTTGTTTGTTTGTTTTTTGTTTTTTTTTGTTTGTTTTTTTTTACACAGATTTTTGAAGTTACAAGTATCTGTTGTACCTGATGTGGCTCACTCATAAGAGCCAATCATCTTAAAAAAAAAAAAAAAAAAAGAAAAAGAGATACAACTATGGAAATATTTGAGAATAGAATAGAATAGAGCAGAATAGAATGTCTTTATTGTCATTATATATGTGCAACGAACTTAAAAGAGACAACTTTCTTGTGGTGCATAGTTTAGAACAGTTTAAAAAGAAAAGAAAAAGTGTTAATATATATACAGAATAAAAACAAGCATGTTAACCAACCAAGAAACAGTAGAGATAAATATATATTGCACTTTGACCCTGGCTGGACACTAAGAATATATGTTAAATATCTATCCTTATTTGAGGTATTGTCACTGTAATGTGTTCAGTACCCATATTGCACTTGGGTAAAATGTGCTGCTAAATCTGGAGGTGAAGGCCTGGATGGATCTGTACCTCTTCCCTAAGGGCAACAATGAGAACAGGCTGACACAAGGCCTAGCGTTTCCATCATACCTCTGCCTTGCTGATGTTAATGACCACTCGTTTCAGCATTTCCAGATGTGATCAAGTTGCATGATGTGAATGCAGAGGCTGCTGCAAGTAAATCATTTCATTTCCATGCTAATCCAATCATTTACTGATCTGCACTGTATAAAAACAAACCTTTAGAATCTACTCAATAAAAGTGAGGTAATAATTTGCACTCATTTTGGTTGAGTAGATTTTAGCCCATATTTTGAGGAAACTGTGATTAAATTTAACAGCTTTGACACACTAAAAGAAATGAGGTAAAATCCACCAGACATATCCCAATAAATTACACAACAAATTACTATTATAAACTCAGGAGTCTGGGTCTGCTCGAGGTCTCTGCCTGTTAAAGGGAAGTTTTTCCTTGCCACTGTCACCAGTCACAAGTGTTTGCTCCTGGAGGATTCTGTTGGGTTTCTGTAAATTGGCTTAGAGTCTGGTTTTGACCAACTCTATATATAAAGTGTCATAAGATAACTTTTTTTGTGATCTGGCATTATATAAATAAAAATTGATTGATTGAGTGATTTCATTGGTTTTCCCCTGTAAGTCGCTTTGGAAAAAAGTGTCTGCCAAATGCATAAACATAAACATAACATAAACATAAAGTGAGTAATAATAACTCTCAAATGTTCATAGGAATATGTTCATCTACCTAATCAAGGGAAGGGAGTATCAATCTAAATATTGTTAGTATTGATATTAAGGTGTGTGAGTGTGAATTTGTATTGGACTGATATTAATGTGATGAGACCAATACTTTTATTGCTGTCTCTCTGCTCTCTCTACTCTCATGGGAATGATTGTATTTTATTTTTACCCAAACGTGAATGGAGCACCATTACAGAGAATAATGAAACAAAGAAGCAACTTAGCTCATGGTGCAAGAATATGCAACTCAACAGAAATATTCATTCAACAAAAAAACTAATAAAAACAGTCAAACACACCATAACTGTGCTATATATCAAAAGAACTACACTTCTTGTCCCAACTAGTTTGTCCCAATGCATGCTGGGAAACTTCCCCCAGCTGCTCCTCCTCATGTCACAATATTATAGGGTAGATTTTATTATATTATTTTAAGTAGCAATTGTTATAGTTAAAAAAAGGTAGACTTTCACCAGTCAGAACAGACTGGCTAACTATTACTGTTGATTAAAATGTAACTGATTTCCATAGTTTGTATTTACCAACCCCCAAAACCCTTTTTCACAGTGTCTTATTTCCTATTGATAGGGGCATTAGGGGAGAACACTCCTTCCTGCTGAGATGCTGGTGGTTTCCTTGTCATCATACTTGTTTGGGAGTCACATTTTGTACACATACTGATGAAAACAGCTGGTGAAACTACATATTTCTATTTGAGAATTCATTTGCTATAAAAGATTGTACAGGCTTTGTTTTAAGACAGTCTCAGACCTTATGGTTTTAATGGCTTTCATTCAACTTTAAGAAAGGGTGGTGCTTAGTGAGGCAACAGGTCTGATATGGTTTTATTAGCACAGGGATTAGGAGATGGTGTTGAAACAGAGGCTACACCAGGAGAAGACCTGCAAAAGACAGCAGCAGCAGCAGCAGCATCACAGAGTGCATCTTAACCCTTTCATGCGTAATGGTCACTCCAGTGGACAGTTATTCTCCCGCTGTTCTCTTGTATATTCATGGATTTTATTGTTTTAGTTCCATATCAGCCAACACAGTGGACGCCTATGCATCATCCCATATACTGACATTCATACGATTACTGTAACTTTGCTGTTTTTGGTAAACCTGATCTGCACTAACAGGTTTGAGTGTAAATAAATTGCTTGTTTTTGTTAATAGACTGTAATCAACCCTTTTTCTTAAACAAAAAGGTTTGTTTTTTTTTGTTTTTTTGCATATTATCTCCATAAAGTGAGTAATAAGTAGTATTAGAGTATGTTAAAATGTGACAAACATCAGATTAGCAGCATTAAAAAAAAAATATTTCATACTTTTCACACAGCGTATCAGTAAATACATGTTTCTTTGCTTGAAAAATTAAATGCGTGATGTCTAGCTGAGTGAATATTTTTGCAACTCCATGAAAAACAGGTTCATAAAATTTTTTTTGATCTCATTGGTTTTTTTTTTATGCCTAAAGAGGAATAAAAACACTCAGGAAAAATAACTTGATTAGGGTCAAAAAACGGTGTTCAAAATCTCTCCGACGGGACATTTTAGAGACAATTTGACCCACATTTTTACTTTTAAATTCATTTTTGCTTTAGTTGGACCGTAAGGGGTTATCCAAATCAAGGAGCTACTTTATATTGAAATAAATATTAGAATGGCAATCAATTAAAGTTCGCTCTCTGATGGGACATTACTGTGTTTTGACCCATTAAGGTTCTCATAATTCATGCATGAAAGGGTTAAAGAAAAATGCACATGAAAAATCCTACTCCCCCTGAACATTGCAACAGAAGCCTCCTCTCATGTTTGCATGCAGACTGTATTTTATTATTCTTGGTCCATCGCTGTCATTTCCTCTCTGCTCCAGACAGAACTTCCAATCAGTACACAGTGAACAGTCGTGTGGTGATGCTACAGCTGGGGTCTGTACGGAGGCCTGAGGCTGAAATACCACATGGCTTTACCTGGAACTGCACAGGCCTTTGAACCTGCACCTGAAGAAAGAGGATCTTCCCAACCAACCAACCAACCAACACCTGCAGCAGCTTCTCACCAAAAAATACTAGTGCGCTGTACGTTTCTGCTGTTATTTATCATAAGACGAAAAAAATGCTTTGAAACGTCTTAGAAGCCTCTGTGCATCGTGTCAGTGTATCCCTCTGGCACTGTGATGACCTGGTTTAAAACTGGTGAGAAGGACTGAGAAATGCTGAATATAACCCCCTTTATCCTTACAATTCGCCTCTTTTAGCCTCAGTTGTAAATGATCCTTTGCTGTTCTGACAAAGCTTTAATTTGTGCACATTATGATTCATTTTTATATTAAAAAACAGAAGATGCGTGCCACATAAATGTTAACTGAACAAGCAGCAGTGGCACTGTTAAGTAATGTCACATCATAAAATACACTTATATTCACATGCAGCTCTCTGACATGTTTGTGTTGTGCAGCTCTGTGGGTGTACATCGCCACCTGATGGACACAGAGTGAATGAGCTGTGGGTGAAAACAGTGACTGGAAGAACTGTGAATAATAGGGGTGTGTATTGGCAAGAATGTGGTGATATGATACAAATCGCAATACTAGGATCACGATACGATATATTACGATATATCATGATACTGTTAAAAAGCCAATTTTTTGTTTGTTTCTTTTTTTTTTTAAATGATTATTTCCTTGAAGAATTGAATTACACCAGAAATATGCACAATTAGCAATAGTGATAGTAATAGTAATTATTTGTTTTAATGTGTTTATTTCTATGTATTTTATGGATTGTTTGTTTTATCTTGCTGTACAGTGTCCTTGGGTGTCTTGAAAGGCGCTTGTAAATAAAATGTATTATTATTAAATACTAAACACATTATTTTTTTGATCACAACAGGATCTAATGTTATATCACAAAATGTTCCTGTGTTCAAACTGAAATTCTGTTTTACAGACATTACAGTTTAAGATCCTGTTCAAATGTTCATATTCTATTCGTTCAGAACTAACATCAGAACATTATTTTTGTGCAATCTCAACAAAGGAACTAACATTATTTAATAAAAAAAAAGTGTCAAGTAACAATAAATAAAATATAAACAAAAAAGAAAAACAAAAAACTAAAATGAACCCCCACAATATCTGCATTTGAATAAATACCTAAAAATACCGATACAGTACTTTTTAATATCGATACAGTATTGTGAAATGAAATATCGCGATATATTGCAGAACCGATATTTTCTTACTCCCCTAGTGAATAAGACATTCCTCCATCTACATAAAGCAAAAAGTAAGGCAAAAAATATAAAGATACTCATATTCAATTCACTCACACCTGGGCAATATTTCTGAAATCAGTATCATGGCATGAATGAATGAAAGAATGAAAGAATGAATGCATAGATAGATAGATAGATAGATAGATAGATAGATAGATAGATAGATAGATAGATAGATAGATAGATAGATAGATAGATAGATAGATAGATAGATAGATAGATAGATAGATAGATAGATAGATAGATAGATAGATAGATAGATAGATGAAAAAAAAAATCAGCAACAACAAAAAAATATCTATCATCTCAATTCAGCATTCCTAAATGATTTTAAACTTGTCTTTTTTTTTTTTTTTTTTGTAACTTTCCCAAAGGAGTGATTAACTTAAATGCATCATCAGGTCCATTCCATAGTTTCACACCCACAACCCCAGTCCATCTAGACTTCACTATTGTCCATTCACAAATATGAAGATCTCTGAAATTATAATTACTCTCTCTTTATTCTAAGAAATCACGAATGGTATTTGGGACAATACTATTTATATCCCCATCTTCCATATACCTTTTTAGAAATCATTTTTTATACCTCCTTTTAAATATATTTATGTTTATACTTTGCTTTATGTCTTGCTCCAGACTGTTCCACAAAGTCACTCCACAGCTTGTTATGCACATACTTTTCATTGTTGTTCTTACTTAATATTTTTTAAAATTGAGGTCTCCCCTTAGATTGTAGCCTCCTTCTCTTTCAGTGAACATTCCCCAGAATTTGTATTATTTATGGAAAATAATGTGAAAAATAATGTGCAAATCTATATATAAATGACAAAGTAAATGGTTAGAGTGACTTAAAACAACCAAATTATTGACTGTTGAAGATGTTTCACCCTTTAAACCCCTGACGTGTCACTGCTGACACATCTGAATTAGGATGTATTTTAAATATTAACAAAAATTCAACAGTTTGTTCAATAGGAAAAATTTCATAACATGTCGAAAGAATAGATCTTGAGCTTCCCACAGATATCTGAAATTGTGCAGTGTGCCCCCTGCTGCCTGTCTAAAGAAAATTACTGTCAACCACTGCGTTTGAATGTGAACAGAGTTAATATTTAGTTAATGTTTTGTCAACTTAAAAGCCCAAAATGGATTAAAATAAACTGTAACATGGGACATCTGTGTTTTGTGGTGATCTATATCAACAACTTGACAGCTGGATGTCTTAAGTATCACACACTGAATATAATTGACTAAAAACCTACTTTTTTTTTTTTTCGCTCCACATTCAGTGAGTTGCTTTCATTTGAAAAAAAAAAAAAAAACACAAAAAAACACAAAAACTAAACAGAAACTCCGTCTTTTAAGCAAAGATATGAGAAATGTTTGAAAGCTTTGAAAAATGAGCAGAGTTTCAAGTTAAGAGTTTAGTTTCCTTTGACAAAGGCTGTAACTGAACTCCTAGAAAATAATGTTTATTACCCCGTGGAGGACTTGAAAAGAGGACGCTGTCGCTTCCTTTCAGGGAGTCTGTGGAGTCACATGTGGAAGCTGTTTAAAGTGGAACTTCATCCCTTTTCCGCTGCATTATTCTAAAAATTGCTACCAAGTCGGAAACAGGCTCAGACTCTGGTGAGTGTCCAGGTGTGGATGTGACACAGGAGTACATCTGTGAAACATGAGGCTCTGAAAGGGTTCGTTTTAGTTTTTGTACTAGTTTTAATACCTGAGACAAACCCACCTAAAAATCCATATTTGTTGCACTTCTGATATTTTTGCTCCTTTTTCTTGCCATCATACAGTCCTTTCCCACTGAAGACCTAAAGCCTCCCAAAGTTAAACAGCAACTCTCCAGCCTGTGTTGTCGTGTCACTGTGATGGTTTAAACATGTGATTTTACATTAAAACCGACAAACAAGTGA
This sequence comes from Sphaeramia orbicularis, assembly GCF_902148855.1. Classification (NCBI taxonomy): domain Eukaryota; kingdom Metazoa; phylum Chordata; class Actinopteri; order Kurtiformes; family Apogonidae; genus Sphaeramia; species Sphaeramia orbicularis. Next base: position 24,624,681 of record NC_043973.1, read on the forward strand.
ACTGGAACCAGGCAGAGGTTTTACAAGGCAGTAAGAATCACTATCCCAGTGTGAGCAGAATGAAGTGATAAAAAGGCTAAAAAGGTGAGATTTTCAAACAGGAAGTGGTGAGTTCTACTGTTTTCACATATAAAATGCAGATTTTCACACATTATTGGCTTTTATATGCATTATCACCAGCACTGATGGGTTTCATCTCAACTGAATCATATGATTCTCTTTACATAAAAAACATGATTCAGTGTTTGGTGTCAGTTTAACCCATAAAGACCAGTGCTACTTTCATGGCAGTCTTTCTTAATTGATTTATCACCATGTATTTGGTAGTTTTGCACTTTTTAGTAAACATCAGGTATTTTCCTATATTTAATTTTCAGATCATGTGCTTTAATCATCATTTGATATTACATTTGAGGCTTATTATATCAAAAAACAGAGAAAATTTGACAAGAAGTTACTTTTTCAGTAAAAATGTAAATCAACATAAATCATAATCTCTCCATCCACTGTTATTTATCAAACTCCATGGGTTTGATGGGTGAATCAATGTTGTAGAAGATAATGGTGACACTGATACAGGTAAAGTAATAGTCTTAGTCCTGCTGGATCTGAGTGCTGGATTTAACACAGTCGATCATGTGATCTTGTTACAGAGGTTAGAGGCCTGGGTAGGCATCTCTGGTCCTGCCCTGAAATAGTTCAAGTCCTACCTTGAGGACAGGAAGTATTTTGTTCAAATCGGAAACTGTGTGTCAAACCAAATGGCAGTGACCTGTGGGGTCCCCCAGGGGTCCATCCTGGAACCCCTCTTGTTCAATCTTTACATGTTGCCCCTGGGCCAGTTAATACGCAGTAATAATGTGTCCTATCACAACTATGCAGACGACACTCAGATTTAGATCTCGCTGACAGCAGGTGAACATGGGCCCGTGGACTCACTGTGTGACTGCCTCCAACAGATCACTGTGGATGCAAAACAACTTTCTCTCAGACAAGGCTGAAGTCATTGTTTTTGGCCCACAAAAACCCAGAGAAAGTGCTAGCAGTCTTCTGGGATCTCTTACTCTAAAAGCTAAAAATCAGGTTAGAAATCTAGGGGTAACAATGGACTCAGACCTAAACTTTAACAGCCACATTAGATCAGTAACATCATCAGCCTTTTACCATCTGAAAAACAGTACAAGAATCAAAGGTCTACTGTTTAAACCAGACTTAGACAGACTTGTCCATGTATTTATCTTTAGTAGGTTAGACTACCAGGTTCTCACTGGACTCTCTACACAAGCTGTAAGACAGCTGCACTACATCCAGAACGCTGCTCTTCAGGTCCTGACTAGAACCAGGAAGTACGACCATATTAGTCCTGTGACGACGACAAACTGCATTTTACGCCAATTATTAACATGTATTAACAGGATTAGTGGATCAACAGGTATTGTACATTTTAGATCAGTAGATGCTTTTGGTCACCAGTGGATGTTTGGGACTTTATGGGTTAAAGCAGCGTATGATTTTCATCACAATTTTTTTTTCAGATTTGTAAAACCTGAATGATAGCCTAATTATCACTAATCCATTAGTCTTTTCGTGCTTATACACAAGTCTTGACAAGTTCCAGATGCATGTTACTAAATGTTTCATGCCTATGTTGATCCACTGTGATCTGTAAGCTGTAATGCACATGTGTGAATGACAAACTGAAGCAAAATATAGTTAAAATTCCACTTATTTTTCTTTAGAAATTTCAGTTGCTCATGGTTGTTCAGGGCACTCATATTTGTTTTTTTGTTTTTTTGTGAAAGGATAGTTTGTACACGTAAAAATGTTCATAATGTAATTTGGCTTTTTTGCACTAAGACAAATTTGGAGTTGATGAAATTCATGGGTTATTATGGGATTATTTTACTGGTCCGTACTAGGGCTGAACGATATGGACAAAATTTCATATCTCGATATTCATGCCAGATATCTCAATACTGATACGATACGATGTAACTACAGGTTCGATGAAAACCAAGCATTTTTCAGAAAAATACGAACATCATAATACAAAAGAATGTGGAAAGTGCAGTTTTATTTATAAGAACTCACTGCCAGTCATCAACATTAACATAAAGTACGAATAAATAAATTACAAATCAAACATTTTACTGCAGAAAATGTTTTTTTTACTACAGAAATCTATATCGTTTATATCGTTGCTTTTTCGATATTAACCCTTTCATGCATGAATTATGAGAACCTTAGTTGAGGTTTTTTTTTTTTTGTTTTTGTTTTGTTTTTTTGAGTGTTTTTATTCCTCCTTAGGCATGAAAAAAAAACAAGGAGATTGAGGTTTTTTTCAAAGATTTACAAAAATGTCCACTCAGCAACACTATGAATTTTATTCTTGAAGCAAAGCAACATATATTTAAAACCCAATATGATGAAGTGATAGGAAAACAGTGAAATGAAACCATGTTTAATGCAGTTAATCTTATGTTTTCTCACATTTGAACATATTCTAATACTAGTTATTACTCACTTCATGGAGATAATATGCAAAAAATAACACTTAACAATTGATTTTCACTCTAGAACCAATCAAGAACAGCAAAGTAACAGTAATGGTATGAATCGCAGTTTATGAGATGATGCATAAGCGTCCACTGTGTTGGCTGATATGGAACTAGAACAAAACCCATGAATATACAAGAGAACAGCTGTAGAGTAACTGCCCACTGTAGTGACCACTATGTATGAAAGGGTTAATATCTTGAATGTTCGTAACTAGATATAGATACAATAACGATATATCTTTCAGCCCTAGTCCGTACTTGAGGTCATATTGGGCTTTACGTATGTGGACCCTGAACTAAAATGAGTTTGACACCCCTGTATTAAAGTGTTGTCATTGATTCTTACCTGCTCTATTTACACATACCTACACAGTTTTGGAGTCGTACTTCCCTCTGAAACCTTGAAATTCAAGTGACGCATTGACACCGTGTGGTACCAACTGTAGTTTCCAACAAAAAGAAGCTGAAACCCGTTTGTTAGATTTGACAACTCGACTGTGAAATACATTTAAATATGTGTTGTCACTTTAGATTCCCAAAGTCTCCAAAGGTTGTTTTCCATCTGATTTAAATCCCAACATGTTTTAAGTGAGTTGCCGTTCGCAGATGAAACATGTGACATGTGATGTGTTTTCACAGCTTACTCATTGTCACACTGGCCTGAAGGCAAACTGCTCCAACTGTCTGCTCCGAGGGTGTATGTGAACTGTGGCTTAATATTCACAGAAGACGACTGTTGTAACCAAAGGGACACGACTCTCAGGCTTTCATACATGCTTTAGTTTAAGCGTAAGAAAACATGTCAACTTGGCTGCTCATAAAGGTGACAGCAAAAGAAAAAAAAAAAAAACAGCTGACTTTTTCAACGATGCATCCCCTTCTTCCTCTGAAAACTCACTCACTTTTACTGTTTATTGACAAGGTTTTGATTTATACCACACATACAGACAGGTACAGTTATAAATGGAAAATAAAAAGCAGAACAAAGTGAACAAGGGGGAAAAACTGAAGTTGCTGTATTTGTTCTTATGAGTATTTTTTTTTATGTTTAGCCCAATCATACTTTATACCAGGGGTGTCAAACTCATGTTAGTTCAGGGGCCACATACAGTCCAATATGACCTGAAGTGGGCCAGCTCATTAAAATAAAAACATAATAATACATATATAATATCAATTCCAAAATTTGTATGTCTAACTTACATTTACATTTACATTTATGCATTTGGCAGATGTTTTTTTCCAAAGCGACTTACAGGGGAAAAAACAAAATACAAGAATAAAATACAAGAACAGATTAAAGACATAAAACAGCTGTACAATTAAAAACAGTGTCGTACAGAATAATAAAAAAGCAAAATGATAGATTAAAATACAAGAATACATTAAAAAGACATAAAAAAAAAAAGCTGAATAATTAAAAACAGTGAAATAAAAATAACAAGTAAATCAACAGAATAAATATAATAATACATTTAAAATTAAAAATGGAAAACTTCTATGTTTTAGAGTGAAAAAGTAAAGTTATATTATCAAAATGTTTACATCTATAGACTGTCCTTTAAAAAATGTGAAAAACATGAACAACCATGAACAAAATGAAGTTTATTAAGAAAAAAAGTGCAGTTTTAACAATTTATGCCAGTATTTAACCTCAGTTTCTCATTTTCACATGTTCATTACAACTTACAGATCACAGTGGATCTACAAATACACAGAACATTTAATTAAAGGCAGAATACTGGTACAATTTCACTCAATTCTCTTAAGACATTTCAGGTTGTTCATATTTGTTCACATTTTTTGAAAAAGGCTAGTCTGTGAATGTAAAATTTTTTGTGTAATTTTGCTTTTTTTTTTTTTACACTACAACAAAGAGAAAAAATTGTGGTTTTCATTATTTATAGTTTATTATGATAGTATTTTACTGGTCTGACCCACTTCAGATTAAATTTACCGAAAATTATTGTAACATCCTTGATTGTTAATATCTTCAGTGTAATTTTTGTATTTCACTAATTCATCCCGCGGGCCAGATTGGACCCTTGGTGGGCCGGTTTTGGCCCCCGGGCTGCATGTTTGAGACCCCTGCTTTATATGAATCTCTTGCACACTGACATGTATGAAGTAGGATTAGGATTATTATGATATTTTCAGAAATGTTTTATAATATTATGAGAACAAGGTTGACATTTTTCAAGAAAAAAGTCAAAATATGATGAGAATAAAGTTAGAATATTTCCAGACCAAGTAATAATATTATGGGAATTTAGTCATAAGTAAAAAAGCCTTATTTTTATGAGTTAAAAAAACAGTCAAAATCTTTACCTAAGTCCAAAACATTGAGTATTTTGTTAAATGTGAAACCTGTGCTTGTGTATTATTGAAGGACATGCCCTACAATGGAACCTATTTTTTGACTTTTCCTTTATTTTCACACAAGTGACACACTGTCCCCCTGACATTTCCTTTTCTACTTGTGTTTATTCTCATAAAATTCTAGTTCTATGAATAACTTATTTCTCATAATGTTATGACTTTATTGTTTAATCTTCTGTTTGGCCCTAATCCTCCTTCATAAATTAAAGATGGAAGATGCTGTTTTTGGGTCAAATGTGAGACAATAGGGGTTGAATTTATCTTGTATTTGTTCTCATTGATGTTTGTCGACTTATCAAACTTAATAGATTTTTGTGATACTTGTGAAACATCACCTTCTCCAACAGTTGTCATTCACAATGCTTCAGCTCATTTGCACATAAACAGAAAACTCAAGTGGGTAAAAAGACAAAATAAAATAAAATAAAATAAAATGAAGGAATATGTACAGCTACACTGTGTAAGAATAACCATAAAAACAGTGTCTTATAGTTCTTAGAAAACTTACAGTTGTGTGTATGTTTACTTTTCTCAGTGGTCTGTGAATTGTCCTCTATAGGGTGATGAATTGCACAGGTTAGTTTAGTAAAAAGGATCTCAAGAAGTAATTTTGTTGTCAATAATAAGCCATCATCACTGAAGTATATGTAACTGTGTAAAGTTGTGGAACTTGTGTGACCTGCTGATACAAAATACACGAAGCTTAACATTTGAGATAATTTATTATTCCATTAGTGCATTCAGACAGGCATTTACTGAGGAGGTCCAAGACATGATAACAGTAGTTGGAGATGATTTAGAACAAAATATGAAGTGTGTAATAAAAGTTTTCACGCTTGATAAGACAATAAAGTTAGCAGTAATGTTACAGGTTGACAGATGCATTATTTAGAAATAGCACTATTCACTCTCATCAGGCTCTGAAGTGTCAGTTAGAGTCAACAGATTGAGTTTCATTACAGTTTTTATTTTTCTGAATGTTTCAGTACAGTGACTGTTGAGATGCCTTTTTTCAATCCATTAACACTTGTTTATACATTGTATTTTTTCACAAATCTGTAAACTCATACCGGCTGTGTTACAGTTAGTTTGAAATTTAATGATATGTCTAGTAAAACTGTACATACTGGGGTGCACACAAATGGTTCTGCTTGTGTTTTCTTCTTTTGTGCTATATTTGTTTGATTTCACCTTACTTGTATTGATAGTATGCTGTAATGAGAGTACACACTGATATTTACCCCACCCCTCGAAAGTTAGGCAAGGGGGATTGTTGTTTTTGGTTTGTTTCTTTGTTTGTCAACACTTTAGCAGCAAAACTACTGGTTGAATTCATACCAAACTGGGTTTATAGATTGCCAGTGGCCCAGAATACATGTGATTACATTTTGGAAAAAGTAGGTCAAAGATCCAATTTTTTATGAATTTTTAAAATCTTTTGTTTTTCCCATTTACTTATAATGGCCACAATTTGTCTGTGCTGTCTATGTCTATGCTGACATCAGCACATGCACAGACATGATGACATCAGCTGGATTGATGCCAAAATAAGCTACTATACATGCGAGGGGTGGGGTTTGTTGTGCCTGGCACCACTTGTTTACATATACTTTTACTTTGTAACATATGTAATGTATATGTATGTGAACTATATTCTCTGAAGAAATATTTATATAAACAAGTGGAGCCAGGCACAACAAACCCTGCCCTTCACACGTATTTTGCCCAGTATATGTAAATGGTAAGACTTTAAATCATAAAAAATTTAAAGTTTGACCTACCTTTCCCAAAATGTAATCACATGTATTCTGGGTCACTGGCAATCTATAAACCCAATTTGGTATCAATTCAACCAGTAGTTTTGTTGCTAAAGTGTTAACAAACAAACCAAACTAAAAACAATACCCCTTGCCTCCCCTTCAGGGGGGGTACTACTACTACTACTACTACTACTACTACTACTACTACTACTACTACCACTAATAATAATAATAATAATAATAATAATAATAATAATAATAATAATAATAATAATAATAATATGTCATTCTTAAAATATAATGATAATTATGTAATAATCCAGAAGTTATTTAGATTCCATTCAGATATCCTGCAGCCAGTCAATAGTCTGATAATATAACACACTTGATACTTCATATTAACCTTATTGTATATGGTTTATATATACTTTTACATGACTAATCCAAATTCTAATACTACCACTGTGTATACTTACTGAGTATACTTACTGACATCATCTTACTGAAGGAATATTTGTAATGCCCAGCTCTTACTTACTGTATATCACTATTTATTTATCTATTTATTTTTTTGGTAAAGGATCTGAAAACTTCTAAACCACTGTTTGTCATTGCATAAAGAGTTCAGTGTCATGTATGACTGCATTCATTACATTCTCCAGTTTTGCATCTAATGATAACTCATTTTTTTGTAAGGTTTGATATATATATATATATATATATATATATATCGTCCATGGGCCAGACGAGATGTCGGTACCACTCAAGGTGGCAAAGGTTGCTTATGCTTTTTGAAAAGATACATGTCTGTAGTCAACATTTTGGTATGATAACCTTTCTGGAGTCACAGCTAAATTGCTGTTATCAACTGTTAAAGTCACCACACCCCCATTGAAAAAAATGCATTTTTGACATCTCTTTTCTTTTAGTCCCGTGGCATCAGGAAGCATCACAGATACAAAATACAAACACTGCAATACTGGCATGACTCTAAGGATTCAGGAAATGTATAATTTTTCCCATATTATCTCATTGTGGGGGGGTGATTTTCAGCCGTATAACAGGCAGACAGTTATTCTAAGAAAGCAGAACAAACAGTAAGCAGACCAAAGTCAGTAAGATCACATTCATTTTATGCATTTGTTCAAATCAATGGCAATACGGGATAATCATTTATCTCACAGTGAGGTTACAGCTATACAAGTAAGGATTCAGAAAATGTATTATATATGCATATTATCTAATTCTGAGGGGGTTTCAGCTATATATAAGGCAGAGATTTTAGCTAAGACCAAATATGATGAATATAGAAGTTGTAATATGTCTATTATCCATCACCATCACATAACATGTTAATATTGCATATGTTAACCTTTCTGACACATTCACTGAGTTGACAACATAAACACAGAAAATGTGTCAAAAGTAGCACAACGTACATCCTAAAACTTACCTACAGATATGTGAGAATTTAACACTTTTAGCACGAGATGTGTTAAAACTACCAACAGATAAAAAAAAAAAAACAGCAAAGGTGTGTATTTACTGCTTTGGGTGTTGTTTCAGAGCCGCGTTTTGTGTGTAATGTATGTATGAACACCAGTTATTCAAGGAGTTTGGAGAGTCTTCAGAGAATTTCTTGCTTTTACAACAGAAATAAAAGGTTTTGTTGGTTTGGTGTGCAGGTTTTGTTGGTATTTTGTAGAGTTTTAGAGTTTCATATATCATACCTAAACAATCCGAATAAAAAGTAATGACATTTATAGAAGCTAAAGCAGGGAGATGTGCAGAGCAGTGTGATAAAAGTGAGATTTATTTTTGAGATAATTTCTTTGTAAATCCAGCAGAGGGCAGTAGTGACCAGTGGAGGACTCATGGTGCAGCTGTTATCTTTTATGTTGAAATAACCACCAGCTGAGATGGCATTTTGTCTTTAACTGCAGATTTGATAGAAATATCTGCATGGATTTAACAGATAACACAGACAAACAGTTTTATAGATGAGAGTAGTTTTGTGAATTTAAAGATATATAAGGATATAGTCAAAATAAACACATTAAGTCTTTTATTATGAACTTATCAATAAAAACTTAACTGAAGAGTGTGGAAGCTGTGACGTTTGTTGTAGCTTTAACATCACATTGTTTTATTGCCATGAGATCTTTTTTTTTTAAGACAATGTAGATGAGAAGTAGCACATATAGTAATATAGAGATGAAAATGTAACTCTTCCAGACTTTTAGAAACTCACCTCCTGGTTTGCGGCTCCGTCAGCTCAGAGGTGATGAATAACCCTGTGCACATTTTACACCTTCACCCCTCTCAACCTTTTAACAATTAGGCCCTAACCCGTGCGATCCCTCAGCCGTCATATATCACCATGTCCTCTGCAAACCACAGGACAACACTCTACCTTAAAAATTAATAAGGCTGACAACATACTTGTCGCTATTTCAATGCCCAGCATGTCCTCTGTGACTCATCAGTTCAGCTGTAAATCAGGCCAGGAGGAGCCTCGAGGGATTTTGTTCCTCCAAAGCTCCTTCAAAACGCTTTATATGGAACATCAATAACCAAACACTTTGCAATAACACTTATTGGCACAGCAGCATGAAATACTATTGATTGTTCGAATGAAAATCAGCAGGAGTGTTGTGCTGCTGCCGGTCTAGTTGCCTCTCCATGATTTTGTCTGTATTCTCTTCAACAGAATCATAGAGGATGAAGGCACAGCAGCGTGAGGCATCGTGGGTTATATTTAATCCAGCCTTGCTCCTCTTTGGGATAATAACTTTTTTGCTCCATTCCAGGACTTGTCTGTCATCTTGACATGGCAATATCTCCCAACTCCACTGTTTCATAGTCAGTTTCATTTATTTCCAAATACCATTTCACACCCTGCTGGCTTTAACTAGGTATTATACAGCGAGTGGGGAGTGTGCTGGAGATTGAATCGTGACAGAGACAACAACGTTTCTGGTGAAAAATAAGTGAATATTGTAAGTGGCAGACTATATAAAATGATTTTTTGCTCCATTTTCTTGGCATGAATTTGTGTGTTTGTCATCCTGGTCTCTCAAATTCATACGAGGTGTCTGCAGTTGATGAAATTTGCCACTTTTATTTTGTTTCGCTACTTTTAAATTCAGTTTTGTATCAAAAACAGTGAATAGTACGTACAGACTTATTGATTTTATTGTTCCAAATTACACTTTATGATAATTGGTTATACACGTTTAGTATAAATTTTACATTAACTTGTCATTAATAATGTTCAGTTCTTAACTACTTTGATACAATAGTATTATTTGAATGCTTCTTACAGTTCAGTGATTAATTATTCATATGACTAAATGCTGGCATGAATCAACATAAGATGATGAAGGGATGAAAACATACTGTAGTTACTATGATCTCTAGGAAATAGTGTAATTTTATTTTCATGTCTAGGATAGATGAAGGAAAAATGAATGAATGTATAGTGTTATTTTGTTTTGTGCTTGTGTTTGATGTTTTAATTCAGAGTTAAAAACATATATGAAACAACTATCAAATCACAGTGACAGTAAATTAAAGCTTTCATTTTAACCTTTTCATGCACAAATTATGAGAACCTTAATCTTTTTTTTTTTTTTCCTGAGTGTTTTTATTCCTCTGTAGGCATGAAAAAAAATAGTGTGATTGAAAATTTTCTTGTGAAAAATAAATTAAAAAAAATAATAATAATAATTTTAAAAATTTAAAAAATACATTAAAAAAATAACAATGGAAAAAAAAATTCTTATGAACCCATTTTTCATGAATTTGCAAAAATGTCCACTCAGCTGGACACCATACGTTTAATTTTTGATGCACACAAAGTATTTACTGATAAATTGTGTGAAAACTATGGGGAGGGCTTGTGATTCTGGGGGTTTATGCTCAGGAGAGATCTACATAATGTTACCAATTCATGTCAGAAAAGATATGTAGTGTCTTAAAACTTTAATAAAGATTTGTGTTTAAAAAACAAAAAAAAACATTGAAAAGAACAACAAAACCCATGAATACACAAGAGAACAGCTGTAGAATAGCTGTCCACTGTAGTGACCAGTATGCATGAAAGGGTTAAAAAAAATCATTTAATTTGAAGGAAACTTAAAAGTATACGTTTGCATTGACTGGTCTGAAGTGATTAAATCTGGTGTTGTGTTATCAGAAGGTGGTGCCATGGGTGACGTTAATGATGAATCTATGTGTAACCAAAAAAGATTGCATCAGTCAGCTAATCACGAATACGAGTTAAACGTTTACGTCAGGATTTATTGATGCACTTAATATGCACAGCAAAGAAAAAAAAAAAAACACCTCAGACAAGCATTTTTGCAAAATTGTGCAGTTTTTTTTTCTAATTCTGTCATTTCCTTCATCGCTTCAAAATTTGTTTATGGAAAAACACCTTAATAACTGAACACAATCACTCCTCTTTGTTCACAGGATTGTTGCTGCAACGACTTTCATGAAACACTGTGGAATTTGCATTTCTTACACTTTTAAACACATCTGTAAAAAGGGGTTGAAGTGTGTAATTATCTTTCACTGTTGGTTTTTAACACTAGTGGGCCCCAGGATGACCCGGGTCACAAACTACCAACCGACACCAACTGACAAATTACCATGGTAACAGTCAGTTACATTAACCAGTAACGTAAGAGGCGATAATTTATGGTTTAATGACATTATGTGGTCAGAAGTGGATCCTTTGTCTTGTTGTGTGTGATTTTCTAGTTCATGTTTAATGTGAGTCTAAGTTTACTCTTGTCTGTTTTTGTCGGCTGTTCACAAAAAAATGGATATTAGGAAGTTTGCTTATCATATTAACTCTTTCATGTATGAATTATGAGAACCTTAGTCAAGATGTTTTTCCTGAGTGTTTTTATTTCTCTTTTGGCATTAAAAAAACAATGCAATTGATTTTTTTATTTTTATTTTTTGTCTTTATTTATTTTGAACATGCAAAAAAAAACAAAACAAAATAAAAACAAAATAAAACATTCAAATGGACAGAATCTATCTCCAAGCACATAGAAGTCTGAATTTTGCATGGTTGAAAAGGAGTAGGAAGAAGTATAAACTTAAAACTTATAAACTTCTTATGAAGCTATTTTTCATGGAGTTGCAAAAATGTCCACACACACAAGCTGGACACCATGCGTTTTATTTTTGAAGCAAAGAAACATGCATTTACTGGTATACTGTGTGAAAACTATGAAATAAAAGCATTCTAATGCTGTTTTCTCACATTTTAACATATTCTAATACTGGTCATTACTCACTTCAAGGAGATAATATGCAAAAAAAAAAAAAAAAGTTTTGTTGTTAATTACAGTTGAATAACAATAATAAGCAATTGATTTACATTCAAACATGTTAGATCAGATTTATCAAGAAAAGCAAAGTTACAGTAATGTTACCAGTTGCAGTGTATGGGATGATGCATAAGTGTCCAATGTGTCGGCTGATATGAAACTAAAACAACAAAATCCATGAATATAAAAGAGAACAGCTTCCCACTGTAGTGACCACTATGCATGAAAGGGTTAAACCAGGGGTGTCAAACTCATTTTAGTTCAGGGGCCACATTCAGCCTAACATGACATAAAGTGGGCCGAACCAACAAAATAATATAAATATTAGGATAAGAAATTTTTAGTGAAAAAAGTAAATTCCATAATGAAAATATTTACATCTACGCATTGTACTTGAACATAACATGAACAAATATGAACAACCGGAAAATTCTTTAGTAAAATAAGTGCAATGTTAACAATATTACAACTTAGTTTATCATTTATGTGAATCACAACTTAGAGACCACAGTGGATCTACAAATACAAAGTACACAAAACATTAAATAACAGGGAGAATATTATTAAAATTCCACATACTTCTCTTACGACATTTCAGATATTCACATTTTTTGTAAAAGGCTAGTCTGTAAATGTAAACATTTTTGCGTAATTTTACTTTTTTTTACACTAAAATAAAGAGACAAATTTTCAGTTTTCATTATTCATAGGTTATTATGATAGTATTTTACTGGTCTGATCCACTTTAGACTGAAATGACCTAAAATGATTTGAACACACTTGATTGTTAATATCTTCGGTGTAATTTTTGCATTTTACGAATTCATCCCAGGGGCCAGATTGAACCCTTTGGCGGGCCAGATTTGGCCCCCGGGCAGCATATTTGACACCCGTGGGTTAAACACTCGCATTGCAAACTGAGAGGATTGTGGGCTTTCATTTGTATGTTATCAGCCCTTTCATGAACACCTATAGCCTATTACCTGCTTCATGTGTTCTGACATCAGCCCTGACTCTCCTGTATTTCTAAAGATCAAACTCATAAAATTCCACTTGGATTTTCACACAGTTCACCCACGACAAAGCACAGCAATGAAATGGACCAAGAGGTGTTTTTGTTATTTATTCCTTCTCCTTCTATGCTGGTGCAGCTCACACCCACAGGAGCCAGCGTATGGAGAGAGCACCCATGGGTGTGTGTGCTGTGATGCCAGTAGGTGGTCCAACCCAAGGCTTGGTGGGTGAGCGCCGTGTAGTCCCCGCTGCCACTGCTGCTGACATATCAGAGCTGTTTATTAAGAGGATGACAACTCTATCAAGCCCCATAAGCGGGCCCTCGTGCACAGGAGTTCTTTTGTTACTTTCAGGGAGGGTGTCATCAATCTTGCTGCCATGCTACTCTCTTGAGCTGTTGATGGCAAACACGATTCTTCCCTTTCTGCCTGGCCTCTCCCGCCTCACAGTCTGGAATCAGGCGTGGTGAGGGGGATCGGGGAGATAGGAGGACTTTCCCCGAGAGTGCCTTTTCTTGACAGGCGACAGAGCGGACCGTTTGGACACCAGGGGTGGATATATGGGACCATGAAATGAAAAGACGTTGACAGGACCTGCTTGCTCTGTAATGAAGGTCCTCTGGAGCCGTGAATGGATACACACATCTTTCATGCTTTTGTCTCCCTGCCTTTCCCACAGAATCCATCTCATCCATTTTAACCAAAAAGAAGGTGTAAGAGAAGCATCCCAGACAACAGCTCTCAGTGTTAAACATTTACATGCATAGACGTGGTGTGAATTTTTAATGAAACAGCAACTACCTTGATTTACACCCACGATTTGTAGCTAAATAGCGTCTGCATCAGCCCAGTGGAGTTCAGTTTCTTTCCTCTTTCTGTCTGAGCTGCTCAAGACTCAGTGTAGCTTACAGAGATGGACTATGATGTATGTACTCCACTTTAGCATTGGCTGAGGTCACAGACTCCATAAATGTCTAAGACAAGTCTGATATTTTAATCTCTTTTTAGTGAGGGGATGTTGGGCCTTTGCCCAATCAATACACAGGGCAATAGCCTTGCCAAGATATCTCATGGTAGCTTTTCATTGTTCTGTCTAGAAGCTGAAATGCCAACGAGAATAGCACAGCTCAAAGTGAAGCTGAAATATGGCTGTCTCCAGTCAAAAGCATCATTTTTTATGGGCTGGGTGTTTCTGAAATGAATGAAGTCTGAAGATGACTCTCATCTGAGGAGGAGAGCGCAGACTGACACCTGAAATTTCTCTTTTTTTTTTTTCTTCTCAACTCAAGTCCAAGCTGTTTAATTCATCAGTCAACAATAGCCCAAAAAACTAGAGAGTGGGGGTGCTGTGCCGCTGCCTTTGTAAGCTCACACAGCCAAAAATATCAAGACACTCTCTCACATTAACATTGCTAATTTGTTTGCCAATGGTTTCCAAGGCGCTGAATAATTGGCTGTGAGATATTGTTTGTTCAGGTGTTCTGCATAATTGAATTCTGTATTGAAAATACTGTGGATGAATGTTGGAAGAATACTGAAAAGAACCACGTACTTTGTAATACATTTTCTTTGAAATGGACCGATTGGTGTAGATTAATTTTCATCCCAATAGCGACTAGTGATGATTGCCGTGCATTAATTATCTGCCTAATGTATAAAGCACACATGTTTTGAATTTTAAAACAACTTTACTCTCATTCACCCGTTTTCAATTAATGTCCTGTTGTTAAATTGTGGACCCTTTAGAGATGATATGGTTTCCTCTTGTTGCTCCAGGATCCATTGCTTTGCACATGATGACCTTTTGAAACTCACAGATTGATTTCATGCATCCATTATTCTGCCGAAACACTGCTTTTGTCAGCGCACTGCTGTGAGCTGCGTGCTGATAAGCCCGGTAATGTGTGTTGCTGTGTAGCTCTGCCCATATGTATGCACATGTGGAAGTGATATTGCGTCCAGCTGGACAGATGTGTTGACAGAGCCCAATGATATATTTGATCATAGTTAGCTGTGTGTATGGGAGGGGGTTAGGTTTGATTCAGTTTCCCGACGCTGACCTAATGCCTCCGCTCAATCAGTCACCTTGTCCTCCCCTTGACTCCTCACCCCATGATCCTCCAGTCCCACCCCAAAGGACTCTAGAAAAACATCCCGTAAGACCACGAGAGTATGCTGTACTGTCCTGCTCAAATCAGAAATGAGTCTGGAATAAGATCCATACAAGGTCGTTAATTATTTTCTTACACATAAGTCTGGGTAAAAAACAACAAAGAATTTTCCAAGGAAATCAGTCTCATTGTTTTCAACAATGAAAAATAAACTTGTCAAACATGTTTTCCTTTAAAAAAAAAAAAAAAATCTCATTTTAAGAAAACAAAATACACTATCGCCCCCAAGTTGTAATAAAATATTTTTACCTCTTCACATGAAATGACAATGTGATTTATTCTTGATAGATAAAGTATAACTGGGACTCAATATGTAATTATTGTACCTGGTCAAAGGTGATTACTGATGTGAATAAATAGGGATAAAAAGAGAATGTGTTTGAAAACAAAATTATTCCAACTTTATGGATATATATACAGAGTATATTAACAAACTTAAATAATTAAACAGAAGTGGAAAAAGAGTGACAACACTTGCACAACTTCTCAATGTTCGGAACACTGGTCTACAAGTAAAAAAGCTCCAGAATAAAAGATGTGAAACTTATAATAAAGAAAATGAAGTCAAAAATGCTGGTTGGTTGTAGGTTCCAATATACAGTGTTGAGTCAAAATGTGAAATTCTGAGAATTAATGAGAGAATGTTGTCTCACAGCTACCAGCTACTCTGCACATTTCAATACATTCACTTTTTTAGGTTCTATCTAGTGGAAGATTTATAAATCTATTGTATAAATGTACATAACCCAATATACAGTATATGTGTAATACAATTTATATACATCGAAAACATCCGCTAACTAGCACTTTATCTCATCTTTTTCCAATTCTTTTATTAAAGTATGTAAGATTTTGCACATTTAAGCCTTTATCAGGCAAGTGACTATTTTTGGTAATTTCCTCATACATTACGAGACATTGTGACATACATTGTGTTTTTCTTCTTTTTTTTAAATATATATATATGTACTTCTTGGATATTTTTTTATTGCCACTTACAGGTAAGGAACCAAATATGGTAACTTAATTGACCTTGATTTTCTACATAACAATGAAGAAAAATTGACATATTTCACAAAAGTAATGAAGTCCTATGTCCTTCAATAACACACTAAGGTTGAAATCTTGAATTTCAGAGTATTTCTATGAGTGCCCTATTAAGAGTTAATCTCAGAGGCAGAACATTTCTAAAATAAATACATACATAAAAAAATTGTAGACCAGTATAATCAGCACAACTTGCTTAGATTTTTGTGTTTTCATCTTTCAGAGTGTCTTTTACTATTAAGAAATCCAGCAAATTTTATTTACTCCACTGACAGACTACTTTCTTTCTTTTATTTTTATTTATTTATTTTTGTAACTAATATAAGACATTTAAGATTATTTGCATCTTTATATTAGGGTTGTTATTGTACAACATCTACAATATGTACTTTTACTCAATAAAACAACATGCTGAAATTCCAAATTTGTGCCGCTATCTTTGTTTGTTTTTTGTTTTTTGTTTTTTTTTTGGAGCTAACACGTTTTTTTTGTTTTGTTTTCTTTTCTTTTTCCACAGTGACAACGTTTGTGTGTGTGTTTCTACTCTCCGGTCTGATAATCAGTGACAGAGATGTTATAAGAGTGTGACAGAGTTCTATTTGCCATAACTGACATCTTCATCCCATCACTTTCCTTGTTTTTTTGCAACTTACCAAGTGCTGGCATCTGTGGTGTTTCCAGGCGGATACACTGCAGTGGACTGGGAATTCAGCGGATTCAGACAAGGCCACAGCCGCTCAGGCAGGTGGAGAGAAGAGCTATGCACACAAAGCAGTACAGGAGAGGAGGAGAGGAGAGGAGAGGGAAAGGAGGAGAGAGGGAAGAATTGACTGACTTGCTTCTTGGAGTCTTATACTTGAAGTGTTTAGCAGACATGCTGTCAGATTCAGAGGTCATAGGGGATGATTGTATCGATGGGTTTTATTCGAGAGTGAAATGCAGACGGAAAGCAGGCTTGAGCAGCAGAAGCTTGTGACGCAGAAAAGCAACATAAATCACCACATGCAGTTTATGCTGGATGAAAACTGAATCAGAGGAAGTAACACTGTTGAATATGTGGCCAATTTTCACAATAACCCCAATATGTTGCTGCTTTTTTGCTCTCTCAGCTAACATTTCCAATTCAATTTGGACTGCACAGCTTGGAATTGGATTGAATCATCATCATCAAAGCAGCAACCTCAACTTTGTTTGTGTATAAATACTTCATGATTGTGATTTATGGATATCATGATTGGCATAAGATGATTTAACTGTAGCACCGCAGCAACAAAATGCAATAAGTTACTGTACTCTAAACCTGATCCTACACATTTTGCACCAGATCACACAAAGCAAACATACAACAACTCACATGTACATGATCAAAACTTCTCAGCATTACATTCAAAATAAAAGTACTTTGAAGTACACATTTTTAGACAATAATTAATTTAGTTTGCTTGTGTGTGGTGATTCATTGACCTAAATTTTCGACATCTACAACAGATACTGACAGAAACACGTAAACTCCGCTTTGTTTACTTGTATTTAAATGTTGCTTTGAGCTTTTCTGTCATTGTTCGTCTCAGCAACGCTCATTTATATTTTCACAATTTACATTCACATTCAAACCCATAGTCTTTGTGACATACTGATGTGTATTTGTGGAACAAAGTCAGAGTACTTGAAAACTTGAGTCATTTATCACTGATAAACAACAACAACTGCTGTTAAAAGATTAATGGCACTGCATTAGCATGTGTGTTTGTAGCCCAACATGTCATCACCATCTAATTAAAATCATGCATTTCCAAATATCAGATCAAGCCTAAATTGTTGGGTAATCCTTCTATCAAAACCAGATAAAGTGGACTGCCTGGCAACTGAATGACAAACTGAATCAGAATCAGAATCGCCTTTATTCACCAAGTATCTGAAAAAAAACAAATAAATAAATAAAAATAAAATAGAAGGAATTTTACTCAAAATGAGGTGTTATTTAGTGAAGGAATGTGTGATATTTGTTTGCCAACAGAACATCCATTCATAGTCACAATAATTCTCCTGATCACAGTTTTAGCACAAAATCAAAAGCTTTCAACTGCAAGCACTTTTTTTTTTTTTTTTAAGTAACTCTTTCCACAAACTAACACTGTGCAGAATAATCCTCCTCAAAGATCCAGTTTGTGGCTGATGTGTTGGTGGCATTCTTTGTAAGTTACTGAATGGATGCTTTAAGTATACAGTGTTTGTGACACAAAGTAAAAAGGGTGTTGTGTTTCTCAGGGCAGTTTGCAGAGGCTTTTCAATTGCCACTGGCCCATGATGCCTGACCCCTCCCATTCTTTGTCACCGCTGGCGCTGTACTGTGTTTTCTCCCATCTCTGTGGCAACCAGTGCTGCATGCTATTGTTGTGATGTTTGTCCACAGCTAAGGTGTCGCTTATGTGTTTAATGGACCTCCCAGTCCGCTTCAGTGTCGGCTTCAGAGTCCCCCAGTAAGGCTGAACGGCTGGGCCCTGCCACTGTTTGTCCCTGTGTGTCAGTGAGTTGAGGCAGGGTGGGGATGAGATAGGGCTGATAATGGCTGCTTTGTTCTTTTGCTAGATGTGTTGAAGCGGTGCTCCTGTGGACCAGGAGACGCCTGGTCAAACAGAGACACACAAAGGCTCTGGAAACGGCTGGCCGTGGCCCATTCTCCACAGTCTGCCATGCTGCCAACATGCAGCACCTTCTGAGGCCGTGCTGAATTACTACCCTCACAACCTTTCACACATATAAAAGCGCTCTTTCACACAGTGGGAACACTGACATTTCCCTTTTGTTCAGTACAAAGGATTTTTTTAATACTAACTTTTTTTTTTTTAGGTGATTACGCCTAGGTCATATACGCCATTAGTATCAGTATGGGGTCTCTCTTTTGAAGGGCATTCAATTTATTCACTTGTAAAAGCCACACAGACATTACTTGACTCGCTTGAGCTAAAGTCATGACTGATCCCTTTTCCTCTATTATTGATGTGTAAGTGGTGCATTTTGCTTTCTGCTTTTAAGATATTAATTTCCCATTATTGATTGACAATGTAGGTGCAAAGCAGCTTTGTTGTGCTTAATAATGTTAGACATTTTGGTTAAATTATTCACCATTATTGTACTTTTAACATTTGCAGGAAAGCCATAAAGCTGCACAGAGAATCATCATGTTTGTCGTTATTCAGAGACGATGGTGAATTTAACAATCAATAACAAGGAAAACCTTTGAAATGCCAAGAAATAATCTCTAGAGCTAATGCGCCTCATATTCTCATCTACCGGCTGATGTTTTAACCTCTTTAGCATAGCCCCTTGAGGAAATAGGGGATATGATTAGGAATTCGTTAGTGGGCTTCTATTTTTATGCTGATGACACACTTTCTTCTCCCGGGCTCTCAATGTTGCTGGCTCTTGACTTTCTCACTGTCTTTTCTGAACTAGATCAGCTGTTTACCACCATGTAGAAACGTGACGTGAAGTTCACTGACTAAAGCAGCTGCAAGCGGAGGACTGATATCAGCCAGGGAAAAAAGTTCACTGTCATCTGAAATCCAGTCACATGCCCTGACACCATTCACAGGCTTCTTAAAAATCTGTCCTCTACGTGCAGCCAAAAAGGTGTTTTTTCTCTGGTTTTATTTATTTTTCATAGCTGCTCCATTTCTGTTTCACCAGTTGGACCTCTAGTTATGCCACCTGCCTCATCTATTGACTGTGAGATACAAAAAGGATGCACAAAACCAATAAAGGGTGCCATACAATTTTGTTGAAATCCGGTGTTTTTGTTCATCCCATCATGTTTGGAGCAGATTACAGTGTGTCCACACATCCTCACTCCCCTGGGGTGTCTTCTCTGTGGTTCAGGTATTGTGACCAGGCAGGTGGGCTGGTGGCCCTGGGCCCTGGGCGCTTTGGAGAAGAGAGGACAGTGGCTGCATTTGTTTCCCACTGAAAAGGATTACAGGTCCTGACGGCCATGATTAATCACCCAGAGGCAGACATCTGAATACGACCAGGGAAAGGTTCAACTTTTTAATTCATCCCACACACAATCTATTTAAACCAGCTGTTGGCGCTCCTTTCCCTCATCTCTCTGCTCTTTCTTCTCAGTGACCATTGCCTTTTACTGTCTTTCTCTTTCCATTTATGGCTCATATAATTATCTGGGGACGCACAGTTGTTGTAATTGTGGGGGTGCTTGGACGCCACTTGGCGTTCTATTTTTATTGGAGATGGGTTCCTTTCTTCTTTGGCGGAGAATGGTTAATTGACTTTGTTAATGCATTGGGGGATTAGTGATTTCTCAACAACAAATGACCTTTATAGAGCTCTGCGTCACATATTGTTTATTGTGTGAATGTGTGTGTTGTGTCAGTGCATGCATGTGTGTATGTGTGTGTGTTTGTGTGTGTGTGTGTGTGTGTGTGTGTTGATCCATTGTGACCTTTTCTTGTGTCAGGTGTGTTTGTGCAGAGAGAGAAATATTTCCCTCAAAGCTTCTTTTCCGAAACACTTCAAATTCATAAACATTTCTGTGCCACTGTGCTGACAGACAGCTGAAATCTTTTGAATAAATTTCACATCTCACCATGTTCATATCCACTCATATGAGCAGGCCTTCTCATTAAGACTCAGCAGGTTATATGATGGTATTGCTGGAATCCCTGGAGCAAAATGAACAGGGACAGCTACACTGCTTAATGCAAGGTAGCCTAGCAACAGATAGTGGGATGGCGGTGGAAACATACCCTCATATTTATGTTTACATGAGAGAATGATTTGTCTGTCAGGCTGATGGATCCTAATGTTCTCCTCTCCCCGGGGCTTTTCTTGTGCCGCACGCAGGCCTGACACTTACCCTGAAGGACAGGCACCACCTTCCCCAACACGCATGAATACTTAATACTGTTAGACTGCATTTATGCAAAGAATGGAAATGGCACTAGACGAGGAGAGGGGGGGATAAAATGCATCAAAAGCATGACACAGAATGCCTCACGAACATGTGGGAGAAGCATAGGGAGCGATCGCAGACGTAGGGGAAAGGCAGAAAAGGCGAGTTGTTTCTTTTCTGCAGTTTCTAACAGCGCACAAATAATCAGATTGTACTTTTGGAAAAACGAATAGTTTTATGTGCATGGTGACTGTTGACAACTGTGACAATATAAATGCAAGTCACTTCCAGTAACTACAGTACATGAGCTATATGACTTGATAGAGTCTGTCTTTACTGTATGTCCAGCTCCTCCAGGGACAGACTACATCAACTCAATTAGCCTGGCACAGCCTGAGTATCAGCACCATAGATTAGATTTCACTCTGCCTTGTTTACCAGAGAGCGGCTCGCAGAATAATATCTATACAATTTGTGCTTTCAGAAAAATGATGATGGTATCATAGTGAGGAGCAGCAGATATAAGCTTCTCCTGTGTTGCGGTATAGGGTAACTGGCTGGGAGAGATATAAGAAAGCCTTTTGTCAGGAGATAGGCACATCCCTGTTCATCTTGGGAACTTGTTTCCATAGTTACATCAATGTTGTTGAAGTGCGAAGATCAGGTATTCCAGTGAGTGATCCTTTACATGAGCTTTGCTCTTCTTGTATTGATTTTCAACCCACATTGAAAAAAAAAACAGCCCACTGCAAACTGTCTCTGAGATATTGTGGAAGTAATGAAAGGGCGAGATGTGTCAGAAATACACTGGACAGGAAACAAAGGAAAAGCCTTTCAGAAAACACTCAGAGATTTGCAGATGTCATGTCCAGCTCCTCTGAGGGTCAGGTAATGCTGTCAGCACCGCAAACCGCACAGCGTGACGGCAGATGAAACCCAAAACTAATCCCTGTTTAAGAGTCAATCATCGGCGTGTTGTTAGCCACATGCTTATGTGTTCATGTGAAATCTCCTCCACCAACAGCATGCGGCTTGCTGTATGCTAATGGCTCTGAGAGGAGAGTTAATCACTGCTGCACGGTTAGCCGCATGCTTGCCTCTTCCAGCATGGCGGTGTGTTCCAGGGGTTAGCATAACACTGGTGTAACACATGATCGCTCTTTATGAGGCTGGGGCCTGCACGAGAGAGAGGGGGCCCACAGACGATGCTAAAAAGACGGTAATGACAGCCATTCACCGCAATCCAATTATGCAAAAGGGAGTCTAAACAATTCCATCATCCCCTAAATTAGATTGTCCTAACGAGATAAAGGCACCAATTAATCCTGAATTAATTTCTACAGCTCATTTTCCCCAGAAAACACTCTAATATGCAAATGCCAAAGAGAGACAGAGAGGCATCCTTCTGCAGGGCTTTACACCACCTCTGATTGTTCGCTTCTCTCTCTGACTGCACTTATGAACATTTATTAGGAGGATACAATTAAGAAATATAGCACGTGTGACAATTCAGGTGTAACAATAGAGGCAAGGTGTAGGAGTAAAGGCACATTTCTCTGGATTTAATGTTTAAAGTTCAATAAATAGCATTTTTTATTGACATAATTAAAGTGAAGCTCAGTAAACTTGAAGTGCTACGTCCAGTGTGATAGTAGGTAAGTTTGTAACTAATGACAGTTTGATATAAATATAACATATATTTGTGAATGTTCATTATCTTAATTCGGTGAGGTTCATTGTTTAAGTGCTCTACGTTGACGGTAGAGCAGAAAACCAGCGTTTAAACAGAGACAAAGGTTGCTGGCTTTCAAAACAAAGCAATTAGAATTTTTGTTCATCATAATCATCATTACCATTTTCACAGTCCTAATTGTCTCGCTGCCAGCTGTCTTGAGTTGTTATAATTGAGTGATCTGACACATTTTCTCAATAGTGCCTGAGATGCAGCCTCCACCTTCTGTATGTTTACAGAAATGCTCGTTTCGGTTTGTGTAAAATTATCACTTGTTTTTGATCCACGTGCGTGACCCACCGAGGGTCAGCAAATACAAATAACGCCTGTATAATTTAACGCATGTCTTGCTGTTTCAGATGATTTATGACACTGATTCAGCAAAATAAGGCCTGTCTATTAAGCAATCTCAAATATCTTGTAATAAAAGTGAACAAGTATAAAAAAGAAACAATGAAAAAGACAACCAGGTCATATATCATATTCCTATAACATGAAGGTATCATTTTTAATAGATTTTTATATCATCTGTTACAAATGGGAAATGCTATTTAGTGTTTGTTAATCCAAAAGAACTTTCTGTGGTGTTAACTTTAGAAGATGTAAAATTCAGTCACTTTGGATGTGAATGTATATCAGACGTCTTCATGATCAGGGCTTTATCTTTATCAAACTGAATCAAAGCCAGTTGTAATTTTAGAGAATTAATGAACATTTCCATCTTCAAAAGACACCAAAAAATGAGAATATACTCAACTCAACTATACAAAATATACCGGTGGATCCCAACTTTTTTTGGCTTGTGACCCCGTTTTAACATCACAAATTTCTGGCGACCCCAGACATTCAAAACGGAGGCTTTTTTTTTTGCTAAAATTAATTTGTTTTTGATCATGTAATAGTTTGCTATACTATGTTGCAAATAAACATTAATTTTAGATGACATTTAGTCTATATAATGTATATTATTATGGACAGAGGCAGAAAAGCTAGGTGTAGATTACTGCACAAAGGGAGAATTTTAGTTTCCTTGTCAGGATATGTACAGTCAGTCCAGCTTGGATTTACAAGGATACAAATTAATACTGAACAAACAATAACTCAAACTATGAATTATGAAAGAGCTGCAGCATCTGAAACCAACCACAATGAACATTTGACAGATAAACAGAACCACAGTGCTTCAGTTTCAGCTTCACAGTTTGTCATGTCTTTTATGTATTGTGATTGTCTGTCTCAACTTTATGTTTTTATAATTTATTTATTTATTTTAATTACTAGAAATTTCAGGTGACCCCAAGGTTGAAAAACACTGACGTATACGATCATTTTCATATTGGTATCAACTGCTGTTTGGTTCAATATCTTGCTCTGCTAATGACATTCAAATAAATAAGTGCAAGGGTTTTTTGTTGTGCAACTTCCTTTGACCAGAAATACAGAGAAACATGGACAAAAAAATGACTAATTAGCACAGTGTGGTTCTTTAAGGATTTCAGTGTAATATATCCGATACTTGTAAACATTTCTATCAGTTTTGTCTCTATCTTAGTCTTGCAAATTAAACAATCTTTGTTTTTCTCTTTAAGTATGATTGGTATGTTGTCATCATACACACATTTATCTATACTGTCGTTACATATGTATATGTGCAAAAACAAAATGACTCCTCATTGCTTGTGATGTTTTAATGAGTATGTTCATTGTTTTCATATTGAAATGAATGTATCTCCATATCTTACTTTGTGGTATGTCTTTATGAACCTGTTTTGGGCTTTGAAGTGGAGTATTTTATCGATTGGTCGTGAGCTACTACCACCTGTGCAGCCCCCAGTGATGACAGAAACAACCAGGCTGTCAGTTGCCAGGCAATATTCACAACCACTGGCCCACATCAGCTAATTACCAGCAGAAATCACGTATTGACAGATGGGCGCATGCATATTGATCGGCCAGTACTGCCACGTTCTAAATCACCAAACGCTAATGAATCATTTCCCATTTGGGAGAGAGGAGGAAAAAAAGCATTAGTCTCCTGCTTGACATCATACCTGTTTCTGCACATAGCGCATGACGTGTGTACACACAAATCACAGCTGCAGCAAAAAAAAAAAAAAAAAAAACCCACACCTCCCAGGACTTCAGCTGCTCATATATATACAGCAGCAGGATGTCTGTCTGCTCTCTGTGTCTGTCCGTCCCTCCTCACCTCGGCCATCCCTCTCTCTGAGCTGTGCAGCAGTTATTTTTCATCGCAGCGAGCCGGCTGAGGCAGTAAATACCCTGCTCCTCAGACTGTGGACCCAGAGTGACCCTGCAACCTCCGTGTCTCTGATGCCTCTCCCAAGGTCTCTCATTCTAAGGCCCCTGTGATGCAGCGCTCTGGTTGCAGTGCAGACCCTGTAATTCACCAGCCTGCTAGATCGCCTGCCAGGAGCTATTGATTTTTGTTTCCCCAATCTCCAGGAGAGAGGGAAAGAAAAGATTAAAAACACTTTGTCAGTTTGGTAGGGAATAAGAATTCTGCGCAGGGGGATACCTAGGAGGGCACGGGGTCAGGGCTGAGGTACTGTACGTCTTTATGGCTTTAACTATTTCTACACCAACGACATCTCTGTCTGTGCTCTTTTACTCTCCTTGTTTTACTTCCCGTTCAAAGACATTTTAAGCATTGGAAGAGACGCTGCAATTTCTCAACCACAGTTTGAGAGGAAGCCAGTGAAGGGCTGTATTAAACACACACGGCTGATTAAAAGCGTGGATCGCATTCGTCTCATCACTGTAAAACTCCAGTTTACAAGCACCGCCGACAAAAATCCCTTTTCCTTCTACACAGTCCAAAAGACATTTCTTCATTATCTTTCTGTTTTTGCAGCATAATCTATCTGTCACCATCATTCAGTGTGCTCTCTGTGGGTTATTACAGCACATGAACGTAAGAATGATTCACTGATCATCTCTGAAACTCATATTTGTTGTATCACTGTCTGTTCTAGCCAGATATCTAGGTAGCAAATCTAAACACTGATAACGCTCACTCGAGATGTAGGAAAATAACCTGATATTTAACCTGATTTTTAATGCTTCAGAATCAGAATCAGCTGTATTTGCTGAGTACATACATACATATATACAAGGAATTCTTTGCCAGCAGTTTTTGTGCCTCTAGATAAAAACAGAATGTAATAAAAAATGTGAGAAAAAGCAGAATAATAAAAACTCTTTATACATATAAACCAGGGATGTCAAACTCAATTCAGTTCAGGGGCCACATTCAGCTAAATTTGATCTGAAGTGAGCAGGACCAGTAAAATAATAGCTTGATAGCCAATAAATAATGACAACTCCAAATTGTTTTAGTGCAAAAAATGACATTCGGTTTTGCCAATATTTACGTTTACAAACTATCTAAACAAAAAGGATGTAAATAACCTGAAAAAAATGAAATTTGTTAAGAAATATAAGTACAATTTTATCAATAATCTGCTTCAACTTATCATTTTTACATATGCATTACAGATCAGATCTACAAAGGCACAAAACATTTAATAACAGGCAGAATATTGTTAAAATTGCACTTCATTTTCTTTAGACATTTCAGTTAGTTCATATTTGTTCAGGTTATTCACATTTTATTGTTGAAGGATAGTTTGTTAATGTAAACATTTTCATAATTTAATGTTTTTTGCACTAAATCAAAGAAGAAAAATTGGTGTTGTCATTATTTACAGGTTATTATGATATTAGTTTTGAGTTTGATGCCCTAATTTGCTCTTTGTAAATTCATCCCACGGGCCGCATTGGAACCTTTGGTGGGCCGCTTTTGGCCCCTGGGCCACATGTTTGACACCTGTGATATAAACACTGTATGAATAAAAAACAGAGGTATCTACTTATGTACAATAATAGCATGGAATAAAACATGAAAATGATCATTATGCAATAGTGGACATCAGAGAGAAAGAGTGTTAGCTGTTCAACACATGTAAACCTTTGCAGCAGATTGTAAGTAAAGGTCCAGAATGTAATGTTTAGTGGAATAAAGGAAGATCTAAGAGCAGAAATGTAATATGATATCCATAATTGTGGTTTCTTTGATGTGTGATTACATGAAAATAAGAAATGTTGTGTTGTGTTACCTTAGATAGGCTACAGCTGTCAGCCATGTTTCTATAGCACAGGACAGGATTCCTCTTTTTGCTTTGTTTTTTTGTTTTATAGAGGGTGACGTTGTTAAGGTGCATTACTGTCTCGTAATATGTTTGACTGTAGATTAGAGTTAAGGTTCCTTTTAAGCTACACACATAAAAACACTGGCTGTAATGAATGTCTTCCATGCGTTTTTGTGACTGGGTTGCTGCGACTTTACCACCAGATGTCACTGAATATTACACACTGAACCTCTGAATCCTTGACTCAGATGTAAGGGTAATTATCATCAGCCATTTGGCACTACTGATTTTGTACTTATGAATTCCTTAAACTGAATTTTTTAAAAATGTGACAAATCACATTATGTTGAGCTTAGTGCTGTCAAATGATAAAATTTTTTAATCAGATTAATCAAAGGGTTGCTGTGGATTCATTTTTAATTAATCACGATTATATATCATTCCTTTTTAAATCTTTATTAATCGCATTTCATTTTGCATGAGTAAACAGACTCAAGAAAGAAGGGAACACATATCCACATCAACAGTTTCAACAAAACAACTTGAAACAACTGTCTTAGTTTTTTTTTGTCTTCATATTTCCATCCAGAGGGCCAACGTGCTGTTTAGTGTCTTCCATCTTTATGGGTTGGTTCTGGTGCCTGTCACTACTGGATCAACTGCCCATTTGCACATGCGTGACGCTAACTCTACTTGAACAAACTGCTCGAAATGCGTTACCAGAGATGTTCAGAGTCAATCTGTGCTGCAGATGAGTTAATTGTGTTAGAAATTTTAATCAGATTAACCATGATGATGGATTAATCTGTGTTAACGCATTAATTTTGACAGCCCTAATTGAGCTATATGTACAGTTTCATATGTCAGAACTGCTTGTATTTTATTAATTCTTGAATGTTACCAGATAACACTCTGATACGGTGTTGAATATTTCTTGTTTAGAATGAACGGAATCTGTTTGTTTCTTTTTACATCTGTCAAAGAGGTTTTCACTCACATGTATTTTGTTTGTCAGCAGGATTATGAAAAACTGCACTGCACCAATTTTCATGAAACCTCCAAGAATGGCAGGGCATGGGCCAAGGATGACTCCATAAAATTTTTTGACCAGATCAATAAAACGATAGGTGGGGCGTTGATTGAATAACAGGGTATCTGTAGCAAATACTGCTGACAAAATTAATCATAAAACAGATGTGATTTGACCAAACTGTGGTCACTATAGTTCATTGTTGGATTCAAGAACCCTTACATTAAATGTCTGTATAATCATGCATGTGTATAAATATCTATTATCATATTCATCATGCACACTGGTTTATTCTTATCATTTACTACATAATATTATATTACTGCCTTAGATTAGAGCTTCACATGTTAATATACTGCATGTGAGCTTTAATTTTTCTGTATTCTTGACTTTTGTTCCTTTTTTACCAGATGAGTGAGATGATGAATTGAAAAAACCCATGTGTTCTGAGTTCCCTGGTTTCTCATTTCAGTCATTTGGGAAAAACCTACACTCACACACACACACACACACACAAACACACACACACGCACATTGCCATGCAGTCAAATATAGTCATGCTAATGTGATGCCAATGCATTACCCCATCAGATTGCGTTACGCATGGACGGCTCTTATCATTTCACCCTAACTTTCAACTAAATGTGGAGAATGTTTTCCCCCTGACATTAGGGTTTGGTAATGGTGCCTTTCAGGGCCACTCTATTTTCTGAGATGAAATATTCATTCATTGGCAGGGACAGTCTTAGAGGAAGTCTGTCTGAAATGTGAATTCATGGTTCCAGCAGACATTTCTTCAATATTTGATGGGTCATCTGAGCTCTGTGTCTAATATTGAGCAGTTCTCCCAAATATTCATTCTCTCCCTGTTTTTCTACACTTGGTTAAATCTTCTTACAGTTAACCAAATCAGGCATAAAAATATGCACAAAAACACCTTCTGGGGGTAGCTGTTATACATATTTTGGTAGCACTTTAAACATAAAGCATTTCTTTTCGAATTTTCCTTAAGCTTTGGTGACAGTGTTGTGTTTTTTTCTCAACAGGTTAACATCTCTTAAGTAAGTCCAATCCATTGTGGAAAAGCATCAGCCAGTGCACACTAAATCAGCTTGATTGCATGCCAACAAGAAGATAAAAGGCTCGGAGGTGGGTACAGTAATCCAAAGAGAGCGGGTGGTCTGCTTGCAGGCATATCGTTTTATTCTCTCATGCATATTCACTTCTAAGCCTCTGAGTATGCAGATTAGTCTTGTCTGAACAGTGGACTCTCCAATCACATCCTACTTTTGCTTTTTCTTTTTTCTTCGCCTCTAACTGCACCCTGCTGTGCATGAGTGCAGGGACAATGACTGTAATGTGCATGTATGTGTGTGTGTGTGTGTGTGTGTGTGTGTGTGTGTGTGTGTGTAGGGGGGATTTTTGCTTGTTTGCAAGTTCGGGGGCAGGCTGGTTTGAGTGTGCATGCATGAATAAACGTTTGGGTGTGTGTATGCATGTGTGTGTGTGTGTGTGTGTGTGAGTGTGTGTGAGTGTGTGTTTTGGTTTGTGTGTAGGTATGTGTTTGCCAGACACATGGCTTTGTCTTGTCCTGGCACCATGCTCGATTCACCAGATGTTCTCCTTTTTTATCATCCTCCACTTGCACCGTGTTCTTTGAGGTTTAGGGAATCTGTGTCGCTCACATTCAACTTGCTCTGTTCTTTTATAATATTTTTTAGCAAAACTACAAGCTCTTTGAAGCTTTGTTTTTTTTTTTTTTCATCTTACATTTTTGAATAAGAAATCATTGAAATGACTCCTCTCCTCCAGTAGCAGTACTCCATTGTACTATAGTTTTTCAGATTTGATGCTTTTGCAGATTATAATCATAATCATTCATTTTATTGATAATGAATATATTAAAGGATCAATATTTTAAGATTTACAAACTCAGTTTTTAAGTGAAAGATATCGAGCGTTGCAGATTATCGCTGCTCTAGAGGCATTAGATGTGTTTCTATAATTGCATATAGTGCACATTTTATCATTTTGCATTGGAGAGTGTTTATGGAAACAGGAAAATTTGGGGGAAAAAAACAGTTGAAGAATGTTTTCACTACCTCGAGGTGTTTTTTTTTTCCTTTTTTTATCAACAGTAAATTAAAAGAGAAATGGAAACACTTGGAATAAATTCCTTCTGGGTACATTAATTTATTTAATTCAAATTAAGTGATTAGCACAACTTTCCATGGTCATTTTTGCCTGCATTAGATCACAATTAAAGAGTCTTAAATGCGGTTTAAGCTCCTGGTTCATTTATAGCAGTGTGTTGCTTCGCTTTGTGCTCAGCTGTGTGTTGACATAAACCATTACTTTATTTGTCTTCCCCTGAACTGGACAACACTGATAAAGGGCTGACAAATGAAACATGAAGTGTAAAGATGTGAAACACTTCAGGCACTTCTGCCTATATCAGTTACCCGTTTGGCAGATGTGTGACAACTAATGTGAGCTAACGTGCTAATGTTAGCTAACACCAAAGTTCACTTTTTCTTCTTTATTCATTAAAGACTAGTAACATTTCTTATCAATTTAATCCAATATCTCTGTAATGGATGAGCTGATAAGTAACGTTGTCTTTGTCATCAGATGGAAATTGGCTGACAGTTTTCAAGTCTCAGGGACACAGTTCTGAAGAAGACTGACTACAGATCAATGAACAGAAATGGACCAGGAAACAGGAAATGACATCATGGTTTAACAAGTGGATTAGAACTATGTGTAACATAGCTACATTTTTTGCACCAAACTAGTTTATGTAAATGCACATTATTTTTGTTTTTGAGACTTTCCAAATGATCACTTTAAATTTGACATTTCATGGAAACACTAAGGAGGCAAATGCTAACGAAGAATTCATGAGCACGCAAAAGGTTTTCAGAGTACAGGCTGTTCTCATCATTGTCAATAACAATCATTAACTTATAAATACAGTCAACAAATGACCAACTCGCTGCCTAAAACAGACTCAAATACAAACTTTACTTAGCATGTGATAGAGCCCGACCGATATGGGATTTTTGGGGCTGATGCCGATACCGATATTGGGGGCTAAAAAAAAGCTGATATCCAATATATCGGCCGATAACCAATATATTGGCCGATATATGAAATAAGAACACTGATCTACACAGGATATAATAATCTAATATTAGATAATTGTGGACAGGTGGATAAACAGTTGCATAAATCTTTGTTTATCTCACAAAGATACAACTTTCAGATGCAAACTATGCAATCACACAAATAATTCGAGCAAAAAATGTTACTTACCACAAAATTATGTTTTCCTTCACAAATTTTGAAATGTCTGTCTCATGGCACTACAACTTCCCATGTGGACTAAGGACTAAACTGAGCATGTGCAGAGTGAATTAGGTGAGTCCTAAGTTGTTCCTGATTGGGGGGGTTTAGCCATTCTTGTCAGAGCGCGTAGCAGCAGTTCGTTATTTTTGCCGGGGAGGGGGGTGTCAGAGCGGGAGGATTAGCAGTCCATCCTTGTCAGAGCACACGAGTTAGGGGGGGTGTAGCTCCGTGATTGTATGATTGTGTGTGAGGGCGTGATAGCATCATTGTTTGAGCAGGAGTGAAAGTGAAACTAACTCGCTTTACTGTTCCTCTACCTCTCCGGGCAGCACACATACAAGAGCAGCAAGCAACGGAACCTCCACGCAGCAAAAAAGTTAATACATCGGTTACATATTGGCCGATGTTGATTAATCGGTGATACGCTATAATCGGCCTGATTAATTGGCCGGGAATCAGTCGGGCTCTAGCATGTGAGCATGCCTAAATATTACATATTGAACCTTTAATGTTTTCTTATTTTTACATAAATGTCTAATTTTTGCTTAACTTGGGTGGTTCTGTTCATTTGTTACACTTTTCAGCAGTAGACAAGTTAGCCCCTTATGTGACCCAATAAAATGACTCAAAAGCTGTTGTTATTTTACAAGAGACGTGAAGAGAACTAAACACAAGAGGTCAAGGTTGAACTCGCAGACAGTGTAGGAATGCAACATTTTGCCCAAGGACACTTCAGCAGGGTAGATATGTGTGTGGAAGGGGAGGTTGGACCTTAATTGCATTTAATAGCATGTTTCCATTTGCCTGCTGCTCCAGGTGAACCTGTACTCCAGGATTAGACGGCAGGAAGGAACAGTCAGGCCTGGTGACTGCTGCACCACGCTCTCACCTGGTCAGTGCAAAACACACATCAACAAACACAATCCCATCAACAAACACAGAGAGCTGTCAAATAAAGCAACACTTGTAATTATGAGAGGAGTGGAATTCAGATTTATTCATTCCAAAATGAAGCCTGCCGATTGACGGAAGGACAGCTCTCCTCCATCTGTCATCATTGAAGCCACACACGTCTGACACAGGGATTCATTCGTCTTGTCGTCTTTGACAGTCGGATTTTCCCGGCGCACTCCCACCAGAAGTCGCACGGGATTTTGGAGGCAGACTAAAAAAGAAAACACTCTGTGACAAGGAGTAGGCTCTTTATGAATGCAAATGAGTCTGGGAAAATTCACAGAGCAGCTTTCGGGCTCCGAGGCTCCGGCATCCGTCACATCTCCCCCCACCAGGCACAGCCCACGCTTTGCCAAGAGGTCTAAGGGCTTACAGGGGCCCTACAGCAAGAACAGACACACTCATGGAAAAGGGCATGGAAATCCAGTGGCTAGCACACACAGCAAGTGCCACCGGTGATGATTATTCTGAAGAAAATGATAAGCTTTCTGTTTTTACATGCCATCCACAGAATGGTTGGCTGGTTTTTGGTTTTATTATAAAACATTAATCTTCCTATCCCTCTTCATGTGTAGGCTATGTGTGTTTCAGGATGCGTCACTTGTATCACTTGACATTTGGCTCCCCTTTTATCCTGTTCCAAGGATAGTAAGTCAAATGCTATGTGACAGGTCGACCCCTTCATATCAGTCATCCTTCACCCTGACCCAGCCTCAGCTGCACAAAGACACAACAGCTCCTCCACATTGAAAATGATCATTAGCTACAAGCTACCGGCAGATCCTGCTGGGTTAAAGGCAGGAAGCTGTTTATTCAAACTAACAAGGCAACAGTGCATAAAATCTCCATCCTAACCAGCCTATTCCCATCCAGTCCAGATCTGATTTTCTCATAGGCAAATAAGACTGAAAAAAAGAAAACAAAAAACAGAAAAACAAACCAACAACAACAGCTAGACGGCAGCATCAGTGTATCAGTTCCTCAATAAATTAGCATATTTAAAAAAAAAAAAAAAAATTCTGGAATAAAATTTTAGATGAGAAAACACCATAAACAATGTCTTTTGCTGTTAAAAATAGTAACTTGAATGTCTTAAGATTTACTGGGAGTTGATGAACTGTACCGGGAACAAGTGGGTAATGAGAAAACTGTCATACTTAATGCCAGAAATAAAATAAAGGGGCAGTACATCATCTCATACACAAAAACCAATACTGAGTTCCGATGCTTACTTTAGATATTGGTTTATATTTCACATGGAGGAGTTTATACAAAGATGTTATGTATATGTTGGACTTCACAGATGCAGATCACATGCACAGTATTATGTAATTGCTGTCTATTCCACATAGGAAACATTTACATTCTTCTATCTACTTTGCACTAGAAATAATGTTGGACTCCTGTGCATTTTTAATTACAGAATATGAAATAATTGTCTAACTGCTGCATTTGCAGTCTTTTATAATTGTCAAAGAGATGGATTAAATGTGTAAATTGTGTGTTTTCTGGCCCCTGCTTTCATTTCCTTGATGTTCTTCTTCTGCATATTAACTCTACAGTTCATTTTTGTACTAATATGTTGTTTTTTTTTGTTGTTGTTTTAATCAGTAGTACGTTTTACTTTTTTAACAAATAGGCTAGGGTGAAGTTACAAGCACAGAGCAATAATTATCGACATAAGACCCACTGAAAACATCGACCTGCCTTTTATACTCCTATACCTGCTACAGGTGAGATTCCGCGAGTGCCTTCTTAGGTGGGAAAAAGACCATATGAACTCCCATCAACACCATAGCACATAAACCTATTTACATAAATACAGATTCTTATGAATAATTCAATAACATATATGCTCTATATACTTAGGGAAATCAGTATGAAGTGGTATTCCCCTGCCTTTTGCTTTCCTTCCTGCCTTCCTATTCCATGTTGAGGGGAAAATCAGAGTGGAAAGAACTGCAGTTATTTTAGTTGCATAATGATTTTAAAATCTGGTGACACAACAGAAAAGAGTATGTAATACTTTACACATAATAGTGGTTAGAAAGTGTGAATTGTATTGTAGGACGTCCACTCCCGAGTTAACAAATGTCACAATAAATCAATGTTTATGCTATTTTTAATCAAAACCCAATATATGTGTAAATATTAACTATATGTGTGCCAATTATAAACATTTCTTTTATTTTTTTCTTTCCATTATTTCACTGGTTCCCAACTTTTTTTGTCTCGTGACCCCATTTTAACATCACAAATTTCTGGCGACCCCAGACATTCAAAACAGAGACATTTTTTATGCTAAAATTAATTTGCTTTTGATCATGTAATAGTTTGCTATACTATGTTGCAAATAAACATTCATTTTGGTGGATATTTAGTCTATATAATGTATATTATTATGGACGGAGGCAGAAAAGCCAGGTGTAGATTACTGCACAAAGTGAGAATTTTATTTTCCTTGGTCGGGATATGTACAGTCAGTCCAGCTTGGATTTACAAGGCTGACAATTAATACTGAACAAACAATAACTCAAACTATGAATTATGAAAGAGCTGCAGCATCTGAAACTGACCACAATGAACATGTGACAGATAAACAGTACCACAGTGCTTCAGTTTCAGCTTCAGTTTGTCATGTCTTATGTATTGTGATTGTTTCTCTCAACTCACCATATATTTTTTATTCGTAAGTTTTTTTGTTTTTTGGGTTTTTTTTAATCAATTACTAGAAATTTCAGGTGACCCCATTTGAATTTCAGGTGACCCCACGTGGAGTCCCGACCCCAAGGTTGAAAAACACTGCATTATTTATACAAATGTGGCCTAATGAGAGGACTGTACTTTTATTTTATTTTTTTTACTCACTTTTCTTTTAGATATAAATCAGAAATATTTTATTAATCTCAGGATGGGAAATTATTGGAAAGAGAAAGAGGAAGTGCCTATAAATACAGTTACATAATACAATATACATACACAAACAGTCAAAGATAACATGTACGATCAGTGGTAACACCTTTATTTATGACAAAATCCACTGAGGACCTAAGTCTCACTGTCTTGACCTGTGCCATTTTACTTTTTAAGAGAATTTTCTGTAATTCTCTGAACTTAATGCAAGTACAAGACTTGACTATCTTTCCGTGAGAAATTTGATCTACAGTTGAATATCACATTAGAGCCTGAGCTGCTGTTATGTTTGCATTCCAACCTCTTTTGCTTAAAAGCTAACCTGAGGAGCAAAGAAACTGGAACTTGTAGGTATTTAATTTAGCGGGGTGGTCAACAGAGGCAGCAAGGGCTTGGAAATGCTGAGTCGGCTCCTGTCGCTTAATCTATTTGAGGCGTGATTAAAGTTTAATTCGTGCCCATCTCCTAATGCTAGACAGTGTGTGTTCCTCAGCAGTGGGTTGGTGAGTAGTTTCAAGCTGAGCCCAGGTCTTTTCTCTCTGTCTGTGCCTCACTTTATTCATGCCTGAGGGACGCCAGGAGCTGCAAACAACTGAATTTTTCATCAAGGTTACTTCCTGGAGAGATGTGCCATGCAGTTGCTGCTGCTTTCTTCCTCGGTGTGTTCCTGGCTCATACATAACTTACCCTGCTCTGACCTGCAGCTTTCTCTGGGTGGAGTTGTTCGACCCTGATCTGGATAGAACATGGACTGCAGAGTCAACAAGAGTTAGTTACAGAGCTTCAAATACCAGGGTTTGGATGGTGTAACTTTGTTTTAATATACTTGATTATAACTTATTTTATCTGCTCCTTTACAGTCTATATAGATTGTCAACACTTCATAAAAGGTTAATTTAATGCAATTGAAAATAGAGCATGTAGAGTCACGGAAATAATTATTAGACCGCCCTTGTTTTCTTCAATTTCTCATTCATTTTAATGCCTGGTACAACTAAAGGTGCATTTGTTTGGATGAATATAAAGATAACAACAACAAAAAAACACATAGGAGTTTAATTTCAGAGCTTTTTTTTTCCCATGTTTTTTTTTATAATAATCAAAATCACTTCAGTTCTTACATCAATAACTATGGCATTGCACTGCCAAAAACAGTGCTTTTAGGCATTCCATGTTTTCTTCTCTGTCTGTTTTAGTCACATGATACACCCAGGAGTTAGTACTTGATTGCATAACCATTGTTTTTGATGGCTTTTGATGGTCTAATAATTTTTCCGTGACTGTATTTAACAAAACTGAAGCATCCATGAGCAGTTAATAAATGACAACAGTAAATTATGTAATATTATACAGATTAAAGTCTTTTTATTTGCTTACGTATTTGAAGAGTCATTGCACATCTGGAGAAAACTAATATTTTAGACTATGTACATTTCACAATACACTGTTGCCCATAAAGTGAGACACATTCCAGTTTTTATTCTTATTTATACATATAAATAATCCCCTTTCATCATTGCAATGACTACATACTGAGTCCCAGTTGCACTTTATCTATCAAGAATATACCACATTGTCACAATCATTTCATGAGAAGAGGTTAAAATATTTATTCCAACCTTATGAGCAACATAACTTACAATTGTAAAATGTATACATTGTCAAACTGCTTAGAAATGTTAACATAATATCATTAAATCTTACAAAATATGTAAACTCATCTACTGTAGATATAATTTTTTTTTTTTTCATGTGTGCCATACGGGGATGTGTGACTATATATGTCAATGTATGTAAAATGTCTTATATATTTGGATGAGCAAAACCAAATAAAAATTAAGTTAAAAAAAAAAAAAAAAAAAAGTAAACTCCTGCAGTCTATTCCACTTGTTGACACCATTCATCACATTACATACTGTTATATATTTCAAGTGGGTTCTATGCAACATTAAATAAAGTTTCCAATCAAAAATGTGTGGAATTCGTGGTATACTCTGTCCTGTTCTTATAATTATCACAGCAACCTTACTGGATGATGGTAAACAACACAAGTCAACAAATTCAACTAGTTCAGTCATCTGTTGGGAATACCGAAATACTCCGCATTAACATTTTCAGTCTTGGAAAAACAACTCTGGAGAAAAACATGTAGTATTTATAAGAATATTTTTGCATCAAAATTCATTTGCAATTATAATCAAATCCCACTTATTCTTTTTTGCAGGGTTATTAATGCTGCAACAACACATTTGGTTTTAATGGGGGGAAAAATATGCCGTGTCAGATGTTTTCTTTTTTTCTTCTTTCATTAAGAAGGCTGAAACTCTGCTTTTCTCAATACAGCTATCAGAGCCAGAAACAAGGTCTTATTTATTCTTTTCAGAGTTTACTTTCCCAAAAGCATCTGAGTAAGGTCGCCTGTGGCTTATACAGTGGAATAAATCTGAATTTAGAGCAAATACATCAAGCTTTTTTAGGTCTTATATTACTTTAATCAATGCAGCCTTGATTTTAGAATCAGACCTAAGACGACTGATGTGTAGGAGGTATAGAACAGGATTTAAAGAACCAAGCTGTCAGCGGGTGAGGTTTTACATTTGCAGTTTTTGAGAGCTGTATAGAGGTGTGATGTGGAAAAGAGAGGAGAGATGTTTAGTCTGCCTGACACAAACTGTGATGTTTCATGATTATCTTCTGTCCTGCAGTAAAGTGGGATGTTTACACCTGAATCACCATCTCTTTTGTGAGGCCTGCACGGCATCAACAACCCTCCATCACATTACAACCCTCTTTAATAGGGAATAAAATAAAGCAGAGTAGCTGTTAGACTGCATACTTCCATTTCAGGGCTGCTGTGCGGTCCTGCAGCTCCTGAGTGTCAGACATTATCACCACCACTACCCTCAACCTCACCCTGCCCCTTGTGACAATTACTGCCCTACCTCCCTATTCAGCGCGTAATGAGAAAACTGACTGATCGATTCTGTCCGGCCAGTAAAAAAAAAAAAAAAAAGAAGAAGAAGGGAAGGGAGCATTTGGATACAGACTCTGGGACATGCAGGCTGCAACATATCCACAATGTGATTTACATTTCACAAAATCAGACTGTAAAATGAGCAAATATGTCAGAAACTAGCAGTGGTTACTGGGTGAAAAAGGACAGATAGCTAAAGTATCAACCGAAAAATTTTCTGTTATCATGGTTGGGGTTTCAGCAGCAGTCAGGATTATTCTTAAACACTGGAAAACACTTAAAGCCCCACAGTTTAAAGAATGGGTCAACAGGATGATACAGACTGTTTCATATGAATTTATGCTTCATAAGGTTAACAATAGGGATGGAACCACAGCACCAGTTTGGGAGCCATTCTGGTCTTACATAAGTATGACTGACAGTCAGCAGGATGACAGCTGAACTACTTCCCTCTTGTGTTTAATTAATTAATTAATTAATTAATTAATTAATTAATTAATTAATTAATTATCTGTTTTATTTTATTTTTTATTTTTTCTTCTTGAGAACTTCCACACTTTGTAGCATTTCTTTTTGATACTTTTCATGTATGTACAGAAGCCCTCAATGTTAACATTAAGCAACATTGTATGAATGTCGTGATCTAAGTGAAAACTCTAATAAAAACTTGAATTATATAAAAAAGAAACTACACTGTAAAAAATGACTGTAGAATTGACGCCAAAAAGTTGTAAAATTGCAACATAAAAAAACTGTAAGTGACAATACAATGCAAAGTTGTTTATTTGAAAAGATTTTTGTGTTAACGATTAAATGAAATATAGCTGTAGTTCTTACAAGAAGAGTATGTGAACAAAACCAGATTTGTATGTAGAAATGATGTATTTCTATTGTTTTAAGAAAATAAAACTGTAAATTGAAAACAATGTGGTGCTGTTTAAATTGCAAGACCATAATGTTGAAATAACAGCAGATTTGCATATATATATATATATATATATATATATATATATATATATATATATATACATATATAACGTTATAAAAAAGTAAACATTTAACAATGTAACATTTTAAATTTGTAAATGAATGGGTTGGTAGAGTTGGTAGAGCAGCTCGTCCAATAACTAAAGGGTTGGTGGTTCGAATCCTGGCTCTGACTGTTCATATGTCAAAGTGTCCATGGAAGACACTGAACCCTAAATTGTTCCCAGTTGGACCTGGCGGTTTTGGAAAGTCCTTTGGACACCATGAAGGTGTAGAAAATGTGCTAAATAAGTGCAGTCCATTTACCATTTAAATCCAGTGTTAAATCTACATGTTTAAAATATTAAATCTACATGTTACTCTGTAAATATGTTTACAGATGGATGTGTTTTTACAGTATTGTTCTGGAAACCACAGCTGCCAGTTTTTTCTGTAAAAACAACAGGATTTTTTTTAGAGTGTAGTAGTGGTTGGTGTTTTTGGAGCCACAATTGTCACTGTGTTATAATATAAGGCTTGTAAAAATGCTCCTACAAAACACTACATGCCCTAATAAATTTATTTTGATTTATTATTCCTTTGACTGATTACATGGAAGTAAATATTCAGCAGGGAAATATATGACAGGGTGTCTTTTCCAAGCACCACCACGCTGTCCTGTTGGGTCAGAGCCTCACTGCCACTCACAATTATTTATTAGGCTACATATTCACTCTCTATCCATCACTGTATTGCCACCCGGTCCGGTCACATCTCTTTATGTTTATTACAGTGTCCCACCTTCCAAGAGGAGGATGATTGACGTTTTCGGAGAGGACCGAGGTGGGACTTGCGCGCTCCTTCTTCTCCAATCGTGGCTCGAGGGGCGGAGGCTTTTCCATCCATACTCCGATTATGAGTCAGTTACCAGACATAAGCGAAACAATAACAGTTGGTGGCACTTTGTATCCTAAAAAAAAAAACCCTTTGAAAGGCAAGTTGAGTGTTTTAGTGCGTTTGGCGCATGACGCGTCCGTGTGCGTCGGAGGTTTGAGAGGACAGGAGCAGAACGCGCTCCACTTTTAATCAGATTAGGAGCGTTTAATGTTCAATCCTGTGTTTTTTTTTTTTTCCTCTCTCTCCTTCCCTACAGTAGCGGTGCAGGAGTGGCCAAAGCCAAAAGCAGCGATTCAGATCAGATTTCACCTAAACCAGCTGGAAGAGACCGAGAGAAAGAGAGAGAGAGAGGGTTTGTCAGTCTCCCTCCTCCCAAATCTAGAAAAGCTTACCAAGGAAAAAGGAGGAGTGTCGGGCTGTGAGAGACGCAGAGGGATCCAGAGGAATTTCCGAGGATATTTTCTGATTTTTTTTTTCTCTTTCTTGCTGTAAAAATTTAAAAGTTGGAGACGAGGCAGCAGGGACCGTGGTCAAGGATGGACGAGCAGCCTCGGTTGATGCACTCCCACGGGGTAGGCATGGCCGGACACCCCGGCCTGGCGCAGCATATGCAGGATGGCACGGCGGGGACGGACGGAGAGGGAAGAAAGCAGGACATCGGAGACATATTACAGCAAATAATGACCATCACAGACCAAAGCCTAGACGAAGCACAGGCGAGGTGAGCCCGTGTAAAAAAATAAAATAAATAAAAAATAAATAAATAAATAAACACTTGTATCTTTAATCATGAGAGCGGAAATAACACTAGACAGTGTTGGGGATGTGGGGATGTAATAACATTGTGGTTTGTGTAAAGACTGGCTCTAAATGAAACCAATTACGCCCACTGAAGTGCCGTGACTGAGCGAAAGCGTGGAAGAAAAAAAAAAGAATGTAAACTTGTCACGATTCATTTTTAGAAATAAGTTTTGGATCAGTATTTTAACCCCAGCTCTTCATTTCTAACTGATTATTCCACATGTTCCATATTGATGTACGTGGAGGTTTCATTTACACTGTGGAACAGTTGCCACTTCAGTCCACAGACTCTTTTTATCTTGTCACAAAGGAGCTTACATTATAATCCTGTTATAATAACACGTTGCAGGTCGTCTTCTATAGTTTTCACTGCACTGTTAATAATAATAGTGATACTAATAAGTCCAAATAAGTACTAAAATAGATCAGATATATGAGGTGCATGTTATAGATAGTGTAACTGGTGGGTTTTGTTGCATGCATACACTGAGATCTCTCAAATCTTATATTGTGTGTTTACTTTTTATGTAAAAAAAATAAGAAAATGGTATTACAAGTCATTTAATACTGTATATATTGTATAACGCCTCTGCTTGTTTTATACCATAAAAGAAGCAGCAGAGGGATGTGATATTTGTGATTTCAGGATGCTCCACTGTTTGATAAACGTTTCCACTTGTTTGAATACTAATGTGAAAAGTGATGTCCCTCTTTTTAGGAAACATGCACTGAACTGCCACAGAATGAAGCCTGCTCTTTTCAACGTCTTGTGTGAAATCAAAGAGAAAACAGGTATGTTTCAGTCTACGCTGTCTTTCATTTGCTGGATTCGTGTTTTGTTGCACAAACTACAAATAGAGAAAGCAATTTTCTACATATTATGCTCTAACAGTGTATTCATAGTCATTCCTTTTTTTTTGGTATTTTTATTGTATAGAAGTCATTTTACATTTATACAACATACCTTTTTTGATTGATGTAAAACTTTTCCTTACACACATCAACATCATAAATGTGAAAAAGCACCAGTCTCAGATGAGGTGCTGTCATTGGATAGGAGTGTTTTCATGCTGACATTTTGGGCCTTTCTGGGCTGGGTTTTCTCACCCATCTGACTGTTTTCTTTGGCCGAGTTTGATGGTGTTTGCTAAGTGAGCTGTTTTACATGCAGAGGCAGGTGAGAGGGATTTTCTGTTTATGTTTGCAACGAGGGTCAAAGTCATGAAAAGGAATGTGTGAATTATTACTCACTTAACAGCAGATTAAAAGAAGAGCGGCTCACATGATGAAAGCCTGTGAATATTCTCTGAGGGGTATAGCAGAGCGCTGTTTAAGAGATGGCTTTTCAAGGCAGGAAATAAAACAAAATATCCAATATAACCTTATCAGCGAACACAACTTTGAAGCTGTCTTTGAGATTATTGAGGGAGCCTTGTCATTTTGTCTGCTGGTGTTGTTGCATTCACAGCCACGCAGACTGTTGGAAATGAACACAGGGCTGGTATGGAAGCAATACCGTCGCCATTTATTCACTGAAATTTTACTCTGATGACTCAGAGGTTGGCAGAGGGTTTAGTGAAAACAAAGAACAAGCGGACACTTTGGGTTTTTCATGAAATTTATAAAGGTTAAAGAGTGTGGTCTGTGAAGAGGAAGCTATGCTAGGCTGGGGCCCTGCTTCTAAATTGCAAGGCTTGGAAAAGTGAGAGAGTAATGCCTGGCTCTTTGTAAACTGTCTGGCGTCTCCCCGGGTTCAACCAGAGTTCGTTTCCAAAAAGAAGAACAAAGTGACTTGGACCTTTTCCTGGCTTTTCCCCCTGCCTCTCCTCTCTCTTCCCACCGTTCTTGGCAACAGAGATTCAGAGAGCTTCTGATGAGAGAGGCTCCCCTCTGCCTGCAAAATCTCTTCCTCTCTGTTCAGGACCAAGTTTGGAAAAGAACATATTTCAACATAGTTTATATGTTCTTTTTTTCATTTGCACATCCATTGAATCATTTTTATCTAAAGTGCAGCTGAAAAATATCTTCCTTGCTACATTTGCAATCTCTAAGTAACCAAAATTCTTCTTCTGAGCAGAGATTAACATTGAAGAGTTTGGAATAGCCCAACAATTTAAGAGAGAACTTAATGGCTGCTTCAGTGTGTCTCCCTGCCTGTATTTGAAGAGCTGAGCTCCGGCTCATCTTCGCCCATAGGAGGTTTGTGCAGACGAAACTGAAAATCCTTTCACTGCAGTGACAGAGAAAATGACTCAAACCTTCACCATGGCATTTACAGCCAAATGTGCTGAGTGCAGTGTATGCGAGCAGAGTACAGCCTGTAATTTGTCAGGTCTTTTTTATATTCTTTATAAAGAGTCAGCTCCTCCTTGCTTTTTACATTGTTGCAGTCAGAGTGTCTTTGAGAAGACGTGCAAGTGCAGCAGCTCAGAGATTTGAAACCTTATGCTTTTTTTCCTCTGGAGAGCAAACATTTCTTTGCATCATTGAGGGTATACATATTTCATGTAGATATGCACATGTGTGTTGTATGTCGGTGGTATTTTGGTGGAGGGCGAGTGTTGACAGCAGTATTACGG
Organism: Sphaeramia orbicularis; assembly: GCF_902148855.1. NCBI lineage: Eukaryota > Metazoa > Chordata > Actinopteri > Kurtiformes > Apogonidae > Sphaeramia > Sphaeramia orbicularis. The sequence goes on from NC_043973.1 coordinate 24,668,232, forward strand.
GACATTGCAGTAGTGTTGTGTCCACTGGCAGGCAGCTGACAAACAAGGCGGGAGTGCATGCCAATAGAGCAGGCATTAACTGATGACCCCACCCCACTCCCTGTGTATTTGTGTCGGGGTCGGGCCTGTGTCACACTGAGAGAGTGTTTAGCAAGCTTAAACAAGCTCAGGTTCGCACGCTGGCTTATGGAAAACCAGCGGCGGAGGCTTGTGTTACCACTTAGAGACGTTCTTTTGGTCACCAGTGTTGTATTTCACAAAAACACTTGCCCCGTCTACCGGCCCCTCTTGACTTTTTTTTTATTTATTTTTTTTAACTATCATCATTGTTTCTACAGTTCCTGAGAGCACTTAGCATGTGTTTTCCTGTGCTTGCTTCACATCCTGTGAAGAGAGTTGGAGACTGTCTTTGTTTGTGTGGAACCATTACGCAGAGGGAAGCTGGCACGTACAGGTTGACTAAGTAAGAGAAGCCAGACACCAAGTCAGTGTTTCTGGGTGTCAGATTTCAGGCCTACTCTCCCTCTCCCTCTGCCTCTGCCTCTATCTGTGTCTCTGTATCAGTGGGCCTGGGACTGTTTCGTCAGGCCACTCTGTGTCAGCAGCCTCACATTACCCCCATGCAGGCTTGGGTCAGATGGAGAGCTCCTGCATGACTAATGCGATCAGACGGATAATGCATTACACCGCTTGAACTTATCAAAGCTGGAGACCTGCTGAATCAGTCGGTCCCCCTAACTGCAGCCCCTCAAGCCTGCGCTGCTAATTAGACATATAAACACATTTTAGATAGTCACTGTTGTGTTGATGTGGTCACTTTTCAACTTATTGCCAGCTGTCACACATCTTGGAAGAACCACTTTTAGTCATTGCATGTGCTTTAATATCCTACTACTATGAGCATTTTCCATAGGCTGTTTTTGATATCGATATTCTGATAATATTCAAGGTTTAGGAGCATTGTTTAGACATGCTTACCGCACTTTCAGAATCCACATTCTCATTTTACATTGGCTTCTTTGTGCTGTACACAAACAGAGTGTGTAAGGCTGAAGTAGAGGTGCATACCCAACGGCAAAGCCCACATTTCCTATCAGAAAAAGAAACATTATGAAAGGCTTGGATATCAACAGGTTTTTCGATATGGCGATTTTTGCAACCCTGGCATTTTCATGACGATAGTTGAAGGAATGGAAGAGTGAGTGCTGTGTTTGCAAGCCTGCCGCCAGTGAAAAGCCTTGAAAAAAATCCTACTTTTAATGAAATAATACATGACTGCACGTAACCAGGAATATCAGTGGAATATTCATTTTCATTAGCTATGCAAACACCATCTTAGGAATGTTGTCTTTTCCAGAATAAAGGCAAAAATCAAATATTTCATGCACAAAAACATAGCCAGTGGGTGTACATATTTAATGCTGTGTTTGTGTGTTTGTAGACAGATATAAGGACTTAGATGCCAAAATGTCAAATCACTCTATCTGGTATTTTGAGACATTAACATCAAATGTTGGCAGCGCTACTAGTTGAGTTCCCATGAAACGGTAGATAGACTGGTCACTATGGCTCCCAGTGCTGCTGTTTTTCAGTATTTAATTGACATGGCTGTCCATGATGAGTTCAGGGGTTAGTGTTGCCTCTCTTTGTTACTCTCCTCTCATCTCCAGTGACAGATGGAGGCATTAGTCTCCAATGTGGCGCTGTCCTGAAACTAATGGCTATGTCCTTGGTTTCCCCGCGCTAGCTGGGAGACTGTATATCTGTCCCCGGCTTGGAAGTGCCGAAGCAGCAGTTTATCCCCCCATGTTTTAGTTTCCACAGAAATAAGGCTGAACAGGACTCTGTCTGTTCCCTCATAAATAACTTCAGATAAATAACTTCACAACGAGTGCAAAGTTTTCCCGAAAAAAAAAGGTTGCTGGGCTTTGATTTGTGAGTTTATTGGAAAAGTCTTCCACCACTTACCAGAAATGCTCGTGTAAATGAATAATAATAAACATGAGATGTGTTTTTGTAAGTTGTGAGAGCGGGGACAAGTTTATCTTTGCTTTTAAAGTGAGTTATATCATATATAAATAGGCTGGATTCCCTTTTACTCACTGACATTTCCTCTATACTTATATTTATATTCCTACATTATCAGTGCAGACAGACCTCAGAAACAACAGCAAGCATTTTTGCTGTTCCCTGTCCTCCGATATAAACTCACTTGCAATTAGGACAGCTAATATATTATGCAAATGTTGACTGGCTTAATTGAGACATGTTAATCATGTTTTAAGAGGCTAATTACAGCCCTGTATATCTGAGGTGGGAGTAGTAATTAGCCGTGATAACAGATCTGGCTGTAGAATGGTCATATTCTGTGTGTCTACATATGGTGAGAGAGTGTGTGTGTGGAGTATTACTATGTTATGGGGACGTAAATTTGTTTACAACGTCGCATATGAGGACTTATGGCTCCTCTCAGTGGATAAAATGCAGGTCCCTGAAGTATAAATCATTAAAGCTCTGTTTTAAGGTCAGAGTTCGGACAAGTCTCCGGAAAATGGATGGAATGTTTCCTGAATTGATGGAAACATGGCTGTAAGTGTGTGTTCTTGGTTGTTTTCTCGACAGCGTTTACTTTTTTCTTTTTTCTGTTTTTGTTTTTCAGACTTTAAAGCAATCTTAAAAATCCATATGTTATTTACATTTTCCGTGCAAGTAGGTCAGTGATTCTGTTTCATTTGCCAGAAAGCTGTTTTTCCTTCACATTTCACCTTTTCACTGTTTTGTGGAAACAGCGACAAAGACAGAGATCTTTCAGTTCACTTATTCAGTAGACATATGAATACATTACATCTCCATCTATACTTTGTTTCCTGTACTTCTCAATTTAGTTATGTGACCAATCTGCAAACTGGGCTTTTATATGACGCTGTGTTCTTAGTTTTCTGACAGAGATCATATTCTGATCCATTACACTAAGAATGCCTTCCCACTTATCGAATATAAAATTGCTTTAGAGAGGAAATTTGCTCTATGGTGGAGTGGAGTTTCTTTTTTATCAGATGTTTGTCTCTGGAGCAGCTTTTAGTGTCTACAAAACAGCTCTGGTGACATTATTGCAGTTGCAATTGCCTCAGCCATTGTTTTTCTTATTGGTGCTGTTTGGATTTGATTGGATTTTCTACAGTCTTGTGGAATTGCCTCACGCTGTCGGACCGGTGTATATCCTCATATCGTTGTTTTTGAAACACCTACAGATCTTATTACTGATATATTCATGGAGTTCAACGGTGCAACAGCGTGTAGTGTTTTATTTGTGATGGTGTTAAATCCAAATATGGAAAATAATGTAACTTAAGTACAAATACTGTACTTAAGTAGAGTCTTTAGGTATCTGTGCTACAATATGTACAGTTTTACTTTGACAACATACATTTGACTTCCTGTTAATTTAGTTAGAATGCATTAGAGGGGAATTATCAGTTGCTCACCTTCCTAATGTCAATTTTAACCAAAGTGGATGGGCAATAACACTTAAAACCAATGCTTCTTTTGTTCATTCATGTATATATATATCAGGTGTGAGAAACAAAAATAGTGTAAAAGTCACAAAATATGACACTGAATGGCTGAGAAAAGAGTTCTAGAATAGAATAAATGTTTACTATTATTGTGCATTGTACAAATGCAACATCCTTGTCAGCGTAATTTTGATAGAAACATAAATACTAAGATAGAAACATAAATAACATAAATTATATACAGGGTGGGGAAGCAAAATTTACAATGAACATTTAGTTGTTTTTTCTCAGCAGGCACTACGTCAGTTGTTTTGAAACCAAACATATATTGATGTCATAATCATACCTAACACTATTATCCATACCTTTTCAGAAACTTTTGCCCATATGAGTAATCAGGAAAGCAAACGTCAAAGAGTGTGTGATTTGCTGAATGCACTCGTCACACCAAAGGAGATTTCAAAAATAGTTGGAGTGTCCATAAAGACTGTTTAGAATGTAAAGAAGAGAATGACTATGAGCAAAACTATTACGAGAAAGTCTGGAAGATACTATTAAAGAAGAATGGGAGAAGTTGTCACCCGAATATTTGAGGAACACTTGCGCAAGTTTCAGGAAGCGTGTGAAGGCAGTTATTGAGAAAGGAGGACACATAGAATAAAAACATTTTCTATTATGTAAATGTGGCAAATAAATTCTCATGACTTTCAATAAACTAATTGGTCATACACTGTCTTTCAACCCCTGCCTCAAAATATTGTAAATTTTGCTTCCCTACCCTGTATATACATATATAAACATAAATAGCATTCAGAGACACTGAAAACCTATTTACAAATATATTAATAGTCATAATTTTCTGTGTATATTTTTAGTCTTATATTATCTTAATATGATGTGAAGTTCACGAGTCTTTGTAGAGAAACTGCTGATAAAAATGTGCTTGAAAAACTGTTTTCACGCTACTTTCTGTGTCAGTACCTTTTCACTTTTGAGTTGAATGAAGACATTTAATCAATACTTACACATTGATCAGTTGTTTTTTACACACGTAAACATACGTCTACTCTAGTTTAGAACATGTGTGATTTTGCCACCTCTGATTAAATCCATTTATTACCTGTACGTTACATCAGCGCTGGCCTTTTCAGAACGTCTGAATGTGGTCACCATAGACTGTGGATAATTAGTGGATGAAGGAAGTGCGACGTCACCCATTGGTTTCTGAACTGAAGTCAGTATTTGAAGATTTGTGGCTTTTTATAGCCTGAGGTGACTTTATTTGGGCAAAAAGTCCAAGATTCATTCATCCAAGGCTTCATTTTGGAGCTGAATTTTCCCTAGGTGGTGACGATGTCCCTCATTTATCAGTCTATCCAAGAGACCTGTGCAGATTTATGCACAGCAACAGCATTCATGTGTGTTTGATCAAATGGCCTAATTTCACCAGTTTCATCATGTGAATAATCTGCCTTTGACTCACAACGTTGGCTGAGAATCACCCTTTATCTGTAAATATCATGCCCCTGTTGACTTTTCTCCTGTCGCTTGAGTTCACAATGTGAAGATGTGGAATAGGGCCAAGAAAACAAACCTCTTTGACCTCAAAATAGAAAATACAACATCCACATGAACCTATTAACCTGTAAAGTGAGAACCAAGTACAGTCAATAAACTGTAGCATGGGAAGAAATCACTTCTGGAGCCAAAGGTGTCACCATTAACAAGCAAAACTCCAGCTGAGGTTAGAATATGTAACTGAATATGAAGCCTAGTAATAGCAGGACTGATATAATAGCTTACATTTACATATAGGTGAAGTGAAAATGATCAGACCTCACTCTCACTGTTAAACTGTTTAGAGGAGACCAGCCAGACCTGGACTTCAGCAGATCCAGACTAAGGAGCATGTAACCACGGTTACCTGATCTGCCTCAGTATCGGATAATGCACACGAGCACACCGCTGTGTTTCAGATAGATACTGTTAGAAACGTAAAACCCTAGGCTTTTTTGTTTCCTATATTTAGCCTCTATTGTAAAGCTTGTTTTTATTTAATGATATTTTAGATAAATCAGGAGGGGAGGTAGTGTTCATCCTTTAGCTACAGAAACCTGGAGCTGCAGTGGTAGAGCTCATGTCCACGACCTCGGCCTGACAGCAGAGGTTCTAGAGAAACAAACGTAGATGTATCAGTCAGTGGTTGAGATAAATCCCTCACTAATAAATGAGATAAATCACTCACCAGCAGCTTTAATGCTCCTTTAAAAGGGAGAATCGAAAACCTGAAACCATTAACGCAGGAATAAAATATAATTAAACATTGTGAAATTTCTGTTTTCCTTATGCGTGTTTTTTTTTTTTTTTTTTTTTAAGATTTACACTAAAGAAGTGATGAATGAGACGCTGTCTTCTTGTAAGTTGCTGTGCTGGACCCAGGTTCATCTGGCATCCGATCAATAACACCTTGTTTTTACTGCTCAATTTATCCCCACAGACCAAAATTATGCTGCAAACCTTCTTAGACAATCTTAAATTGTAAACATTTGAGAAGGTTATATATGGGATATGACACAAAGTCAGTGCACCCTTTGCTGTAATATTTGGATGTTATATTTTTAGGTGATGAATAAGTGTCTGCATGTGTTTTTATGGCGATCAGAATATATCAGATGTCTTGTGCTTCTCTTCATGTCCACACTTGCTTACATAAGTTGAGACCTGTCATGGGATTTTAGCGTTGCCTTTGCTGACGATCACGTTGATAGATGTCGAAATTTGCGCGGGAAACACATATGACCAGTTTTATGTCATACATTCATTTGATTAATGAGGACCGGTGTTCTTTACATGAAATACAGCTTAGACTCATACTTTCTTGGGCACTTCAATGGAGGTGGTTGCCTTGGTAGTTGATAACCTTTAATTCAAGGTGTGGGATCTCATTTCTCTGGCACCCTGCCACTACGATGTAAGTGGCGTGTTGGCAGGCTGCTGGGGTTGTACAAAGGAACCCCCCCGACTTCGATGAACAGTCAAACATAAAATGGCAAGCACTCTTCCCTGGCTGACTTAGTAAAATTGACATAAATTAATACATGCTGCTTAAACAGGACCAAGATTAATGGTTGCCTTTCGCAGCGGCTTAGATCCACTGTCAGTTGCTGCTCGCTGCCCAGATGGAATCAACACCAATCAATGAGGCTGCCCGACTCTCCCTGGATATCTGCTAAGGATGCTGAATGGGACACACACACACACACACAGGTGCACACATAATGAAACGTACACAAAAGCAGACACTTACGCATTCAGACACGTACATAAAATGGTGAAATGCGCACAGGTTGATGAATTATTTTTGGATCTGTCCTCAGCATTTCTATACTTGTAGGATAATCCGGTATTACTTTCCATACGGTGGGATGTTCAATCAGGTGCCACAGAGTCAGATGGGGAAGAGCAGTGAGGCTGATGGCTCAGTAGTGATTGGATGTTTCAATTACTGATAGTAATGCCATGGTGTAGTGAGTCATGCAGTGCAGATAGCACCATTTATTTTAATCAGGACAGGGGAGAGATGGGTGTGGATGTGTCTCCCTCGTTTCAGAGTTTCACATTTAGATGCAGGAGAGTGTCTCTCTCTCGCTCTTTCTCTCTCTTTCTCTAGTCTTTATTTCACACACAAACACGCACGGAAACACACACTCAGGTGGATTGAGAGTGGAGGAGAGGTTGCCGTGGGTAACGCATAGCGACAAGGTACTCTCACGGTGAGCTATTCTAATTTATGTTAATAAACCTTGCTGTTGCCGTGAGAGACAAAGAGGCCACAGATGAGCCTTGGTAACCTCGGCACCTTCACTGGAAGGAAAAAGCGCAGACAAAGAACAATGCAGACACACACACTCACAGAGAAAGGGAGAAGAGATATTGAACTGTAGAGAAAGACACAAATACTGTGGCGGAGAGAGATGATAAATTTAGCCGCACAAAGAGTTGTTTTTGTGGCTGCAAAATCAAACAGTCTCATGCTGGCAATCTTCAGTGTGGTGTGTGGTATCTACTATTTCGGAGTCAGTGTGTGTGTGTGTGTGTATATGTGTGTGTGTGTGTGTGTGTGTTGGAGGGGCAGGCAAACAGTCTCTTGGGATTGTTGCTGCTAATTCTGTGGGGCCTACAGACACACAGGGTGCTGCAGTTTTGGACTATTTCCCAGGGCAGATGTGACACCACAGGTAGCATTTAGCACAGTGGGGTAAGAGCATGAGTGCTAGCAGAGGTCAGCACTTGGCCTAGCTGCTCGGTAGTGGAAAGAGCCCGATAAGAATCGTTAAATCTGATTCTGAAGTCATGTCAGCTCGCGGAAATAAGCGCAAACCACATCATAATGAAGATTGTCATTTTTGTATATTTGAGCATTGGAGTCTATGTGTGTCTTTGTGTTTCTCTTATCAAGTATTATTTGGATGGTAATCAGTAAATCAATTTGTCTATAAAATGCCACAAAATAGTGTAAAAACATCTGATATAATTTGCACAGTCTGATAAGATGCTCACATCACTCGTTTTACTTGTTTTTCAGTCCATTAACTTCAAATGTTCAGCTTATAAGGAAGAATAATCTGAAACCTGGCATTTTTCTGCCACTTGTGACATTTTTTGGTTAAATATAACTAAAATAACTTGTTATTAAAATAGTTTTGTTTGACTAATTGATTAATCAACTGATCTTTACAGCTATAATTGAAATTCTTTGTCTGTACTGGTGCTCTATTGGACTGTAAAAAACTATTAAGTATCTAATGCAAATCAAATTGTACTTAAACTGCAGTTAAACTGAAATTGGAAAGAAGCAGTGCCTCTTTCCAGAACACCAGCTACTTTTACTTGCCGGTGTTATTATTAGATAATAGAAAACAGATTTTATAGTAGTGCTAGATGCACCTGTTTTGTTTTTTTTTTTTTTTGTTCAGTATAGAACAAGGCAAACATCAAAACTTCTTTTGTCACTTTGGCTTTCTAACAAGCTGAAATATTCAAACAGTGTTTCTTCACAGCAACAGCAATGAGGATTGATAACACAGCGAGGCCTCCGTGCTGCTTCCCTGTACTGTAGATACTTGTATCCAAACTCAAAGAGTGAAAGCTGTGGGTTTCCTCAGCGCCTTCTGTCTGCCAGCTTGCCTTTGGCGATGTTAGTTCTGGACAGTTAACTCCTACTGAAATTATGTTAATTGCTGTCATTTTCTTTTTTCTACTTGAGCATAATCAGCAAATTATATACTTCTGTTCATTTATTACCAAGCCACTTCTAAGAGAGTTTTTACCCTTCAAAGATCAAAAGTTTGGAGGCAGTTTTCTGTTTGATTCCTATATAATCAGCATTTATATGATGTAAATGGGTTATCAGCGTTATCTGATATTTTACACACGTTTTAATTCTATACGCTCTGTAGGGCTGCGCAGTATTTGATTTCAGCATCAGCGTTGCAAATATCACATCATGTAATGTCAAGTGAGGTGAATGAGCTCAAATACGACCTGAAAAAGAGGAAGATTTGGTTGCAAAAGAGAAAGCAGCATCAGCTATAATTTTGAATTGTTTTGTATTGAGAGGGATGACCAAAAATAGGTTCTTTGTCGGCAGTGCCTTCATTGTGAGTCACCAGCGTATTAAACCTTCATTGAGACCTAATTTCGCTTCCGAAATGACTTCAGAAGAGTAAACACCGCATTCAATTGCTTTTGTGCGAAAAGTTGTACCGCATTAAAGTACAGTATTAAAGTTCAATGTCAGCGTTTGGTCCAGCTGCTAATTTTTTTTCTGTATTCCCTGCAGTGTACAGCGGCTTACACTGATACAAGGAGAACTCTTATCATCTCAACAGAAGCCAAATGTAGTACAATTATACTTGACTTGTAACCAAATTACTAAAATAAATTTGGCAGATCTGCCTGCACTGATGTGTCAGTTTGGATCTACAATAAAATGAAATTTAGATACCGTTAATTAAATTATGTTAAAATGTGTTGCACTTGTTTTGAGGATAATAAAATCTCTTGTTTCATCTCTGATCACCCACACACTCCCTTCTGCACAGACGTTTGTAAGTGTCCAGGACAGTTTTTTTTTGCTTTATTATCATTATTAGCTGCACTTTGACTTTGACATTCACTTTGAGCAGGGTTGTGTATTCTTTTAGTCATGCTTTCACAAGTCTTTCATTAGATTTGAACCGACGACCCTGTGACTCCACGCATGTCTGTCACGCCTCGATGCGAGCTCGTCTTCTTCTTCTATTATATTTTATTTGGCTTGCTGGCACCACCTTGTAGCCTGTTTTATTGGACATGTCCTTCAGCACCATGTTTAGCAGTCTCCTCCCCTAAACACATAAAATTCCTTTATGTTCCTATTACTTGAGTTTATGAAGAGCGTCTTCACCCCCCTCCCTGTCGATAAGATCATATTGATAGATTGATATTGGGAAAGCTGTAGTGTGATAAAGGCGCGGAGGTTAAGAGCTTCTTGGATAGTTTAACCTTGATAAAACAGTTGTTTCAGTGAGGCTGATTTTGCCCCATCCGTCTTCATCCGTCAGGGCCCCGCTGAAGTATGCAAATGAAGGCAGTAGAGGGAAGCGCTGTGTGCGGTTAAATGGGGCGTTGCGAATGTGCGGTGTACCGCGCCGACGGGGTGATACTACTTACTGTCCAAATTTAGTGTGTCTCTTCTGAAACGTACCCCTCCCGCTTCTTTTTTGTCTGCATTTCAAGAATATATACAGCCCTGAGAGGAACTGTGCCCCCTCGTAAAATGATTACTGCCGTGGCAGCAGCAAAGCAGTTTATGTTGCATTTTCTTGTACGTGTGTTTTATTATTATAGATTTTAATGTTTGTGAACTGGAATTTAGTGACTGCAGACCAGTGTGTTGTCCTTTTATTTGTGTCTGTTTGTCTTTGTGTGTGCACCGTCTGTATTTATATGTTTTTATTATATGCCCCTGCCATACATTTTAGAATATGGCTGTTTATTATGCTAATTAGTAAGTCTGGAGGTGTAAGGGTAATAATCTTTACGATAATAACTGTTTATGTCTTAACACTACTCTCTATTCACAGTTAGTTACTCAAGCAGATTCATTTGCCTGATTAGTTTTGTACCTACTCAGCAGCATTAGGGATGTTTTTTGTGTGTTTGATTCTCTCATTTATCTCATGTGTCGGCATATTGATTGATTCCCCCGCTCACTCATTATTTTGTTCTGTTCTTCACAACTCATTTTCAGAAAGGGCACCAGCACTAAGGCCAGAAACAGATACTATGTCTCCTCTCTGCTGTCTGACTAGCCACCACACACATAAAGCTGTCAATCACAAGCTTTCCTGCCTGCCCTTTGTTATGGAACGCCAGCTCTGTGGGTGGGTCTTCTGGGTGATAGATGGCTCAGAGAGCCTATCGGACTGCACGAAGCATCCATCTCTGTCTGAAGCCTGTTAAACAAGCTTGGGAAAGCAGCCATGTAGTCCTAACCACCACTGGCCTCCACTAAAAAACCCCATTAACATTAATGAAGGATAGCTTTAAAAGTTCTTCAGTAATAGGCTTAAATTGGATTTATGAGTCAGATAGTTTGCCAGAGAGTACGTCATGAAAAATGTCACTGGTAGATAAATGGAAATGAGCGTTTGAAAGGTCTTGGGACACTGTTTCAGCGAGGATTTCAGCTCAGCCTGGAAATATTTTTTCTGCTGCCCTAAAATCAAGCGCTGGCCTCAGAGTGACTCTGAAAGCAAGTGAGGAGTGTGATGTTTTAAGTGACTGCTAAGATAAAGCTGCTCATCTTACACACAGAGCTGTTGCTTCTAAAAAAATAAGTTCTTAATACTTTTTTTAAAGGCCTTTCATCCCAGGTGGCACTGGCCATTTCAATATCTTGCAACCACCACTTTACCTGTCTGGAGGGTCCCTATAGATGGCTGATGTGAAACTGCCATTAGCCAGCCAATTCCTCAGCCACAGATTACTGTGCCAGTACTTGGTAATCACAATGTTGAAAAAGGTCTGATTGCACTCCATCCAACCTACAAAGTGTGGCATAAATGGGTTTTTCGAAGGTCTGCAGTCAGTTGTTGGTATGTCATTATAGTGCATTAGGACTGTCAGAGACAAAATGGCAGTTTTTGAAACCTCTTTCATTTCATGTGAATGATAAAAGGATGCAGAAATACACTCCAACCAAAACAGAGAAACAAGTCGTTTCATAAGATTGTTCCAAGCATCACAAACTTATACGAGTCTGAGTTTTAACACAGTTTTTTTTATATAATCCTGATAATCCTCTTCCTTCACCTGTAGGAAAAAAATCAGCCGGACGACGCTACTAGAAATGTCATGTTTTCCAAATTATGTTTCCAATATGCTGCTTTAATGACGTCATCTCGTTGTGTATCGGTACCACTCATTATCATTACCATTTTTATTGTCATTTCTTTGCATATTTCTATAAGAAACTTTAAATATTAAAGTCTGTGCTGTGCAATTTTTTTTTTGCACCAAAAAGTTAAAAAATGCAATTTTTATTTGTGTTTCAAAGTCAAATGGTTTTCCTTCTTTATAAAGTGCACTGTATGTTTATAAATAAACAGGAATTAAGCTTATACTATTCTAGTGACATAAAATAAAATAAACAAAAACAATTCATATTAATCACAGTTTTTTTATGGTGATTAACTAACCTAAATTCCATCACACATCTGAGCTGCACTGCACCGTTCCATTCACATTCCATAAATAAAGTGAAATACAGTTATTTTTGTCTCCCAGTTTCTAATGTTTCTTGCATCTCCTTCCTCTCGGTGCCTTTCTTTCTTCTTGCACCTCTCCTCCCATCTCTGGGTTACTCTGCTCTCTGCTAACCTCTGATGTCATTAGCGTTGGAGGGAGGTTGAGGGGAGAGAGGGGTTGCTATTCTTAATGAATTCCGCTGTGTCTTTGCACTCCCCCACCTAGTTAACCCTACCCCCTCCAATGCTCAAGGTGTCAAATTAGAACAGCTGGAAAAGGGGAGAACAAGGAGATGGGCAAGGTACAGCTCACCCCGCCTCATTTTCTGACTCTCCTTCAAATCACCTAATCCAACATGATAGTCATGAATAGTACCCATGTAACAACTATGCAAAATGGTTGGATGCACTTCACATATTCACTTTAATGATTGGGGAGCGGGTGCTGCAGTTAATAAAATGTTACTCCGAAGGAAAAATCCACCCTCAGGTGCTTTCACGGAGTTATTTGTCTTCAGTTTGCAGTGGTGGAAGAAATATTCAGATCATTTACTTAAGCAGAAGTGTTATCGTTGTAATTAACTTCAAGTATCAACTGGAAGCGCTACGGCGAAAATGCCCTACTGCAGTTTTTAGAGTTATATTACTGCGTTGTTAATTAATAAAGATACATGTTACTGTTTCTGCATATTTAATCGGTTTGATATACTGCTGGCAACTTCAGTCGGTGGCTTCTAAATATTTTTTTTACCTTGAATATGGTAGTACAGTTTGAGCAGCTCCAGCTTTGTGTCTAAATATCTAAACAAGTGAATGAATAATGTTTTATTATTTAATTATCTTGTCATATTCAAATCAGACAAGTAAAGAGCCTCACATTTGAGACACTTCTCGAAAAATCATTGAAATGATAATTAATACTGAGGAAGCATTGAGCAGGTATGTCACCAAATAAACAGATAGTGACAATATCATTCAGTTACAGTTACTGTTGAAAATGCTGGTTACAAAAGGGTTATATCTAGGGATGTAACGATATGAAAATTTCATCACGGTTATTGTGACCAAAATTATCACGGTTATCATTATTATCGCGGTATTGTTGAAATTGGGGTCAGAATGTTCAAAAAGTACTAATACACACACTGAAATAATTTAAGCAAGTTGTATTTTGAGAAAAAAACAGAAACAAAAAACAAAAAAATGAAATAATAGGCTCAATGTACCTTCTGTTGGCAGAAAGAGTAAATTATTATCCGTGCCTATTTTGTCCGTTTTTCAGTACTTTTGATTTTGCCTTTATATACTATATAAACAAATGTTTACTATACCCATGTTTGGGATCCTTTTTTTCAGCGCAACTTCACCTATATCATCTGTCTATTATTTTTTTCACTTTAATCTACTATATCAACATAAAAGGACAAAAAAACCAAAAAATATATAAAATCCGATTTGAAAAATGTATATACTTTATTACATAAATAACACAAAGATGCTTAATGAACCTTTTCAAAGACTTTGAAAGTGAATATTGGTTCCAAATATTAGATATATACAGTTCAAACTGTAATAAATTAAAACTATACTCAAATATTTGACATAAAAGCAGATCTTTACATAGGCGTTTTCTCCGGAAAAGTGCGGTAATCAAACACGGTTATCATGATAATTAGAGTTTAAACGGTAATAGTAACCATCTGCAATTTTACCGCAGTTTATCATTATACTGGTTATCATTACATCCCTAGTTATATCTAAATGTAGTCTTTTTAGTAAAAAGTTTTAATGAGACTAAAATTTTACAATCTTCACAAGGGAGGTTGCCTTTAGACAAAAACGCCTTTCAGTTGTAGAAAATCAACAGGATGTTCCTTCTGAAATGAGAAAAACAGGCTTTAACAGTTTTATACTTTTACAGCACAGTGTTGGTTTATAAGATGTAAGGACTCATCAGCTTTATTGATTAGAATATAACATTTGTTTGAAAAAAAAGTCCAAAAGTCATCAAATATGTTCTAATACGATATGTTGATTATACGCTATTGGAATCATTTTGTTTTCAGACTCATTCCTGTTTTTATTCCTATTTATACACATCAATAATCACCTTTAACTAGGTTCAATTATTACATACTGAGTCCCAGTTACACTTTATCTTTCAAGAATAAATCAAATTGTAACAATCATAGGTAAAATGTTTTGTTCAATTCTTATGAGCACATTTTGAAATTCACCAACACTGATGATTTTCATAGTATAATGGTGATTTTAATTGCAAAATGAACTCTATTTATAGATGCAACAAACTGTTTTGTCTCTAGTGTTTATAAGTTCATTATGCACGGACATGCACGGGAGTTAAAGTTCTCAAAGAGGTGCAGTATCTGAGGACTTGAACTGGGGAAAATTGTCTAAAATGATGCACAAGACAACAAAGACATATCAGTTTGATTAAATGATGCAGCTATAAGCAAATACGAACTTGAATTTAGATGTCTAATTCAGTGTAAATATCATATTGGTTTAATTATATAGAAGTTAAAGGTACAGAAGAGGAAGTCAAAGGCCTTTACTTGGATTTTCTTTCAGTTTCAGTTTCCAGTGATTATTGCATAAAGGCAGACAGGATGCTGATACCGGTGTGAATAGGCACTCTTTCATAACTCTGCAGAAAATACCCCGTGATGTCACATCCTTGTTTTCTCAGTGATCCTCATGAATGAAAAAAAAAACAACAACAGTGGGACAAATAGAAACAAGGATGCAAGCTGCATCGCCGGTAGGAGTTTTTAACGATGTTAAAGTGTTTCAGGGTGGATTTTTCCTCTAAGCCTAGCAGAGTTGTTGTTGTCTACTTCACCCCGGCGTTAACGGCTGATAGTCCTGACTCAACAGAGAGCAGGCATCCCCCCGTGGCTGTGCTTACTCACTCCTGAGCCCAGCGTTTAGTTTTCCTTGGCAGACCCAGGCCACAGCTCATTAGACTAAGAGAATGTGCCTGCCTTAATTAATGATATGTAAATATCCTTGAATTGGTCACATTTGCATATTAAGAGAGATTTGTGGAATCTGTGGAGTAATATATTTTAATTAGGGATTAATTAAAAATAATGGGAATTTCATTTCGCCTGGCAGGTTATGTTTGGTGTGAAGCATGCATCGGGCCTCAATCTTTGAACACTGAGGCAGCTACCAACATGTGAAGGAAGCCCTGCTCTTCCTCCGCTATCTGTGCTGCATACAAACATGTGCCCTCACACACACATACACACACACACACACACACACACACAAACGCTCTGGCATCACATTCCTTGAGATGCCAGAGCCTTCCCAGGGGGTCTTCAAAGCGCCGTAGCTTTCAGAAGGGGATAAGGGGGGATCCAGCACGAACACCCACAGTATGTTTTTGGGGATGGTCCCAGTTTGGCTCAATTTCATCTCCTCTCATCTTTCTGTTTCTTTCCGTGTAGTTGGGGAATGGCTCTGAGACACGGAACACTAGTTATGTTGGCAATTATGTTAATGGAATGCCATTAGGCCATGATTGTGTATGAGCGAACGGGGAGAGAGGGCACGTTTTCAGAGACCCAAGTCAATGTCTGCTTTGATCCACTTGGAGGAGAGGCTTTGCCAAAACATTCTCTACATATTCTCTTTTCACCCATAGATGTAATTCATTTATGAGCGGCGCAAAAACAGTTTGACCAAGATGTCAGGGGTTGGCTCATTTCTGGATGTTTGTTCTTGGTAATGATGTACTCTGCATGCTTTTTTTTCTGACAGCTGTGAAAATAAATCTGAATAGAGACAAAGAAACCATCTGTCATCAGCATCACTAATAGCACTGATAGCACGGCTACTATCACAGCATCTTCTAGGTGGAAATCATCCCCATTACCAGGCATCAAGGCTGCTTCCTGCTTCCCTCTCTGCTGTTAAGAGGCACCATCACACACAAACACACCCTTCGCCGCTGTTTCAATCATTCTGTGAAGACAATTTTGTATGCGTTCAGTGTTTTTTTGGTCATTTTCACTATTAACATCATCGAGCAGAGGCATGCAGTAAATGTCTGTTTTTCTTCGGGCTGGGCTCAAAGCGGAGAGCTCCTTTGGCATTTGTGATGTGTCGTCAGTGCGCTGATGTTATTGATCCAGGACCTTCCGAATTCATTAGGAGATCCAGCCCAACTGTGCCGCATCTTTATTTATGTTGCTGCCCCCTCCCTGGCCTGCCTCTCTCTCTCTTTCACTCTCTCCCTTTGCCTCTCTCCCTGTCTGCCTTTCTCTTTCATCCTCCATGCATTATTCTTTTATTATTCTTTTACAGCTGCCTTATCGCCCGCATTTTGGTGAGGATAAGACCTGTCATCTTTGGGTCTTGTCTGGGGAGATGATGGGAGACTTCAAGGGGGAGGAGGAGGTGGAAGAGAGGGGAGGAGGGAGCAGGTGGGTGTAAAGAATGCCTGCTGTCCCCCCTTTTCCCCCCTTGTCTGAAATGGACCTCTCTCTCTCTCTCTCTTTTTTTTTTTTTTTTTCACTCTACCTTGCTCTCTTTCACTCTCGCTGTCTCCCTTTGTAATGAGAATCTCTCTCTAATTGAGGGAGCTGCAGTGAGCTGGCCGAGGGCGGCAGGGTTAGATTGTGATACTGGCTACGTGACCGTTATGCTGATAGAGGTGGCAGATCAATAATTTAGGCCCTGACCTTAATGGTGGTGTTAAAATGCTCATTCCTCTGGAGTCTGGAGGCCTTAAAGGTGCAGAGTTGGATAAAGCCACGGAGCTGGCTGGATGTGGAGGTGGAGTGGGGGATGGTGGGAAAGCAGATAAGAGGAGAGGTGGAGAAAGACAGCGAGAGAGAGTGTATTTGCAGTCATCCCCTCAGTCTGTAAAAGGAGGGATCATGAGTGATGTTTTCCCTGCTTCTACATTCACACACTCACATTGTCACCAACATTCATCCTCTTAGAATCTATATGAATGCCATAAGCTTTTTTTTTTCTTTTTTTTTTTTCTTTTTCGCCCGTGTTTGGTATCTGGTTGTAATCCGTTTTCATAAGAAATCCTCCACCCATCCTTACTGAATGCATCACGGGCAGCCCAGACACCAGAAGTGAACAAAGACTGCAGTAACGAGTGGGTTTAATCTGGTTCTGGGCTTGTCTTCTTGCTCCTAGCTTAAGGCCATGCACATTGAGAATTCGGACAGCCATCGATTTGATTGTGAGGGACATTAACGTCACAGCCTCATGCGTCTCCCTCTGAATCTCTAAGATCCGACTCATTCCCTGCTGGCAGGATGCGACCATCTCGGCTCTCCCTGCTCCTCCACACCCACCCACCCTTAGGGGATGATATATTAGATATAACCAATTCAATTTTATGCAGCCAGGACAGACGCCCTGGGGACATAAACACACACATTTTTAATACACTCCTCGCCAGGAAGCCCAATGCGCCAGAGCCTGCGGCTGCCCTGGGTCTCCTCTCACACTCAATTATTAATGTAACGGCCGTAGTGGCTTAATTAAATAATAAAGACAAGCTCCCTGCAAAGGAATGGGCAAGGACAAGTCAGAATGGAAGGCCTCTCTAAATGTCTGATTTTGACGTATATGAGAATGCAGCGCTGTAAATATTCAATATTGCAATAACAAAATCCACATTGACACACTACGTGTCTGCAGTCTTATTTCTAGCTACTGGGCGACTATTTTTACACTGTATATTAAATGAGGGGTCCGTTATGTAAAAAGAGGCCGTCTTCTGTCTAAATTGCTTTGTGACAGTAGTTACTGTCATTTTTTTCTCCACAACCATTTCTTTATTTTTAAATAAATCATTTCCGGAGGTGTAGACTTTTGGCTTCAAGCCTCAGATCTGCTCATAAATCAATTGTCTTAAGAGTCGGGTCAAACAGGGGCTTGTGACACCTCAACTACATAAAAAGAATGATTTCCTCAGATTATGGATTCCTGCCACCTCAAGGGCAACCCAGAGGAAGCACTCTGTCTCCGACGTGATGAAATGTGGCGTTATCTTTTACTTTGTTTCATTAGATTCACTGGAGATTACACACTCTATCCTCAAACACTAGATTTTCCAGCTTTCTAAGATGAGAGATCTTCTGGCCTCAGGGCAAAAAAATATATTTCCAGCTCCCATCCCCGGTTTGTTTCTCGGGTTCATGTCTGTTTTAACTTGCAATTAATTATTCAAATTCTTTTTGAAATGCATGTTACATTTTGAGTGGCTTGTTCAAAGGCAAAAGCAGTTTTTTTCACTAATGGCAAGTAAGCTCCACCATTAGATTGAAAAATAGGCCCATTGTGTGTGTTGACTTGGTGGCGTACTGCGATGAAGGATTGCGACAAACTGGAGTGTTTAAATCGGCGAATTGAAATTAATGCCCTCTCAAAGCCAGGCTTGCTGACGATACATTAAAGCTAATACTCCAGTGAGGTCGAGCAAATGTTTGTTTATATACATGAAATACACTCGCAGAGAATGAAATGATTTGATTTTGCCCAAGTAAACACTTATATTAAAAAGAGAGACAAAAGAAACAAATTGTAATGCAATGTAGTGTGGGTGCTTTCTGTGTGTGTTTTTCTTTGTTTTTGACCAGACTAATCTTTCTTGACATGTTTCATTTATAGCCTTATTACTGCTGTTTTTTTTTTTCTGCAATTCGTCTTTTTTTTTTTTTTTTTAAATTTCATATCCTCCTTTTTTTGCCACATACATTTAGACCGTGTCCCTCTCTTTCGTCAACACCGCTGACACATTGAGACACTTTCAAAGGTCATGCCTCAAGTCTGTCTTGTCACATCACTTATTCAAGCTGGTTTTATTTATTCATGCCACTTTTCGATTTTAATAATTTAATACAGTGAAATGCTTCTTTTATGCCGCTATAAAGTGCTCGCGAGGAGTGTTGACATCCCGAAAATATGGTTATATGGGTTCTTTATACGGCTCGGACAGTCCTCCATGTAAAGCGTGAGCTGTTGCTGTCAGTAGAAGCTGTAATGTGTATCGATTGAAATTATCCCTCACTTCCACTGCGGCCAGAGGACTTCTGAGATGCCGAGCGAAGAGGCAGAGTGTATAAGAGGCTCTTTTTGTACTTTTCTTTTTCCTTTAGAATTTACTGCCAGTGGCTAAGAGTGGTATTTATTTTCCTCACACTCTGCTCTGCTATCCTGGAGTTGGCAGAGTGATTTTGTAGAATAGAAACATTATAGACTGTTAGTGTCAAAGTGTTAAATGTGATGTATAGAGCTGGGGGTTTCAGAGGGAGGAGGGTGGACAGGGTTGAGGAGGAGGCGGTAAGGAGGTGAGCATTGCCAGCCATGACTAGAGCAAGGTGCTCATGGGAGAGAGGAGCCATCCACCATGTGAGGGATGGCAGGGTAATGTGGCGGGAGGTAATGGCTTTTCTCAGTCCGCTGAAACAGAGGGGAGATCATTAGGGGCTGCTGTGCCGCACCGAGCCGTCCGTTTACCCCGACTCTGCCGGCGTCTCCTGTCAGAGCGGGGATGTGGAGACACTCATTGTGTTTGTCTATCTGTTTTCTGTGGTGCTGGCAGCGTTGCGCCAAAGAGGCAAGAGTGTTTGATTATTATTTTGGACCTTTCTTACCGCGATGGATAGACACTGACACTTTGGCTTACAGCTGCACTCAAATATTTCCTTACCAAATGCTTCTCCAGCTGTGAAATCAAATCAAATAGCCAGCAGAGACCTGATGACAAAAACAAACCTCCTTACCTTCCCCCCCTCGCTGTTATTTAATTGAGTATAACGTCTAATCAAAGTAAGTTCACCGATTAGGTCCAGAAGTGTTGCTAAAAAAATAACAAAAAATAACAAAAAAATAAAACCTTAAAAAATAAAAACACTTTTCATGAAGGTTGACTGAATAATTACTGTAAAAAGATCACAGCTGTAGTCATAAATGTTATTTTACAAGCTACCATGTAACACTTTATCTTTATAGTTCAACACTCAAGTCTTAATCAAAAGAGAAAATGACTTCAGACGGAGATAGTTTGAAAAGCTTGTAGACAAAAAGGCCTTCAGATCTCCAAGAGATTGTCTATGGCATAACACAGATACATGCTTTTATTTTCTGCAGGGTTCTCACCATCTTTGGTCTGCGTGTTTAGTTTACAAATTATTACAGTTGTTGACATTTATGTCTTATGAGGTACAGTAAAAGAGCACATTTAAGCTTTATTTTCAGTCACTTCAGACCAGGCACCTCTTTCGGAAAAGCCTGTGCTTTCAGTTTTAGGCTTGTTTGAGTATTAGTGAATTTATGTTTTCCTATATTAATTGTGGGGGGAAAAAAAAGAAGTGATGGCATGCTTTCAGTGACCTATGTTAGAAATAAAGGTGTGCTTTGTGCATCAGCGAGGACTCCTCAAAACCGGTTAACAGCACTTTGAGCTGTCGGTCGATTTTGCCCTGGTGAGCCTCCAGCCCGGCGTGACAGAGAAGATTGGACGTCATTAGGGTCTACACTCTTTCCGCTGTCTGGGGGTGTGTGAAATGGGTTCTGCAGCTGCCAAAACTGTGGACTGTTATTGTGTATCACCATCGTTCATCTGAAAACTCAAAAGAAAAGCTCGTACAACGGCACTGCATATTCATCTCACAATGTCACTTACCTGCACTGTATTAGATTTGCAGACATGTGTTTTTTTTTTATGCGCCCTCGGTTGCAAAGTCACATCTCTAACAAGAAGATTCTCCTTGGGTTCCCGTCAAGACTCTTTGACACTGTATGAAAAAAAAAAATGCTTCTGAGAAATATGATCACTCCTGTAAAATGGACCAATTACTCCCCATTGACAACCTTCAAAGCCCACTTTTATTGGCCGATTCAGCCAAATAAAACTTTATTGCATGAGCAGGAAGGGACGCCGTCATTTTTGCATAGCTTTTCCAAGCCCTGCGTTTATATGATACCCATTATTACACCTCTGTGACATTTAAACTTTATTGAACAAGACTTTAAAATCTGTAGGCAGTATATAAAACATTGAGGAATTTATTTCTTTCAGATGGGGCGACAGTCCTCGATATTTTAAGCCCGACTGGAACAGATTGACTCGGTTTTGTTGGATTGGAAATGTGTTGAAGAAAGTATACTTTTCTGTTCCTGTAATATTTTTATAGGATTTATTTAATATCTGAAATAACTGGTACTACAGATTTTAATACAGTGCAAGAGTTAAGATTTAATTTATCGTTTTATTTTAACACTAGCTTCCCACTTTAAACACACGTGTTTTTGCAGACGTTACACAGACAGAAACTAAAGCAGAAAAGGGAAAGGCATGGGGAGAAAGGTCCTGCCCCCCTCCTCTGTGTAATTAAAAGGGGGTGTCTGTCAGGGGCTGCTGCTGCTTTGTGTGGCCCCATATGTTTGGGCGCTGATACAGGGAGGATTATTCTGTTTGGAAGCCTGATAACAGCCTGTTTATAACCTTGGCACAGGCGGTAGCCTAATCTGGCAGCAGCACATCTCTCCCCACCTCCACCCCCTAAATTTTCACAGGAAACCATATTGGCTATTTTTTTCTCAACTAAGGGGAACAGTCATGACCCAAAAAGACTTACCTATATCTCTTGTTTGCATGTATGTTTGTTGAGCAACATGCGTATGACACAAATTGTTGATTTTTAGGCTAAATTGTTGATTTGAATGTGGGAAAATTCATGACAGATGTAAAATTAGTCCGGGTTGTTTTGCAATCTTGGCTTATCATCACGCACTTAGCATGGAGCAGAGAATATGTTTCAAGGCTTTCTTCTGTCTTTCTCAAGGTTGTACAGACTCAGTTCTCTCGCTCACCTTTTCTTTCCCTTGGACGTCTGTGTTTCTCTTGTTACGAAGCCCATTTTCATTTATAATCAACTCGTTGATTAGTTCAGCCTTTTGTTCTCGGAGTATACTGCCATCATAGCCTTTCACTTGACTGAGTGTGTCATGATTTTAATTCTACTACTGCACGCTGCTTTGTGATTTTAAGTCTTTTGTGTTCTGAATTGTTTCTTCTGAATGCCTAAATTATGCCTTTCCTTGACTAATTGCAACGTGATTGATTTTATAAGATTAATTGAACACTGCTTGCCCAGTATGTGGTCCATATTCTTAATAAATGGAAAAAAAAAAAAAAAAAATTCCTGCTGGTTGTATGATAGATAAAAATTTCACTGATGCTGCATTGCCTACATTTGAGCATAATGGCTCTAATAAAGCTCAGTCTGACCTTTTTCATTGTATTATGAGTCAATATCACTGTGAGCAACACTGTACTTGTTTTTGTAGTGTTTCAATCAAAAGAAGAAATTGTGGAATCTAAGTCCTTGCCCACATCATTCTGAGACTTGCCCTAAATGTTCACGTTAATAAGAGGGTTCCAACCTTGCTGATGAGTTTCCAGTACTCTGAATAAAAGTCACTCTTGGTAATGCACTGTTGTATAGCGAGGACCCTTAACCAGCACACTGTGGGGAGAGGGAGTGCTCAGAGTGGCAGGCAAAGAGAACTGTCAACCTGTCACATTTCTCCCTCCTCTTCCCCTGATAAATTAAAGTTACACAGTGTGCGTGTTGTAGCAGCGGAAGGCTGTGCAGAAAGCCTGGCTCCTCAGGTCTCAGGAGATAGCTGGCAACTAGGTCAGACTGATAATGTAATCCGCTGACTGGATCCTCAGCCCACTACATCCAGAGAAAAGCATGACAGGAAAAAAAACGGAAATGTGGGAGGAAAATAGGAAGTTTTATGTGTTGTTGCACTTACTTAGCATTACCTCGCTGGCTCTGGTTAATCAGGTTTGCAGGAGAGTAATGTCCATACAGTGTATTGTTAGAAAATGTACAGATAACGTATCCAACTGGTGTGTCTGTTTGTGTGTATTTGTATGTGTGTGTGACTTCACACCTAATTATTCAGAAAGTATAATCCATGTCTATACCTTACACTCCTCACACCGCAATCTTATTGACACGGCTTCCTTTTTATATGTTATCTTTGCACCACATACTGCACTGCACATCCATAACAAAATAGTATCATGTGAGTCCGCGGGGAGAGAGTGACAAGAATAAGTTCCTGCATCAGCAAGGTGCATTTTCAATCCCATGCAGTATTCCAGAGAGGCTCTGTGGGCCCACTGTGACAACTCTGCCTCCCTGCAGGTGTGGAAATGAAACAGGGCCTATAAATAGCCAAGGCAGCTGGGAGTAGAGCACTGTAGAGCAGGAGGGGTGGGGGAATTAGAGGTCCAGCTGGGGATGCAGGTGTGTAGAGGCTGACCGACAGAATACGACTGCTGTCTCACCCAGGGGGCCAAAATGAGGCGAGGCTGCACCGCGATCCAGTTTGCAAAGTAGTAAACTTCAATACAGTACATTTCATAACATCTGTTTGTATAAATCACTTCAATCTGTTACCACAGACTCCTTTGGAGTTTGGTAAAATCGGAGGCAAAGTAATTTCTCCAGTGCTTCAAAGTTAGTTCAGAGGAAATAGAAGGTCTTTTCTGCATTCATGTCATAGAAAAGAAACAGTAGCATTAGTCTTGAAACTGGCATTTTATTGAAAATATTGTGACGTGTAGAAGCGCAGAACTGTTCCATTTTTCTCATATGATGTGAACTTATAACCATTTTTGATTTACTGTTAAAGACAGTGACTGTACCTCGTAGCTGCAGATGTTTGGGACTGTTTTTACAATAAAAATATAATGACATGTAAAACCAGAAACATGTAAAAGTAGTTTTTCCATTTTGAAGAATTGCTTATGTGAAAATTTTAAAGGTTTCAAACACAAAAATACTGTTAAAGAAAGAAAAAATATCACGGTTTATTGCAAATGACAATAAAGATGCCCGGTGAATCATTATTTTGACACCTGTGCAGCTTTTAGTTTTGCATTTTGATCTGAGCGCTGGTGTTGTGAAATGATAAGTGTGGACTGGATGAATCCCACTGGAACGTTTGACGCTGTTTCCATGGTTACAACTATCTGACTGTTGGATTTTCTGCTGCTGCGGCTGTGTCTCTGTCCTTCGTCTTCTCCCTTTCAGTATCACAACCGGTGCCGTCTATGCAGCTTCAACCCTTAAACTAATTTAATGAAAACACTCTGAATTAAAAATGACCCAAATGCAGCGATGTACAAATACTGTGTTAGTGTGACAGTAATAATGTGTGGCTGGCTGAACATAAACATGTGAAGTAGTACATTTAAGCAGCTTTTATTTTTGTTTTATTTTGATCTTTTCTGAGGTTTTGCATTTTACTATATTTTTCAGAAACCTTTGCATGAAAGAGCTGATGTTAGTGGAAGTGAAGCTCTCGGCTTAAACAACCGAAATGTCAACCACCTGCAGTAGAGCAGAGGATACACCCGACGTCTGTGCGCATGCATTTCTCATGTGTGTCAGCGAGGACGCCCTGAAAGGCAGTCAGAGTTCAGTGTTGTTGGCTCTGAGTTTGGGCTGTTTCAGCAGCTTTGGTTTTGTGCGCTCGCAAAGTTCACACAACTTGTGTTACAGCCCTGTTCAGAGGACTGTAGCGGAGGTGTTGTGTCCTTTACTGCTCCTTTATCACCGCTTTTAGACCACGGTGACCTGGATTAAACCCACATAGGTGTTGAGTCTACATGGATCAGCATGTATCATTCTTGGCATGCTACATTTTTAGCAATATCTGTTTAACTATAGCTGTTGACTTAAGGTTGGTGACAATGAAATGACCCGTGACACCAGTACAAACAGAAAAAGTTGAAGGGCACCTCCACCAAGGACGCACAGTCTCACAGTTAATGAAAAAACGCTCATATTGGTCAATATGGATAATAACACTGGTCAACAACAAATTTATTGTTTAAGTTTTTTGAGCTGATTTAGGATAATTTTGGTGTGCTGAATCCAAAAATCACATTAATTTTGCTCAGTCAGGTCAGCTCTCTGAACTATGCTACATATTGGCTTTTTAACATTTTTGCTTACATTTATGGGCATTTTCACATCATATGATACAAAATTCTTTCATATTTCTTGCAATAAATGAGTTCTGAAGATTTTACTTTTGCCAATTTATGATTAATGTTTTTTTTAATATTACAGGTGAATGAAATGGCTTCGACTAGAAGATCTTGCAAAAATAGGCCTGACATATTCTGCTACATCTGTGGTGAACACACCATTGTACCTAACAGGAATCCTGTTAGAAAAGGATTTTTTTTCTCTTAAAACCTATTTTGGGTGAGAACTATATAAAAAATCAACTGATAAAGTCACAAAAATGTAATCAATTTTGTGAGAAGATCAAATTTTTCAAAATCAAATTAGCAAAAAAAACCTGACCTGATTGAGAAAAACAGATGTCATTTTTGGATTTAGCGGTGCAAAATGGTCCTAATTCAGTTGAAAAACCCTAGACAACTTGCAAAAAACATTTTTTTTTGTAACCCAGTGTAATCATACAATCAATGTAAAAGTTCAATATTAAAGTTTAAAGACTGATTTTTCATCTTCACTCACCAAACATTTCACATTTCAGAGGAAAGATCAAATATTCAAAACAAAGACAATGATAGAATATTGGTTCAACATTAGAATACACGTGACAAGAACATTTAAGTAAAACAGCAAAATATTTAAACACTGGTTATTAGGGGTGTAAGAAAATATCAGTTCTGCAATGTATCGTGATATTTCATTTCACAATACTGTATCGATATTAAAAAGTACTGTATTGATATATTTAGGTATTTATTCAAATGCAGATATTGTGGAGTTCATTTTTGGGGTTTTTTGTTTTTCTTTTTTGTTTCTATTTTATTTATTACTATTTAACACTCTTATTAAATAATGTTAGTTCCTGTGTTTGGATTGCACAAAAATACCGTTCTGATGTTAGTTCTGAACTAATACAATATGAATATTTGAACAGCATCTTAAACTGTAATGTCTGTAAAACATAATTTAAGTTTTAACACAGGAACATTTTGTGATATAGCATCAGGTACTGTTCTGATCAAATAAAATTGTGTTTAGTATTTGTACATGTTTCTGTTGTAATTCAATTCTTCAAGGAAATAATCATTTAAAAAAAAAGAAAAATGAAACACACAAAAAATTGCCTTTTTAACAGTATCATGATATATCGTGATATATGATATCGTGATCCTAGCATTGTGATTTGAATTGTATCACCAGATTCTTGCCAATACACAGCCCTACTGGTTATATGTTTTATTGTAAACAAAACCTCTCTATTATGTATGATGTTGCATTCAAGTGCAGATTGTGAATTCAGAAATCCATATGTCTGTGAACTTTGTTTAAAACAAGAAAGTTTGTCTAATTTTTTTTTTTTTTTCTTTTATCTACTTTTATCATTACACCAAGAGTATGAAAATACTTATTCACGTTAATATTCAAAATTAATTAAAATCATTAGAATTTTAATGTCATGATAAATATCCAAAATAATTAAAAATGGAAAAATATAGTGTCATATTTATGTCAAACCATCTACCATCTGTACCAACATGTCATGTGTTTGTCCCTGGACCATCCCATGTCCTGCTGTTTCATGGCACTTCATGTAGTTTTTGCGTAGTCCTCCTACAATCCAAAAAGTAATGAAAGCATAGCCTCCTTGGTGGAGGTAAAAATGGGTTGAGCATACGTTCAGTAGACCCTAGTGAGACATTCCTTCTGTTATATGAAAGGGGATTTAGTGTTTCTGGTGCTGCTGATGCCACAGGGCTGTCTGCATAGTATATTGGTGAGCTCCTTTTACAAATAGCGGCCTTGTCTTTATTTTTCAAAATCAAGCTTGAGCTTTTAGGGCAGAAAATGCTGCTTTCATTCCCAATGGATGAGCTGAAATGCTTTTCATGTAAATGATGTCTAGCACTTCCACGCTGGTGTTTGCATTAATGCATTAATTCCTCAGTACTATATGCTTTTTGTAGCTGGAGGCAAAATGACACATTCTCATCAAAAACACACTCCCCCGCTACAGTCTCACACACACACACACTTTTCAGTGCTGATTGACAGCAGGAGCTCCCTTTGACCCAGTATTGTGCTACACTGGGACGATCCCACAGGCTTGTGATTAATGACTAGGCTTTATCCGCTAGCAGTGTGGTGGGCCTGCCAGCCAGGCCACTTAGACTGCCTGGACCACTACCTCTGCTGTAAACACACACTCACTCTCTTCCCATTCAACGCCATTCTCTCTGCCCACTGTGCCGTCGTCATATTCATTGTTACAGCTCTTTGTCTTTGTCCTAAGTTGACCCTTCTTACATACACACGTACAATAATAGCCTGAGATTCTTCACTTTTATCTTTGTTGAATAAGATGCTGTAGCTTCTCATAGAAAGCATTAGTCAAATGTCATTTGCATCATTTCTGCATTTGTTCAGGTAGTGTCAGGTGAGATATTACCACGCAAAAAAGCACCTTCATTTGCCATTTCTCTATTTGTATATGCAAAATTATTGGCACTGTTTGTTTTTTTTTTTCTGTGAGCCCATCCTGTCTGGTGAAGAGCAGCTCTATAAACGGAGCAGGTCTCTGTAATGGGCAGAAATCCCTCCCTTGTTTTTCTCTCTCGACAGCTACAGGCAGCGTTAGCATCACTAGCCTTTTGAACGCCAGGGTTGGCAAAACAGTAAACCTCACAGGGATTTCTGTAGTTGTGACAGCGTCCAAACAAACTGCACACACAGCAAAACAAAGCCGGTTTGACTTATTCTGTCTTGATGGGAAGCTCGCTGATAAATGCAGAGAGAGACAATATTTCCTGCCGGAGCGAGTCTCTCAAGTGTTACAATATTAATGGCTCCACATACACTATCAAACATTTGGACCTGCCAAGATCTGTGCAGCAACTTTGTGCTGAGGTTAGACTCAACTTTTTTTAATGACCACTCTAAGAGGAAAGAGAAAGAAATTAATGTTATTGTCACGGCATTGTATTGGTTAGAAATCTTTTCATTTTCAGCACGCTTGCTTATTCATTTATGAATGCTCTCACGAAAGGATTTTCTTCCTTCATACTCTCAAAGAAGAGGATCTGTTAGATCTGAAGGGATTAGTTGATTTATTAATGTATTGATTTTTATTTCATACAAAAATGTCAATATTCACTATTTAAAGTTTCTCACAGAGTGGCTCTGTCTGCTTTTTTGTTTTCTGTGACATTAAACAGAATATTATGGTTTAGTAGTGAACTACTGTAGTTCTTACATGCCCTTCTGTATGATGACTCTGTTCAGACTCTCAGTATATTCATATTTTTAGCTTTACCATCATTGTCATGGGACAATAAAAGAGTCTTTGTAGTTTTGTGGCTGTGTGATCTGAACTTGTGAAGGGCCTCAGGACTTGGGGTTTGACAGCTTAGAAATGAGGAAGGCTGAAGAGGCCCTCGTCTATAAAAAAACATGTTGCTCTCCAACACTGAGGTAGTACTGAAGGAATTATGACACAGAACAGGAATGCATCCAATTCCTGACAAGAATACAAGATTAACATCTTTCAAAACTAACATTATAATTCTTATTGTTCATTAGAAGTGGTAAAGGAAACAGTATGTACTTTGGGTTGTAACTCTCTGTTGACCAGGGAATCACAGAGCATCGTATATACATGTACCTAAATGCTCAGTTTGCATTGTATCTATATATAGAAAAGACAATAGCATCATATCTATTTACAGAAAAGGCCTTGGCATATAGCTAACATCATTATCATGCCATTCAAAGCACTCACTGACCACTTGTGCTTTATGGAGGGCAGCATTGTCATCATGGACAATATTGCTCCCAGTGGAGATGAAATGCATCATGGGATAATCTAAGTAACCAGACAGAATCTTTTTAATAGTCGAGGATAGTACAGACTTAACCATGTGACTCTGGACTCTGTTCGGGGTAATAATAATGTCGCAGCACCATCTCTGTTTGTGTTTGTCAGTTTTCTGTTCTCTGTACTCTGTACTTTTACTCTGTAAGTAGAGAGTATTTATTCTTCCAAAGAGACAAACTGCAAGCCAGGTTTGCTTTCTAGCGACGTTGTGTAAAATGCATGTTCACATGTTGTCGAGTGAAGCCGAGCACAGCGAAGCAGAACCACAGGCACTATTGTCTACGAGCGGCCATATGGTGGGTGTCCTTGCATGGTAGCTTAAGGGAGCCTTTCTCCCTGAGATGAAACAATTTAGTTCAGGAATGAACCTTCTCTCTCAGCCCTCCTCGATTGTCCAACCCCGCCCCACCACCCACCTCTGAGAGACCCTCTGCATACCACCGCCAGGGATGTGCAACTGGGCATCCCAGGTAGACCTAAACAATCTCTGCAACACGGTCTCAGTGACTCCCCCCTGTCAAAATGCCCACCCCTACTTGTCTAGCCCTTTTCCCTGCCTCCAGATGTGGCTTAATTTACTGCGACTCTGCTAATTGCTGTAATTAAGGATTAATTACTGTTAATTACCTTAGCATAAACTCATCACCAGTCAAAGAGCGGAGCCTTATGAAACGTGCCATGCAAAGGAACACACACCGTGGGGATTTGAGGAGGATTGTGTTACCGGACCTCTTGTTTCATGTCTTGTCCTGGTGCGTAGGGGCTGCTTGTAGGGCAACAGTTAGGGCAGCATGCTAACTGTCATGGACCATCTCCTCCTGGCTCTGAACGCTTCACACGTCATCTCCTTACCAACTGTTGCCCGGGACAGCATCGCTACACTGGCTGTCAGTTGATCAGGGACTGTATTATAGAAAAGGAGACAAATGTGATACAATTAGTCACCATAGTTTTAGTAAAACAAGGTATTTTATTAGATTTTTCAAATAGCCTATTGCAGTTTGTGTGTGTGGGTGACTGAAAGCCCCTGTGTTTCACTTAAAAACGTAAAGTATTAGTATAAGTCAACTGTACTAGATGTGCTGAACAAATAAGATTCATAGGTTAACACTTTTCATGCCAACCTCCTAAGACCAGCTGCATATTTACTCAGATTTTCAGCTGTGCAGCGTTATTTCCTTTCTATTTGTGTACGTTTGTTCACATTGGCTATGAGCTGAAAGGAATTTCATAGAAAAAAAATATTACAAATAAGCACAGATATGTCATTACTACTTAATTATTGCCAGTATTAGGAAAACCAAAATAGAAGTTTCATTTTCACTTCAAAACAAGTTTAACAACTATCATTGCATGTCGTCTCTACCCCTTCATCATATATTTTCTTTCATGTCTCTGCTGTGTGATGTTAAAAAAATGGATGAAAATGCCTAAATACATTTTTCCAAATGACTTAGCTAATGAAATTGTATCCGAAGCTTCATATGGATAGTGTTTCTTGGATGGTTCACTGTCCATAGAGACGTCTTTGTCTTTCTCTCAGCAGGCTGGCTGTGCTCGTGACTTCTCCTCAGTTATTCAGCCTTAGTGGTTTTCAGTGCAGCCTGGAGCTGTTAAAACTGTATGGGCTGCGCAGGAGTTTGATTCAATCAAGGAGATATATATTTTAAGACACCTTAAGAAAGACTGACAGCCAGGGGGCTAATGTATTGCCTATTTTGAATAATGAATTATTTTAATGAAGCTTTTTAAATGGGAGTGCTCTGCGTTGGTGGCAGGGCGGTGCTCTGAATGGTCTTCTCCTCTGGCGCTGGCTGCCTCATTATCAGGCCAGCCCCTCAGGCCTCAAACTGGCCTGCTTAAGCCTCAGATGATGACGATAATTACCGTTATTAGGAGTAGCTGCAGGGGGAACTTGTTCTGAAAAACACCAAGCTGAGTTCTTGCCTCGCTTTCCTGCCGCCACCGCTGCCGCATGAGAAACTACCGATCGCCAGTGGAGAAAGCCAGAGAGGGAGAGAGACAGAGGGAGAGGGAAGGGAAAAAAAAAAAAAAAAGGAGGGGATGAGGGGAGCGGCCACCAAATCCGCCTAATGTGACGCCTGTCAGCTCGTCTCCCACCAGCTGTCACCTCCCAAATGCACTGGGGTTCATTTTTTTAATTGACACCTCGCTTTCCTATTCCATTTCTATTTTTCGCCTTTCATTCTCCCTCCATCACTCTCTTCCCTCCTCGCCTGAACCATCCACATCTCCTCATCTCTCCCTGTCCCTCCAGTATTTCTTTGGTGTTTTTCCTTGTCCTTGGCGGTCCCCATCCCCCCACCCAGTGTCAGATACAACACTCCAGCTCTGCACCCTTTCTGCACATGATACTTGAGATGGCTGATAAAACATAAAGCTGTTTTAGAGGTATTTTATGACTATGCCCTTGTGTACTGAGGCTGTACAGCTTCCCATTATGTAGTGATGGAGGGAACATTTTGGGCCTGAGAAAGTTTCCCATGAGTTCATGTGTCGACCACAAATCTAGCTTTCAGCTTGGAGCACAGAACGTCTATTTGAAAAGCACAATGGTTAAAATATAACAGTAACGACAAAAATGACAATAATTGCTCAGTGATTAGTAATCCTGCTGTAATAGTCAGTCCTTTGTTAAAGCTCATATCAAGCTCAGCAAATTGAATGTAATGCAACATGATATTCTTTTAGCTTTCTCAGTAATGTTAATAACATTGTTCAGCAATAGTTCAAGTTTGTCAAAAGAAATACAACACATATACAGGCTCCTTCAGTGATACAGATACAGTATGTGTGGATGAACACTGATTCTTTAGGAGTGACCAAAATGTGTCCCAACATAAAAATGGAGCACTTGTTTGGATTCATCTTCAGAGCTTCAGCGACAGAAAATTGATGGTTGGCTATTAACCTTCAGGTCAGTTTTCTAGTGGGGAAAATGTCCCTGATACTAATATGAGAATTTCCTGTTTCTCTGCAAATAATATGTGTCATGATTTTGGTCTTTCAGACTGCAGGACAGAAAAGGAGACTTGAAGGAATTTTAGTTTATTATGTTGGATTTTTAGGTGAAACAATACATTTTTTTTAATGAAGTTACAAAGTATTTGCTAGCTTTAACTACAGCTCCACAATTTGGTGAAAAAGTCATATTACAATTATTGCAGAGAATGTTGAAGATTCAATCATTTAGAAAAGTCAAGTCAAACAAACAGAAAACAAATAGAAACATCAGAAGTCAGCAGAACTTGTGTCTGTTTTTTTGTTTCTGCATTTATATCACCCTAAATCCTCCCCCAAATATATAGTTTGGCTAAAATTTACTTAGGGGTTCAAATGAGTGGCCTTTTTTGTCAAAAAAAAAAAAAAAAAAACAAGTTGTAAGAAATGCATAGAACTGTGTTGAAATAATGCTAATACATTTGTGCACAGACTACTGATATTATTTGACAGTGGAAGCTATATTTTCAGAAATATCGGATTTTGAATAGCACGTGTATGTGAAAACTTTTGTGAGTGGACGGACGTGACATTACCCATGATGATCTGGTCAGTACCAGTACTTTATTAGTAATAAACTTATATACTTACTATTGCTAATTATCCTCTTATTCATAAATGTTAGCATTGTGGATCAAAAACAATAACAGCTGACACAAAAACACAAAATGTGGCAGTGGACGGATGTGACATGGTTGTTACGGATCCCATCATACTGATGCTCGGCAGCCATGTCACCGTTTCCACAAATGATCCCTGTGCAAAAACTAGTATCATAGTTATTTACTGTATAGTTTATCATCATTCTAAAGAGGAAATAACAATATAGAATTGTTATTTCTTTATAAAAATGCTTATTATTAGAAAACTGTTGATTTAAAAAGTGAGGTGTGACATTCTTAATGTATGTATTTGTGTAACATAAGCAGGATGGATCAGCACCATACTTCATATTGCAACCTGTAAAAATAAAACGTGATATGTAGTAAATAATCTTGTAAGAAAAATTGGGGAGTCTAAAAGAATAGAATGTTTGGTTTTCAGGTAAATTCAGTTCAAATATAACTTGGCCATTTGTGACATGAACATATAGCATTAATTGTGATGAAATTGGACATTTTTGAGCTGAAAACATAGTTCATATGACCATCAACATGTTGCAATAGAACTGAAATCCTGTAAATTTGCATAACTTGCATTTACCAACATAAAGTTCTTTTAGGGATTCACTTAGATTGATTTCTTATGCACAAAGACAGAAATAAGACCTCTAAGCGTAAGAGTTACAAATCTGATTTTGTGATTGTGTCATTTTATTGTGCAGCTCTAGCTTTAACCCTGTTTTATTCAAACTTCTAAAATAATTTTAGACTTATTGTTTTCTCATGTGATTGTTTTTTGTACACTACTTGACAGCTTTTCTTTATTACCTCTGCCAAAGAGGCTGTGTGATCATTCCTGTTTGTCTGTCCGTCTGTCCGGCTGACAGACAGATGCATCGATTTTTATGAAACTTGGTGGAAGGGTAAGGGATGGGCCAAGGACAAAACCCTTAAACTTAGGTGCAGATAAAAATGGGCAGAGCCTGAAAGCATCTTCCCTTTCTTTTATAGTGTGATAGAGCCTGAGGGTTTCTTAGAACTTAGAATGGTAATGACCAGGTCACTAGAGCTGCACAATTAATCTAATTGAAATCGCACTTACAGTGTCAGCTTGTGCAATTATATAATCTCAAAAAGCGGCAATATAAAGGTCCAGTGTGTTTCTGATGGATTCAGTGTAAAACATGCAAAGTGAAAGTTAATGTAGTGTTATGTGAGTCCAAGTTCATGTTTGAGCTGCAAAACTGCAAACTGGAAATGATCAGTAACCTGTACAATTTCCATTATAACTAAGCAAATACACAATACTGTCAAAAACTATTGTAATATGACTGTTTTATTGCAGTCCTATTACCAAGGTAAGTCAGTTAAACAAAGATGCCACTAACTGACAAAAAGCATACAAATATAAGTCATATTGGATGGTTTGCTTGAGGTTTGATAATACTGTGAAACAGAGAGGACTATTGGTGTAGGCCTGTGCACTCTTATTGCCCTCCTATTATTGGGTAATGCAGAGGACACTGGGCTTTATAAAGTCCTCCAGTAGTTTGTGGATCATCCACTAATCTTGCCGAGACTATTACGCTTAAGACTGAAGCGCAATGTATGAGAAAATAACAATAGATTTTATGGCATAGACTTTATTGTGAGCTATGATTAGAAATGTTATAATGATTGTCATTACGGCTCTAATTCAATTCAGTAGAAATGGCCACATATACAGTAAATTGGATCTAATGCAACATAATATTCATTTAGTGTTGTTAGTAATGATTATAGCATTGCTTAGCTCTGTAGTTTACCTCTACTGTGTGGGTCACTGTGAAATATAGCACATCGCCACTTTGTATGAACACCACTTTATTGGGCTTGTACCAAATGCAGATGAGTGCAGGATGCTGAACTCCTTGAAGGAGCAGGGAGGGGAGGATTTGTATTAGTGATACTTGTCATGTCTGCTGTAAATCACGCTGCTTTTTTTTCAGGTTCCTAGGTTGTTGTTGTTTTGTCTCAGAATGCTGTGTGGCAGGGATGAATGGTGGTGATGTTACATTATCATGTGGCTGTCGCTTTCACTCCTGCTGACTGGTCTGTGACAGGCCCACACACACACACACGGATGTATACACACACACGCACGCACACACACACACACACGGCTGTGTCAGGAGCACGCCTGATTTATTAACTGCTGAAACCCTAGATGACGTGTGCCCACACAATCAATAGAGAGCACAGCCACTGCCTGGCCCTCTCTGGGGTCATGTGATGTGGACAAGAGCTAGGCAAGGAAGGACACACACACACACACACGCATACACATACACACACACACACACACACCCATATACACTACAGTGCTGCAGAGTGTATTGCATTACTGTATTGATGGGAAATGGATCCAGTCCAGCGTTGGCTGCTAGCTGCCAGTCACAGGCAAGAAGAGTAAACTTTCATCATGGCTGTCAGGGATATCACTGCTACCTTGTTTGTCCGTAAATCTTCCTAATTGTGACAGAATACTTCAACATCATTAATTAAACATGTTTTCATTTAAAAGCACTCGCAGGGCGCCAGGCTGGGTTCTCGGGGTAGTCTGCCAAGGTGCCTAGTTGCGTATTTTCCCCGTGCGTGTGCCTATATGAGAGCTTACACTTGTGCACAAAGTGTATGTTTGTGTTGTGTGTTTGCATGTGCGTGCACCTTGATTCTTTCCTCTATGAGTGGGTGGCTTAATCGTCATGTTTATTTACACTCCTGTTGTCTGCAAACAGCAGGCAGTGTGGCTATGGGTATGAGCCAGCTCTTATGGAAGTAAAAGAGCAAAATTAATTTAGTCAATAACCAAAACAAAGGCTTATTCTTAGAATTCCATTCATTATTCAGCAAACGGCTGGAGAATTGTTTATGATACATATTCATTTTTCATGTGTTGCCTTTTTGGGTTTAGTGCCCCACATCTCAAGGAAGGAATTATACAAGAGCGTGCACAAAGGGAAGGAGAGAAGAGGAGAGAAGGAAGGAGGGAGGGTGGGAGGGAGGAAGCGACAGAGAGGGGAATTGTGTCCTCTCATTGTTCAATTAAGTCTGTCGGTAATGATCAAGATGAGATGATGGCCATCTTCCTTTTATAGATACTAATCTGTGACTGTCCGTGGAATAAGAGAATCGCAGAGCAGCATGAACTCAGCGCCGTTGCCGCTACAATAGACAAAAAAGTGCGTATAAAATGTTTTTATTAAAGGTGGTATTATGCTAGTGTTGGGAGCATGCAAAGAATCCTAATAGGGGGCACTTTCCTCTGTCAGGTGATTATGTTAATGTATAGTCCATGGTTGCAGAGTTCACAATGAGCACTCTGACTGGCATTGAGGTCTAATCGATTTCATTGCTATTACTGAACAGAAATAAATAAAGCTGATGGCTGTGGTTAGGGTAATTATGCCACAGCACACTGAATTGTTTGATTTTCCTTATTAATTGTATTTATTTAATCCATTTCATGCTTTTAGTTGTGCACTCAGGGACTTGGAGGGAATGAATAAATCACTCTTAGG
This sequence comes from Sphaeramia orbicularis, assembly GCF_902148855.1. Classification (NCBI taxonomy): domain Eukaryota; kingdom Metazoa; phylum Chordata; class Actinopteri; order Kurtiformes; family Apogonidae; genus Sphaeramia; species Sphaeramia orbicularis. The sequence continues at coordinate 24,704,645 of NC_043973.1, forward strand.
CTCATTAGATTCCCCCTCTGGTTGGGATGTGCCACTATTTTGTCAGAATCAAATTGGCGAGTGTTATAATTTCCCGCTGGTGTGATTCACATGAAAAATATCCACATATTCATCTGGCACACGCCCTACCGGCTCGCTCACTCTTTCGTGCACACGCGTCCGCTCCCCATCTGAACTCCTGACCTTTTCCAGCCGTCTGATAGCCATTGACATTTGCCTCTTGAGCTGAGCTTGCTCACGTGTTGGAGCTGATGGGAATGGATGATGCTATTGCTGGGGGAGAGAAAGAGAGAACGGAAGCATAGGAGGGGGGTCGAAAAGAGGAGGACTGTGGTAGACAAGCTCCCCAAGCGGCCCCGAGAATCCATCTGGACCCCCCGCTCGTCAGAAAGGTCACAGGGCGACTCAACCTTACATCCTCATTACAAAAGAGTCATTGCTGTGACCGGAGTCTGTGGGGTACAATATGGCTCAGCGCTCTGTCAAACAACCTGTCATTTACCCTCACTCTCCACAGTCATCATAGGCCAGACATACAGTGTGTAGTATTAGATCATCCTCCTGAAACACTTTTATAGATGCATGGATTACTGTGTACATGAAAAATGTTGTGGCAGTGTGAGCTTTGTCTTTGTCCTTGAAGACAGTGGCTGGAATGGAGGGCTGCACCTGGTCGTCTGTTTTCAGCACCTTTATAGCAGGACGCTCTGCTCCTTTACCAAGGGAGCCTTCTGGTGGCAGAATGAGGCAGGGCAGTACTAGAACTAGAACCAACCCTCTGCTTTAAAAAGTCACCGCTCAGAGAGGCTGGTTTCACCCTTAAAACAACATTTTACAATAGCTCAAGCTTGTTTAAAAGTTCTTGGAAATCTTGAAAGGAACACGTTAATGTATGCAGGAGTTGGTGTGTGTCAGGCGTGTCTCTGTTGTGTTTACTCTTCACTTTCCACACCATGGGAGCCGAGCGCCAGTCGAGAGCTGAACGCCTGTAGGTGTGTGAAGACTCAGTGTATGTTCAAAACCCCTAAACGCTACAAAAACACCTTTGTCAGCAGTAAACTGAGTGCGTCTGAATTAAGATGACAGGAATGTGAATACTTCTCTAAGGCTTAAAGTTATAATATAAGATTTTTTGGATCAAAATATCTAAAACAACTGGATCCGGTTATATATTTTGTTGACTTGTGTACACAAAAATGGCTATTTTATCGGACATAACTGAACATAAAGTGAATGAAACTTTAATGGGGGGTCTTCTCTGTAAACAGTCACATCAAATAGACTTTCATCTTCAGTACTGGAGGAAATAACAACTCCCATCATCCTACTCTCCTTCCTTTAATGGACATACCTCTCAGCAGCAGGAATTGCATAGTTTTCAATGTGGTGGTCAAGAATATTAGGAAATGTTACTATTTGACGTCAAACTTTTTCATAAATCACGAAGTTACAAGTCTCTCTGCCTCCACCCTATGACCCCCCCATTGCATTTATATGCCTGCAGCTTTAATTCAGACAATTTTATTTGTATAATGCTATCAGCACTGCTTCTGCTTTCTTTTTTTCTTTCATTTTTCTTTTCATTTATGTCACATTCGACATTAAAGTCATCAGCAGAAACTAAACATAGTCTGAGTCGAAAGAGAACAATGAAGGATTAACTCTGGTGGAAGTGTTAATATTTTTAGATATATGAAAATGATGGAATCAATGAAATTCTGTTTTTATGGTCTTGTCTAGCTGCCAGCCTCTCTATGCTTCTGCAGGTTTTAGAGACATAGACTTGAACTATGAAAATGGTAGCTATATTTCAAAGAGTTCTCTTGGTTGGTGGAAGAAGGAGAAATAGCAAAGTCTCTCTTCTGGCTGTAAAATGAATCAGAATATTATCAAAGCGTGGTATCCACATCACTTGATAAATGTGTTACAACATAGTATGTTTGTTTGAGACAGACCCAAGCAAAAATATGTTTTTTAAGTGAAAATGGATTCCAAAATTGTGGCGTATATTACAACATCAGCCCTTCTTTTGTGTATTATTCAGCGCTGTCACACATGTAAAATTGTCTCCCTCCTCAAATACTTGAATATCATCTTCTCTCGTCCTCTACAGTGCTCAGTATCCGCGGTGCCCAAGAGGAGGAACCTCCAGATCCTCAACTGATGCGACTGGACAACATGCTGCTGGCAGAGGGTGTGGCTGGACCAGAGAAAGGGGGCGGTTCAGCAGCTGCAGCAGCCGCCGCCGCTGCCACCGGGGGCGTCGGTGCCGACAACTCAGCAGAACACTCCGACTACCGGGCCAAGCTGTCTCAGATCCGTCAAATCTACCACACAGAGCTGGAGAAATATGAACAGGTGAGGGTCCTGGTTTTAATCCTGATCAGCCATAGCAGGATTGTGTAATACCACTGGTTTCCTGAATTAATGCAATTATGATCCATAATGTCCATAACGATCCATAATTTAGTTCTATGTTTGATTCAAATCAGTACCCATTTAGTCATGGATGTTGTTAAATGTAGTTTTATAGAGTTATGATATCCATTTTGTTTGGATATGAAAGTTTCTCAAAGAAATAATGCCATAAAAATATCCTCTAATCTGGTACACTTTTAACCCTCCGGTATCTGGGTGCGCCTTTTAGGCACACTTTGTACTTTGTGTTAAAAAAACTTCATAATATTTTTTGCAATTTAAATAGGGTTAGAATTCAAAAGTTGTTCATTTTTGCATGATCTTTAAAATTCTGGTCACCAACTAAAATTTGCACATTGTAAACAAAAGAAAATTACAAGACTAGCGTCTATCTCCCAAGTGTGCCTAAAACGCACTATGTCTTCCATTTGATATGTATGACTAGGGCTGACCTTGATTTACAAAAATAAATTCAAATTAGAGCGCAAAAATGAATCAATATATAATATTTAATAGTTTGATTTATAGGTGTGCCTTTTTGGCACACTTGGTGACAGATGCTAGTATTTTTGAACATTTGACCTAGCGCCAAAAATAATAATGCAAATTAACCAATGAGTTAATCATTGACATATGCCAGGCTCCAAAAATCAAATAATATGTGATCCACTTTTTATGTAGTATATCGAAAAAAAATAATTTTTTTTGTGTGTTTTTTGCATCCAGAAAAATGGTTTGTTTACATTACACACACGGCATTTAAAGGGTTAAAAAATGTGACAGTTATTGAGAATTTGGTATTTTTACTTATGGCTCAAGTTGGTGAAATAGAAAAAAGTGTAAAAGAATTAAAAACAAATTGTATGAAAATTTTATTGACATTATTCCACAAGTGTGCCAAAAAGGCACATTTGGTGCTTAGTAAGGGCCTAGCTTGACGGGATACAGGAGGGTTAAAAGTAGTAATGTTTATGTCAACAATCGACCCCTATGCAGTTACAGTAATGTACGTTTTAAGTAACATTATGTGACTTTCAGTACTTTCCTCAGGCGAAAGGCCACAAACAGCTCAAACTTTAGTCATCCATGAAAAAAAAAAAGTAATTAGAATTCCTACATATTTTATTAATCGATGTTGGATTATTGAAATGTTCACCTTGAATCAGAAAGTTTATATTCTACACCCAGCCAGAGCCATAATATACCTTTGATTGTGTTTTAGTACCAAAGCTGAGTGCTGATGTATCAGATGTGCTTTCCTCTGCTTTGGCCAATGCCTGAGCAGTAATAAACTGAGATGAAATATTTTCCTTGGATATTTAACTAACTATAATGCTTGTAAAATCAGCTCAGTCAGTCCAATTTATGACAAGCCAAGCTTTTAGAGATGTTATCTTTAGCAGGCAAGCAGCCATTATATCAGTCACACACCAGCTCTTTTCCAAAGACTGTAACGTGTTGTCATTCCCTCGGAAGTCAAAGCGTTCTGGGTTTGTCATCTTGTGCGAGGAAGGCCAGTCATCGCTAACTGTCACAGTCAATATACACCTGAGCATTTTTGTGTCACTACGCTACGTACACCTTGCGAGTGTATGAGTGAGTAGTGTCTGCCGTGTGTGTGCAAGCAGAACGGCTGTTCGGTGCATCACTTTGACTGACGTAACCCTGGTGTTGACAAGCAACAGACACCTTGACTCTGAATGCAGTCATATCCAGTGACTGATTCAGACACAGAGAGAATGAGGTAGACTGAAAGATGGAGTGAAAAGAGAGGGAGACAGTTTAAACCTCTTGAACGTGAACGGGACTGAAAGCCTGCTGTCATTTTAGATTTCTCTTCACTTGTCACATTTTCTCTTCCATTGAAGAGAAGTCTTTTTAATATTCAGAGCACTGCATGTCTCGCTGCCTCCACTGTATGACTCCACTGCCACATTTGTTTGGCGTAAAACATCGCGCTGTGTCTGCTGCTTTAATTTAGACTATTCTTATTACCTCTAACTCTACCTCTGTAATGCTGTCAGCAATGCCTCTACTAGGCCAAGGCCTACCACTGAAGGTGCAACCTCTCCAGAATCTAATTTCATCCTTTTGTTCTGTCTGAAGCTGTCGAGCCCCTGTGATAGTTATTCTTTGTATGAATCCTGTCTATCTGTGCATCCAGGCGTGCAATGAGTTCACCACCCATGTGATGAACCTGCTGAGGGAGCAGTCGCGAACACGACCCATCTCGCCCAAAGAGATCGAGCGCATGGTCAGCATCATCCACCGCAAGTTCAGCTCCATCCAGATGCAGCTGAAACAGAGCACCTGCGAGGCCGTTATGATCCTGCGCTCACGTTTTCTCGATGCCAGGTCTGTGTGTGTCTGTGCAACAAAACCTCACCAGCTTTAATACAGTAGTTCCATTATGTAATCTGTTTTATATGACATATTTTATAATTCTTTAATCTATTTTTGTTTGTCTCTCTTACATTCTTTGGTTTATTTCATTAGGTTTTTTATTTTTCCCTGTAGATCATTGTTGATAGCAACGAAACCAATTTTGTACTTGAAGAAAAAACTTTTTTTATGCTTTCTCTCTTAATTCTTTCCAGGCGAAAGAGGAGGAACTTCAACAAACAGGCGACAGAGATCTTAAATGAGTACTTTTACTCCCATCTCAGCAACCCTTATCCCAGCGAGGAGGCCAAAGAAGAGCTGGCCAAGAAATGCAGCATCACAGTGTCACAGGTAATGAAACACAGCTTATTTAGACTGGGTGATAAATGAGTCTGTCAGTAATTCCACCAAAAAATAAAATCAGTCTCAATCTATGACCCTAAAATCTTGAAGGACTATAGATTCATTTTTCATTATTGTAAATACTCAAATTTCCATGAACTCACTGGGTGAATGAACCCTCTATTGGGTTACACTGCAGAGCTGTTAACAGTGCTCCGATAATGAGAGAATCAATATTTACTTCTTTAATACTTAATCTAAACTCAACTCATCCCAAACAATGAAGTGGCTTTCACATGCCGACATTATCTAATTTGAACACACACAGTCGTGGAAAAAAATATTAGACCACCCCTTGTTTTCTTCAATTTCTTGGTCATTTTAATACCTGGTACAACTAAAGGTACATTTGTTTGGACAAATATAATGATAGCAACAAAAATAGCTTGTAAGAGTTTAATTTCAGAGCTGATATGTGGCCATTTTCCATGTTTTCTTGATAACCAAAATCACTTCAGTTCTTACATCAATAGCTATGGCATTGTACTGACAAAACCAGTGCTTTTAGGTATTCCTTGTTTTCTTTTCTGTCTGTTTTAGTCACATGACACACACAGGAGTTAGTACTTGATTGCATAACCATTGTATTTGATAACTTTTGATGGTCTAATAATTTTTTCCATGACTGTATGTAACATGTTTTATGCTCTTGCACAGAATTACAGCATCGGTATAATTAATGATGGATGTTTTACTTGTTAGTCTAAGTGGTATCTGATCATGAATCTAGTGTATATGATAATTTCCATCCTTGCAGAGATGAATATAAATGCCACTAAGATAGGATGATAAGAAAGGTTATCTGTACAAGAGAAAATGATGTTTCATAGAGAGATAACACATGTAGAGGACAATAGAAATACTACACTGATCTCCTCATAAAGGAGCAAAGAAAAAGGCAATTTATCATTGAGTATTTACACATTTAGTCTAGAAATAGTACAGAATAGATCTGTCAGTGCTGGCACTAAATGGCATTTTACAACTGTTTGATTTGCTGTGGTGGTATAAATATTATATTGTGGCTGAAACTGCAACTGCTGTTTTGACAGGTATCAAACTGGTTCGGGAACAAAAGAATCCGATACAAGAAAAACATCGGGAAATTCCAAGAAGAAGCCAACATGTACGCAGCAAGAACCGCGGTTAATGCAACCAGTGTGTCTGCCCACGGCAGCCAGGCAAACTCCCCATCTACTCCCAACTCAGCAGGTGAGCTGCTTTAGCCTCATCAGAGACCATCAGGGGGATGATATGAACCCAGGGCGTAAGGTGGAGTACAATAATGTGCTCTTTCCTGGGTCTCCTCTCACGAATTGAGTCTCTGGTGCTGTTGAACTTACATAACACTCCTTATCTACCTACTGTAACTAACCCAGCAATGTGATATGGCTTTCCTGCTTTTTTTTTTTTTTCCTCTTCCTTTTCCGTCTGTCTCTCTGACTGTCTTTCTCTCTCTCTTTCTCTCTCCCTATCTCTTACTCTCTCTCGGTTATTGACCTCTTGGTCTTGTGGACGTTAATTTTTCCTGCTTCTTGTCCGGTTGACCTCGTGCATGCCATTAAGCTGCTCAGAGGGCAAGCTAAGTCTTTTGTCATATAGAGACTTCTCAACTGTATTGGATTAGGACCGGGTGTTGAAATCAAGTTACGAGATGGTTTCTTTACATCTGGGGAGCTGGGGTCCATTAAAGGACGAAGACAATTCTTTGAGCCTTCCTGCAGATCAATTATTACTTCCTTAATGAAACACTAGCAGCATGGACATTTAACAACAAAATAATCCATAAGGCTTGTTTCCACAGGACAGTTTTATGATGGTTATCTGTCTTATGGTTCTCGTTGGGTTATTTTTCCTTTTAAATGTTCTGTGCAACCACTACATCTGTAGCTTGCAGGTTCATATAAAATTCCTGTCTTATATGCATGCTGTCCTCCCAAACTAACCCACTTAATGCACTTTGGCTTTTGCATGACCATTTTAACTCCTTTCTCTGTCCCTGTCTCCTTTCTCTCTCTTTTTCTGCTCTAATCTTTGTCCCACTCTCTTGCTCCCTTTCTTTCTTCCTGTCTGACTCTATGTGTTTTCAGGTTCTGCTGGCTCTTTTAACATGTCAAACTCCGGAGACTTGTTCATGAGTGTGCAGTCCCTCAATGGGGACTCGTACCAAGGGGGGCAGGTTGGGGCCAACATACAATCCCAGGTAGGCCGCCTTTACAAGCTTAGTGTCTGACATGACCAAAAGCTTTCAAGCTCATGAGATCACATGTGAAAATGTCCAACCGCTGACCAGTCCGGGAGATGAACACAATGACTTGACCTACACAGTGAAACAGAGGTTACACTCAGCCTTGAGCTTTACATTAATGTAGAATCCATTGTCAACCCACAGTTGAGGAGACGACTGCAGACAGTTTTGGAAATGGTACAACTCTCATCAGTGCTCCTGACAGGAGTTCACATAGCCACTGGTGCACTGTAGCACCCTGACCTTGCCTCAGTGGACAATGATGACCAGCACACTGGTTCTGAGTGTTAAAACTCTCACCAAAGATTAAGAAATCATCTCCCGTGGTCATATCCTCATTTGTTTTCAACGCTTTTGGCATCATTATCTATTCCTCCAACCCTCTTTTCTATTCAGATCAGGTCTTAAAATGCTTTAGGACGTTCATGAATATGCAAAAGGGACAACCCTTATAGGATGCAGAGAGGTCCTCGGGGTTGGTCTTTAATTATTGAAACTCATGTTGCTTGTAAAGGGAACATATCTGAATGACCTCTCTCAGGTTGGAATTATAACAGAAATTTTTTGACTAAACTGAGTAGAATTGTCTGATTTGTTGTGAAATCCATATGGCAGGTGTGTTTTCATGCATAACCTGGCTGACTGCTCTGCCAAAAGCTACTAAGAAGCTTTCCAATAAATCCTTGAGGAACATAGAAATGGCAGTATTCCAATAAAACTTTTCTAACAAAATAATGTAAGCTGTGACCTCCATTTAATCAGATTTTTTCTGGCAGCTGCATCAAGTAAACATGTTTAGATGTGAAATTTCATCAGGGTATTTATGGGTAAAAAAAAAAACAAAACAAAGAAGTAAGAATCAGATTTATATATCTGCATATACACTGCAAAACTGCCTGACTAGAAGAATTCTTGTAAAACAAGAATGAAAGTATAGCCATTGAAAAGACCATGACAGAAAGAAAGGTCAAAATTGAAGTAATTACAAGATTATTACAGAAAAACAGTTATTAGTGCTGCACATAATAGTGTTAAAAGGAGAAGCTGTGCAAGGACACTGTGTTGTTCATGTGCTTGGTTCATATTTTAGCTTATTTTGGGTTAAATTCAGCACAATATTAGCTGGAATCACTTATCAGGACAAATTTACATGTGAATGAAAAACATGCTTGACAAGATTAATTTTACTTTTTAGAAAAAAAAAATCAGACTAATTTCCTAGATATGAGGCTTTTTACTTTCCTCCGTTCCTTTTTTCATTGTAGTAAACAGAATGAGCAGCACTGCACTGCTACATTTAGCAGAATGAGTGAAGAATTACAGTTTAATGTCTGATTGTGATGTACTGTTTAACCACAACTGTAATTATATTCATTGTGTTGCATCGTGTTGTTGTTTTTGGATTTTTGTCCTTTTGCAATGTCTGTTATCAAGCTTGTATTAGAAGCCAAATCATTGTGATTCTCTGTTTGTAACCTTTTCCTGTTTATGGTACCCTTTCACTATCAGACTGACCTTTCCTTGTGCATGACTGTCTTTGTTAACCAGAGCTTTTGTCTGACCGGGCCTTTTGTCTGTGTGTCCCCGCTGTTCCAGGTGGATACCCTTCGCCATGTTATCAGCCAGACCGGAGGATACAGTGACAGCCTCGCAGCCAGCCAGATGTACAGTCCACAGGGCATCAACGTAAGACCTGTAAACAATCTTCCTCTGTCCTTCTCAACATTTCTTTGTTGCCTTACTTTGCAATGACTCCTCAGTGACAGGATGTGTGTAATACTGTGTAATTCTGGGTGCATGATGGGTTGCCACTTAGCAGACTTTTGCGGGGTTGGGCTGTTGTCCAGCCCGTTGCCCCCCCTGCTCCTGTCGTGCCCTAGGTGGCAGGCAATGAGGCAGCGACCAGGCTGAGTAGCTGGACATGCTCCGAGACTGTCGAAGGATATTAGTGTTAGTGAGGCACCTGCAGTCGACAGGAACAAGGACACAGATGTCATCCTCTGTCCCAAAACTGCTCTCACGTTGGCACTATAGGACAACTCTCCTTTCTCCTCTAAGAAAGGAGTTTGTAAAAAAAAAAAAAAAAAAAAAAAGAAAAGTTCCCCTCCTATTAATTCTTAAAATAACTCTTTAGCCTGTCAAAGGCTGGGCTGCTTTTCTAGGTGCATTTGCTGGACTGGGCTGGGCTGGGCTAGGCTGGGTGGGACAGGCGATACTGGAGGCAGTGTGTTAGCATGTAGATCCACAGCGACAGGCTGCGCGGGGCTGAACGGAATCAATACGACAGTCACAGGGACAGAAAGAGCGGGGCTTTGGGCTAGCAGTCCAAGCACATTGGTCAGATCATTCATCTACAGGAACAGTGACACTGACAGCAAAGCCTGCAACACTCCTCATGCTAAAATAAGAGGCATGGGTGCATTCATGCAGCCCCTACATAACATGTAACCATTCATCACATATAATCAGTGCTCATTACACTGTCCTGAGATTAACTAAATATAGCAAATATATGTAAAATACTTAAAAATGGTGGAAATATTACATTAAATCAGTAAGATGCCATGCTAAGGTTTTTTAAAATTGGTAAAAAAAATAAAGAAATAAAAACACAATGATATCATCAAATTAGTGCAGCCAGACTAAAATAAGTATATTTAACCCTTTCATGCACAGTGGTCACTCCAGTGGACAGTTATTCTGCAGCTGTTCTCTTGTATTTTCATGGATTTGTTGTTTTAGTTCCATATCAGCCAACACAGTGGACGCTTATGCACCATCCCATACACTGTAATTCATCCCATTACTGTAACTTTCCTGTTCTTGATAAACCTGATCTGCAGTGACATATTTAAGTATAAATCAATTGCTAATTGTTATTAGACTGTAATTAACAGTTTTTTAAAAAAACAAAAACATGTTGTTTTTTTGCATATTATCTGAGTGTGTAATAGCTAGTATTGTTAAATGTATGTTGTATGTTAAAATGTGAGAAAATATCAGACTAGCAGCATTAAAAATGTTTTTATTTCATAGTTTTCACACAGTATGTTGCTTCAAAAATGAAACACATGGTGTCCAGCTGAGTGGACATTTTTTAACTTAATGAAAAATAGGTTCATAAAAAAAATTTCAATCACATTGTTTTTTTTGTTTTTTTGTTTTTTTTTTCTTGCCTAAAGAGGAATAAAAGTAGTCAGAAAAAAATCTCATAATTCATGCATGAAAGGGTTAACAAGACACTGAAAAAAGATTTAATAATCTCAATGTGTAGAGAACTAGATAGTGTTAAATAAATAAAGTCCGTTCTCGATTTTGTCATAATGAATACCTGATTTGCTGTGGTACATGACTGACAAAACAATGCATTTCACTCAGTCTCAGTCGTGGTCTGATCTTACAGAGATGAAGAAGGATAAGATGCTTGAAATTAAGAATTTGTTCATCAGTAAAGCAGTTTTGTGCCTGTCAGTGTGTCAAACAAACAGCTCAAACAAGTCTAATATTCTGGTAATTCTATTTCACAAGTTATAGTATTGCAGAAATAAAATCAGTTATATGTTAAAATATTTCATTAGTTTAATTAAGGACAAAAATCCAGAGTTAAGACATTTCATTTTAGCTGGATTGAACTTTTTGCAGTGTATATCAACAAAAGTAACCTCCAAAAATGTGTGTAACATGTATTATTGAGTAAAGACGTTTATTTTAATATGACATACTGTATATTTGGAGTACCTAAGAGTAGCTTTCAGGATTAAGATACTCACTATTAACTGTAACACTGTCACGTCTCCACTCAAGGTACATTATGACCAGAAAATATACATAAAAAGCAACAATACAAGTGAATATTGTTGCGCAGTGATAATAATATGAGACTCATTGTACTTCTTTAATTAAGCACTTTAGGCATTTCTGATTATTTTAGTAGGAGTTTGAATTAAGTGTTGGGGCCTGTATTGTATTTATTATATATTTATCTACTTTGACTAGATATTTTTTTCTATGTGAGATCTACTGAGTGAACTCTCATGGTTCACCTCTCCCTTTTTATCCTTGAACAGCAATTACATCCTTGAAATTGCTGGTGGGTGTTGCCTCTCCCAGAGAGCGGAAATGTTTTTTTTTCCCTCATTCTTTCTTTTTTTTTTCCACATGCGTCTGAATAAGATGATAGACAGTCTTTACGCAAAATAACAGGGTTTAGAAATAAGAGGCTGCCACAGCACGTTCCCTGCTCTCACTAATAGCATGGAAATTGCAATTAATGTCCGTAATGGTCTTTAGTCAACCTTTTATCATGATTTGAGAAGGCTTTCATTTTAAAGAGCTATTTTTTTATTGTGATAATTTATTCTTTTATCAGCCATCTCAGGGGTATATTCTGAGATATATGAAAGTCTGTTCATCCCCACTGTTTATCTCACATTATGTCAGCCGTTCAGAGGGAAAAAGAAGGGAACTGGTGCAAGAATATTTATAATGAATATTCTCTAAAAGGCCGTGTTTATCAGTAGTTAATGTTAAAAGTAAAAGTGGAAGTTTAATAGCTTTTGAAAAATTTAATTTAAGATAATAAATGTGGCTATTCTGTAGTCAGAGGTCAGTTTAAATCTTTGTCCTCTGATAATATTAATAAACATTACAAGGTCTGCAACTCTATTTACCATACCATACCAACTTTACTTATAAAGCTCTTTAAAAACTTTACAGTTGGCCAAAGTGTATACATGAATCACAACACAAGATGCAAATTGGGCTGAGTACAACAAAATACACCCATTGTAAAAACAAAAACAAATTCAGATAGATAGATAGATAGATAGATAGATAGATAGATAGATAGATAGATAGATAGATAGATAGATAGATTAACTTATTAACTGAATAACTTTTTAGAAGGGTTGACATCTAGGCCAATAATGCAAATAAACCAGTTATTGTTCTGCATTTAATAGCTGTTACTGATTTTTAGGTGGAAATACTTTAATTACATTTGAAGAGTTCATTTTAATAAGTGCAGAGTTAATCTGTTTATTTTTTCTATAAGGAAAAGTCACCATATCACAGGTCTGATTCCTTGGGTACTGGCGTAGTCTTTTACCTGACACAACTATGTATATTCATGCATAATGAAATATCGGTCCACTATTCATTTTACTTAGTGAGAGAGAATGTATCTGCAGCTATTTTAATCATCTCTTAACTCTTCTTCAAGTGAATATACTGCAAAATCAGAGCTCAGCACTTTTACAAATACATTTTATCCCTTTTCCAAAAAAGACACATTTTCCTGTAAGTTGTTTATGTGGCTAATGAAAATTATCATTCCACTATAATTCCTGCTGACATGCCTCTGTGCATATGATTAATAAAAAGGTATTTGTCAAAGACGTTCCACTGTGTAAAGAAAATCTCCCTCTTGAAAAGGTCAGCTGTTCGACATTAACTCCTGTCTATAAACCTGCTGATATTCTCTTGCATAATGTTTAAAACTAAGTGTGTCTCTCATTCCATCCTGAGATGTGGACTTTTCTTTTTAGCACGTGTATCAGATCGTTTTCTCCATCTGATTGTAAGCACAGGCTGTGTGTTGCAATATGTGGTAAAACCTACAAGAAATGCATATTCTGAATATGCTATATGCATATCTAGAGAACAAAAGTGGAATAGACAGCATATCCCACATGTCTTTGTTAGAAAATGTTCTTTGTAAAAAGGAGAAAAGTTCAGGAGAATAGGAGAAGCAGAATATTGTCTTATTCACTGTTATATTGGATTGGAATGATAATGTGCATGTAAACAAGGCACATTTTGCACTGTTGACTATTTGGGAAATAGTAACAATTACATCAATGTCACTATTTTCTGATGTAATTAAAAATAAGGTAATGATGTGTGTATGTGTAGACGAATCAGACGCTCATCAAGAACACGTTTGGAGTGAATGAAACTAAAAATGGGTAGAAAGACATGACTAATTGTAGGTATCCAAAAAATGTACAATGTAGAATAGGGCAGAGGCAGTCCAATGATAAAAATAACAAGTGGTGCCTGGCACGTATAGTAGCTTATTTTGGCATCGATCCAACTGATGTCATCATGTCTATGTGTGTGCTGATGTCAGCATATCAGTTGCCTCTGTATAAGTTTGAAGTAAATTGAAACAAAATTGATGTTTTTAGAGACATTTGAAATTACCCCCATTATTAGTATATGGAAAATAAAAAGATTTTAAAAATTCATAAAAAATTGGAACTTTGACCTACTTTTCCCAAAATGTAATCACATCTATTCTTGGTCACTGGCAATCTATAAACCCAGTTTGGTATGAATTCAGTCAATAGTTTTGCCGCTAGAGTGTTAACAAAGAAAAAAACACAGAAACAAACAAGTGGTGCCAGGCACAACAAACCCTGTTCCTTGCACATATTTTGCCCATTGTAAGTAAATGGAAAGATTTTAAAAATTCACGAAAAATTTGAACTTTGACCTACTGTTCCCAAAATGTAATGAAATCTATTCTGGGTCACGGGTAATCTATAATGTCAATTTGGTATGAATTCAACTGATAGTTAGTTTTGCTACTACAGATGTGAAATTTTGCCCATTATAAGTTAATGGGGGAAAAGACTTAAAAAAATTCATAAAAAATTTCAATTTTGACCTACTTTTCCCAAAATGTAATGACATCGATTCTGGGTCACTGGCAATCTATAAGCCAAATTTGGTGTGAATTCAACCAATAGCTTTGCAGCTAGAGTGTTAAACATCAAAGAAACAAAGTATCCAAACAAAAAACTGTCATCTCTCTGCAGCACTTTGAGATTCTGCTTAATGAAAAGTGTTTTATAAATGCAATTTATTATTATTATTATTAGTAGTAGTAGTAGTAGTAGTAGTATTAGTATTAATAATAATAATAATAATAATAATAATAATAATAATAATAATAATAACAATACCCCTTGCCTCCCCTTCGGGGGTGGGGTAAAAGTCCTCATGGATAACACCAATGTGTTTCAACTCAGATTCATCATCAGATCATGTAATATAAAAATAATGACGGCATTAATGGATAGTTAAAATAATTCATTTCTATTATTCTTATATTTTTCTGTCATGTATCTGACTGTGCATCTGACGTTTTCCCGTTGTGTCTCTACAGACAAATGGCGGCTGGCAAGATGCTCCGACTCCTTCGTCAGTGACATCACCCACAGAAGGACCCGGAAGCGTTCATTCGGATACTTCCAACTGAATTTATCCATCTCTCCACCTCATCCACAAAAAAATGGACTGATCTTGCTATTCACAGTATTAAACTAAGGAATTCGCTGTCCCACAGTTTCAAGAGGTACTGTGAAATCCTAACCAGAAAAAAAATCATATTTCCTCTGCGATGAAGTTGGACATTTGGAATACAAACAAACAAAACGTTTCAAAACAATACTGTAATCAATGGAGATGTTTGTACAGATTTCACATTATATTCAGAGGGCTGGGGTTACTTATTCACTCGTAATGTTTTCACTCATAATGATGAAATGTTATGATAAAGTAAATAAATCCAACCATTGGTTTTAACTGAAAATACTTCATTCTACCTCTCAGCCACTAAAAAAAGTAGAAAAAATGTCAGTGACCATTATTTGTTTTGTAAAAATGGAACTTTTGTCTTTGCAAGCAAGAGGCACATCTTCTTACTTACATTTTGTTGTCTCTCACCTATTCTATGGTACGCCATTTAGACTTAAATATTGCTCAGTTGTTTACAATGTGTGCTTGATAAAGTATGTTCATCTTCCCCTCTGTCTCCGGCAAGTCAAAACAAAGTTCTGTCGGGAGATTTTACCTCTAAGGTAACCCTGTGAAGTATGTTATCTGTAAAACAATAAATAAATACTTGTCATCAACTCGGACAAGCTTGACATCATTCATTAAGGTGGATTATATCAACTTCAATTTTTTTATGTTCTGTTGGTTTTGGTTCTACAGCATATTGGTAGAGTGACAATAAAGTGCAATCAGGAATGCAGGATTTATTGATGCATGAGGAAAAGATTCATTTAGTCTTTCCCTGTTGATAGTATATGCAGAAAACCATATCATTTACTAAAATCCTCTATGTTTTTATAGTCCTGCGTCATCACAGATATGTTATCGACAATGCCAAAATGCTGATATAACCAAAACAAAACTTTCCAGAAAGGTGTGTCAACATGAAGCCAGTTTTAATGTGTTCTTTTATGAAATATATTGTGCATTATTTCTTTTTCTAATCACTTATTTGACCGTGTTTGTCAATTAGCTCTGGTGCTACAGTCGAACGCATTTAAAGAAATATTAGACAGTCCATCACCTTCTGCAGAAAAGAAAGTTTGTCAAAGAGGTCCGTAACTGAGTTTGTTTTTGAAATACATGAACCACAATCCACTTAAAACAGAGAAGCAATTATGTTAATAGAGTTTTACATGCACGTGAACATACAGCGTGGGTTCAGAGATGCTGACGACCGTCACCGCCATGAAAGACGCATCTGGATGTATCTGAACTGCTGCTCAGCTCTGTGTTTTCAACGGACACTTTGATGTAAAATGATACGAGTTTCCACCTTTTGTTGAATACTGTCCTCATCTGGACATTTCAGTATATTACTCTGCCAGTCCTGCTTTAGGAACCCGAGAACTGACACCAAAACAAACAGACATTTAATTTATGCTTGTCTCACCATGACCAGCATGATTTTTTTTTTTTCAGTATCAAACATTTATGACAATTGTAAATGTTTACCGTCAGGCACTTAAGAAGGGACAAGTCATTATGTCAAATAATGTGTTTCCTGGGCAGTCCAATCTTGTTTATAGACACTTTTTTATGCTGTGTGGCCTATTTGTTTTTGTATTTTGTTATTTTCTTTTAATGGTATGCTTATTGTAGGCTATTACTTTGTTTTTGCTTTCCAACTCTCGTGAATTAGCTCATGAACTTTCAACATGTGTTTATGTGCACCATTGTGCTTGACTTGCTTTGTTGAAAAGGATTTTCAACACATTAAAATGATATGTAATACAGAGAGCTCACACATTAGCCTCTTTTTATTGTGGCGTTTATGAGAGTGCAGAGAGTCTTCATTTACCATCATGTGAAGAAATCTGTGGCACGATGGTAATCGCAGACACTGTGCGATAACTGAAAGTCAGCCAAGGTTAGCGACTGCCAGTAGATATCCAGCTTTTATAGCTCAACATCTCCCTGCCGTCCATAATGGCACCTATCCAACATATTAATGTAGAGGTGCTTAGAAAAACACAACCCACACTAAAATCAAGGTATGACTGTGAGGACTTATGCTTCCTAACATCAGTGATGCTTCATAAAATACACTCACTTTTTACTTTACATGCAGTAGATATCAAAACTGATTGGAAAGGAGAAGAATAGTGATGTCCTTGTGGGATTCAAATAGTGCAAACAACACCCCTGACATTATTTGGCTGGACAGTTGCATGTCTGACAGAATTACTTTCATAGCAACTGAATATTCATAATTGGCCAAACACAGGGGTTGAGGGTATAAGGGAGCAGTTGGCGGTAAAGTCTGTGGACGGTCATGGGCCTTGACTGCTGAGTGAGTGTGAAATGCCAAAGCCAGACTGCTCCCCTTGCACCCTGAGGGCACTGAAGAGCAGGCCTGCTCTCACCAACACAGTGGGCATCCAAAACAATCTGACAAGACTTCATCCAAAAACATCTTCTAGCATACGCAGCATCTCCAGACACTCATGAACATGTGTCTGTTTGATATCTCAGTCATTAGCGCAGATCAGGCTTATGCACAATAACCTAAAACAAATACATCACATTACAGAAATAGCGGAGATGACTGTTTTCTGTCATTTGGAGGGATTTTGTCATGCAGGGTAGTTTTTACACCTCCTCATCCCTCAGAGGTGGTGGCACTGTGCAGGCTGATTGAAATCTAATGTTGCTGTTGACATCTGCCTCCCCAGCTGTCATTGTACCACTGCTTGTAATTACAGCTGCAGTGGAAGAGCATGGGTGGGTGGCCCAGACACCTTGTCTCACCCTCTCAACAGAGCCCAGCAGACTGCTTTAATGTGCACTGACACAACATCCCGTTTCCCGCTGCTGCCGCTGCTGAACTGACTGACCACACGAGTCCCTGAGTGGTATGTCCAAAATGTACTCATTCACACGCTGTCACACACTGAGGTTATTCTGAGTGTAGCAGAGACTTTTAAATTACACATACACAAGTCTTTGTTTTGCTTATTTTGGAAGATGTGAAGAGATTGAGTTTGCAAATGTTCAATGTAGCATCTGAGACAAAGTTTTTGAGTAGTAAATTACATTAGACAATCTGATTAGAGCAGAATAAGAGTGGTACACAGTGGAGCTCGGACAGAAAGAGAGGCTTTTCTTTCTCCACAAAAACGCAACAAGCTAATTTAAATACTTCCATATTATATTATTCATGTCAAAAATTATTTGATTTGATTTAACTATAAAAAATGTGTGATTAGCGGTGACACGGTGGTGCAGTGAATAGCACCGGAGACTCACAACAAGAAGGTCCTGGGTTTGATTCCAAGCAGGGACCCTTCTGTGTGGAGTTTGCATGTTCTCCCTGTGTTTGCATGGGTTCTCTCTGAGTACTCCGGCTTCCTCCCACCATCCAAAGACACGCCCTGGTACATTAAATGGTCAACCTAAAATTGCCCATAGGTGTGTTTGTCTCTACAGTTGCGGCAAAAATTATTAGACCATCAAAAACAACGGTTATGCAATTAAGTACTAACTCCTGTGTGTATCATGTGATTAAAACAGACAAAAAAGAAAACATGGAATGCCTAAAAGCACCGTTTTTGGCAGTACAATGCCATAGCTATTGATGTAAGAACTTAAGTGATTTTG
Organism: Sphaeramia orbicularis; assembly: GCF_902148855.1. Taxonomy (NCBI): domain Eukaryota; kingdom Metazoa; phylum Chordata; class Actinopteri; order Kurtiformes; family Apogonidae; genus Sphaeramia; species Sphaeramia orbicularis. The sequence continues at coordinate 24,723,036 of NC_043973.1, forward strand.
GTTATTATCAAGAAAAACATGGAAAATGAGTAGATATCAGCTCTGAAATAAAACTATTACAAGCTATTTTTGTTGTTATCATTATATTTGTCCAAACAAATGTACCTTTAGTTGTACCAGGCATTAAAATGAACAAGAAATTAAAGAAAACAAGGGGTGGTCTAATATTTTTTTCCGTGACTGTATATGTCGGCCCTGTGATGAACTGGCGACTCGTCCAGGGTGTACCCCGCCTTTGCCCATAGGTAGCTGGAATAGGCTCCACCCCCTTCCACGACCCTAGTGAGGATAAAGCGGGTTCAGAAGTTGATGAAATGTGTGATATTTGACTCTGGTGGAAAAATCCTGTTATCTGTGTTTTTTCACGATGACACTACCCAATGTAAAAGTAGTGTCACGGTAAATTCTGTACATTCAACACATCCTCAAACAAAACACTGGTTTATGCTGCAGGGAACAAATATGATCATGTGCTGACAATTCATTACACTTCAAAGAGTGTCAAATTATGGAAAACAGGCCAGTTTCGCACATAGTTTTGATGTACCTGAAGGCAACATTAATTGGTATTTCCATGTAAACTTTATACTTTAGCTCCTGTTCATTTCAGAGTAACACTTTGTTCCATATATTCAGTGTCTCACAGAAACATCGTAACCTACATGAGGGCGTTAATATCACTATTGATCAGAAACATAATGAAAAAGTACATGAGTTCAAATATTTAGGTGCTGTCTTAGAGTGAACTTTGAAGCACATGTTCGAAAAGTGTCCAAAACCTCCAAAAACGTAATTGTTTTCTTTTCTTACCAATACTGTGACTCAAGCATATATACATACCATGATTTTAATACATTTTTGTTAATGCATAACCATCTCAACTCAAACAAAAACAAAACCTAAGGAGATTTCACATTTAACAAACCTTAAAAATCTTGGACCAAAAGCCAATAAAATGACACCATTGTATAATCCACAAAAAGTCTATTCTCATATATGTAATTGGTCTTTAACCCTGTAAAGCCTGAACCATTAAATCATTGACAGAAAATGAGAAAATTCCAGTTCTTTGAAATTGGAGCCTTTTTTGGTCCTTCTGAACAACCAAAAAAACATTTTTTTTCAAATATCAATTTCCATGTATGAGTTTTCAATTTTGTGTCATATTTGATACATTGGGTCTCAATGCTCAAATATTAATCTTTTTGAACAAACAAAAACATAATATAATACAAACATGTCTAACAAATTGGTAATTCCTTTTCAAAACTGGCAAAGTTCTGCCTCCTTCCTCATTGATGACAGTCTTGTAGTGTCGCTGGAAAGTCCTCTAGTGAACGAATTCCTCCCCCTGGTGGATTATCTGTGTATTGTATGTATCTAATTGTATACATCAGAATTTTCAAGAAGAAAAATATCCCATTGATCATGTACAGGGTGAGTCAGAAAAAACGCTCTTTTCATTTAAAGAAATTGTACCACTGAAATGGAAATGCTTATTTTTCTTTTGACTATACAGTCATATTGATGTGGTTATTGAGCATGTCTGGCGATTGAATCATTGATTTATGGCATAGCATAACAGAAGGAATGCCCATTGTTTATTGTGCACCGAAATATCTGCCAACACAGTTTATGCCACCGTGAATGAAATTGAAATTGTCAACCATTACAGCATGTTTACTCGCCATCAAAATGTTTTGTCTCAACGAAGTCGTCCGGCACGACCTTCAACCTGGCTACCAGTCAGATTGATGCAAATCTGTGCTCGTTGTTGCATCTCTAACACAGCTCTTCTCGCCATTCGTGTTCGTCGTGGGGCTTGGATTTCAGCCGTGATGCGATTTCGGAGTTCCTGAAGAGTTTGTGGAACAGTCTGATACACACGGTTTTTAAGATACCCCCACAAGGTCTTGGAACTGCCGGATGGTTTCTTGGACGCTACCAGTTTCTACCAGAATTTTGTCACCATGAAAGCTCTCTGCACATCCGTAAACTGTGGTCTTGCCATGATGAAAACTCCCTGGGCACTGTCATGTAGGCCTATGTCCTGAGTGTGAAAGCAAAGCCCCGACTCCTGTAATTGTTGTCAATTTCAAGTTTGTTCACTGTGGCATACATTGTGTTGGCAGGTATTTCAGTGCCCAATAAACAATGGACCTTCTCTCTCTTATGCAATGCAATAAATCTATGACTACATCACCAGACATGCTCAATAACCACATCAATATGACTGTATGGTCATAAGAAAAATCAGTGTTTCCGTTTTAGCAGTACAATTTCTTTAAATGGAAAGAGCGTTTTTTCTGACTCACCCTGTAGAGGGCTTCAAAACTCATGTATCAAACTTGATACATTTGGCATTATAGGGTTAATTGTATAAATGATCTTAAATGTGTAAAGTAAAATAAAACATGGGTTTGTGCTGCAGGGTGAAAACAGAGAACAACCTTTGGTTAGTCCTCTTTCTTGGTTAAAGGTCTCTAGAAGATCTTGGCACTAGATATACAAGCATGGAGCGCTTAAAGGCTTTCAGTAATAAGACAAAACTGTGGCTCAAACAGAAACAAATCTGTGAACAGTGAATCACGTCCAGCATTAATCTAATCTGTCATTCAGCTCTTAAAGTTCAGGTGCAGGTGTCACAAAAATATTACCAAAAATATGGAGACCTTTCTTGGCATTAATGGATGAGACCTAAATGTGACCTTAAATCATGCTGCTGTGTTGTATCCTTCCTTTTGTGCAATCTCTGTTAATTATACTGAGTGAAGTCCTGACATTATTTTCTTTCTGAATTTTTTTCTTCTTTTTCTTTTTTTTGTTTGTTTTTACTCCTATTGAACCACATTCCTGATAGTCTTGCGATCTGACAGTATGAGACTGGAATTATAGGGATTATTTATAGCCCTGTCAGTTTTTATTCTTCATTTTTGACAAAAATGACAGTGTGTTTATTGTACTGTGTTTTGTATATGAAAAAAATTTAATAAAATATTTTGTTTAATTAGTCTTGTTGAAATTAAAGTTGTTCTGCTCTACTGTTGTTTATGTTTGATATTTTATTGTTTCTCAAAAGCCTAACCAGGAAAATTGCAAATTAGCTACTATGTACATTGAATTAGCTATGCTTTGAGATGTCACAATGCTGGTTTGTGTTGTCCCTGTCATGTGAAAATTTAACAATGGTGCTTATTGTGCGGAGATCAGCCCAGAAAATATAATGCAGTGTTTACATTTTACACTAAAAATGCCTTGACTGTACTTCAGATGAACACTGCTTTAACCAGTATGGAGTTGCTCTGCAGGAATATGAGGGAATTTTTTCAGATTCTGAATATTTCATTAATCCCAGAGGAAACTGTGTGTATTTGTATATATCACTTATTCTCAGTATGCATAATTTACAACCTGAGTGTGATTAACCTGAGCTGAGAATTTAAAAATGTAACATTCACCTTCAGATACTTGGGGTGACAGTTCCTACTGAGGAGGGAAATACATGAACAGAGCGTGTGTGTGTGTGTGTGTGTGTGTGTGTGTGTGTGTGTGTGTGTGTGTGTGTGTAGGTGTGTGTGTGTGTGTGTGTGTAGACATATATACATACTTAAATATACATATTATGGCACTCTGTTAAAACACAATTACAACACAGTTATGTTTACAATATGTATAGACAAATATAATCAATATAATTAAAGGAAATATACATCAATAAAACTGGATTTTACATTGTACATCCTACATTAATGCAGATGATTTTACACTGATATTGTGTTTTTGCTACTTTTACACACAAACTTTAACCCATAAAGACCCAAACAGTCACTGGCGACCAAAAGCATTAACTAATGTAAACTGTTTAATACCTGCTGATCCACTAATCCTATCAATACATGTAAAGAATTGGTGTAAAATGCAATTTGTCATCTTTTCATGGTCATCAGGTATGACCCATCTGGACGTTCAGAGGCTCCGTAGTGAACGTGGAAACACTGTCATCTTCTACAACATTGATTCACCAGTAAAACCCATGGAGTTGGTCAATGACAGTGGATGGAGACACTTGTTTTGTGTTCAGTTATTGATATATTTTACAGAATAAGTCACTTTTTCTTCTGTTTCCTCTGTTTCTGATGTAATAACCTTGGAATTTACTCTGAAATTTTATGAACATCTACATGATTATTGAATTAAATATAGGAAAATACATAATTTACAAAAAAAAAAAAAAAAAAAAACGCAAAATAAAGAGGATAATATTACAGTAAATGGAGTTTGATCAGTGACAGTGGATGGAGACACTTGTTTTATGTTCAGTTAATGATATATTTTACAAAAAAAGTAGCTTTTTTTTTATCAGTTTTCTCTGTTTCTGATGTAATAACTTTGGAATTTACTCTGAGCTTTTATGAACGTCTACATGATTACTGAATTAAATATAGGAAAATACATAAATTACACACACACAAAAAAAAAGCAAAATAAAGACAATGATATTACAGTAAATGGAGTTTGATCAATGACAGTGGATGGAGACACTTGTTTTATGTTCAGTTAAAGATATATTTTTACAGAAAAAGTCACTTTTTCTTCAGTTTTCTCTGTTTTTGATGTAATAACTGTAGCGGCTCTTTGTCATCAAAATTAAATCAACATAAATGTGACTGAATTTAAGACTTTAACATAACTCAAATAACCACTGGATGCTCCATGGGTTTGTGGTTTATGCAGTCAAAAATACAATGTAAATATCATAGATGTAGTTCAAGTGGTTTATTTTCAAGATTTTGCAGGCAAACAACAACTAAGGCCTTTTGTGCTGTCTCTCCTGCTCATCCTGTCTGACTGTCTGATTGTCTGGTAAAAAACCACAGGTGCATGCTGGTCTAACTTTGTGCTCCCTATTTATACCCAGGTGCCCACGGTCTAAACCAATAAGAAAACTAGAAGCACTCGGAGAGCGCAGACCTCCGCCAAGGCTGATCAGTGGGGCCCCCCGTGGGCCCCCCCACCCCCGATCACCCCCAAAAGTTCACCATTTCTTCCTTATCCCATTTCCAACAAACCCTGAAAATTTCATCAAAATCTGTCCATAACTTTTTGAGTTATGTTGCACATTAACGGACAGACAAACAAACAAACCCTGGCAAAAACATAACCTCCTTGGCGGAGGTAATAAGAAAACACAGAACAAAAAGGTGCTAAATACCAAAGAATGAAAACAATAACCATAAAAATCAAAAAATATATCCTAACTAGAAGCACTCGGAGAGCGCAGACCTCCGCCAAGGCTGATCAGTGCCCCCCCCCCCCCCCCCCCCCCGTGGCCCCCCCCACGCCAAGGAGGTTATGTTTTTGCCAGGGTTTGTTTGTCTGTCTGTTTGTTTGTTTGTCTGTCTTTGTCTGTCTGTTTGTTTGTTTGTCTGTCTGTTAGTGTGCAACATAACTCAAAAAGTTATGGACAAATTTTGATGAAATTTTCTGGTCTGCGCCCCCCCCCCCGTGGGCCCCCCCACCCCCGATCACCACCAAAATGTAATCATTTCTTCCTTATCCCATTTCCAACAAACCCTGAAAATTTCATCAAAATCTGTCCATAACTTTTTGAGTTATGTTGCACACTAACGGACAGACAAACAAACAAACATACAAACAAACAAACCCTGGCAAAAACATAACCTCCTTGGCGGAGGTAAATATTAAACAAAGAAAAAATAAACAAAAAATAAACAATTAGGAAAAAAAAAAACAAACTAAGTGAACAAAATAGGTAAATTAACTTTAAACAAAAAACTAAACCGACAAATAGCTCCTATAATTACTTTTGAATTTACTCTGAGCTTTTATGAACATCTACATGATTATTGAATTAAATATAGAAAAATACATAATTTACACTAAAAAACCTCAAAATAAAGAGGATAATATTACAAGAACTAGAAGTACTCGGAGAGCGCAGACCTCCGCTAAGGCTGATCAGTGCCCCCCCCCCCCCCCCCCCCCCCGATCACCACCAAAATTTAATCATTTCTTCCTTATCCCATTTCCAACAAACCCTGAAAATTTCATCAAAATCTGTCCATAACTTTTTTGAGTTATGTTGCACACTAACGGACAGACAAACAAACAAACAAACCCTGGCAAAAACATAACCTCCTTGGCGGAGGTAAATAGTGATAAATCACTCAAGAAAGGTTAAATGGTAAGCAAAATTAATTGGGGAACTACTACAAAAGTAGCTCTGGGTCTTTATGGGTTAACAGGACGGCTGGTTTGTCAGTGTGGTTGACATGTGGTCCCTGAGTATCCATAAAGTGAAGTGGGGGGGCTTCTAAGGGCAGCAGTACAACGTGGAAAAATTGTGTCAGAGCGCCCCTAGTGGCCGCAGCGCAGCATTACGCCCCACACCAGGGTGCGAACTAGTTATTGGTAAAGCAAAGAGGGAACATTCCTCCAGTCCCATGCTCCTCCTCTCTCGTCGCACAGCCAGATCCTCTAAAAGCCTGCCGCACCAGTTATTTCAGACAAGAAGCCTTCTGTTTGGGCGGAAAAAACAACATGGCAGACGAGCTCCGGTCTCAGAGAAGAAGCGACGGAATTGTGGTAATTCCATTAAAAGCACAAGTGCAGGAAGGAAGTTTTATTTTCCATGCATTCAGTGTTAGATTCTACTGTGCAGATACTTTGTAGCTTTATCTCATTCGCGGCCACATGCGTCTGCGTGGAGCGAAGAAGTGCAACTTGTGGTCGATGCTTATAAACATGAAACTAATATTTCCTCTGGTGTTTTGTGTCCCCTCTCAGATTGAAGATGACTGGCCAGGCTACAGTTTAGACCTCTTCAGCTATCCAGCCCATTATTCTGGAGACTTAGACTGTGTCATCATTCCACATGGCGTCATTATGGACAGGTACACACACACACACACACACACACACACACACACACATTTACATGCACACCATGCTGCCTGCAGATGGTTCCTGTGCAGAAGCAGGAAAAGTAGCTTCTGAAGGGATTTAGGTGATGCTATTTATTCCCCCCACTGTGGTTTAGGATGAAGTTATGGAGGTTTTGACATATTTTATAGGAAGTAACAATTTGCAAGCCAGAGAAACGATGCACATAACATGCATTTACTGTCAAAAGTAGAATGGGATTGAATAAACTTTATTGTTTTCGGACAACAGTTCTACATGTTGCAGCATCTGGCCACAATAAACAATGACAGTATAACCCAGTGGTTCCCAGGCTTTTTTGGCTTGTGATCCCATTTTAACATCACAAATTTCTGGTGACCCCAGACGTTCAAAATAAATTTTTTTTGCTAAAATTAATTTGTTTTTGATCATGTAATAGTTTGCTATACTATGTTGCAAATACACATTAATTTTAGAGGACATTTAGGCTATATAATGTATATTATTATGGACGGAGGCAGAAAAGCCAGGTGTAGATTATGTTTATGTTTATGCATTTGGCAGACACTTTTTTCCAAAGCGACTTACAGGGGAAAACCAATCAAATCACTCAATCAATCAAATTTTATTTATATAGCGTCAGATCACAACAAAAAAGTTATCTCGTGACACTTTATATATAGAGTTGGTCAAAACCAGACTCTAAGCCAGTTTACAGAAACCCAACAGAATCCTCCGGGTGCAAACACTTGTGACTGGTGATTACTGCGCAAAGTGAGAATTTTATTTTCCTTGGTCAGGATATGTACAGTCAGTCCAGCTTGGATTTACAAGGCTGACAATTAATACTGAACAAACAATAACTCAAACTATGAATTATGAAAGAGCTGCAGCATCTGAAACCGACCACAATGAACATTTGAAAGATAAACAGTACCACAGCGCTTCAGTTTCAGCTTCACAGTTTGTCATGTCTTTTATGTATTGGGATTGTCTCTGTCAACTCTCTATATATTTTTTATTAGTAAAGCTTTATTTTTTTTTATTTATATAGCACTTTTTAAAACAACATGTTACAAAGTGCTTAACTTAAAGGAGAGATCGATCAAATCAAATTTTAAGCCAATTTACAGAAACACAACAGAATCCTCCAGGAGCAAACATTTATGACTGGTGACAGTGGAAGGAAAAACTTCCCTTTAACAGCAGAAACCTCGAGCAGACCCAGACTCCTGGAGGATGGCCGTCTGCCTTGACCAGTTGGGGTTAAAGAGAGAAAGTAAAGGAGGAGAAAAGAGAGAGCGATAGAGATAGAGAGAGACTGGGGGAGAGGGGGGAGGTAGGGGGAGACGTATGGATGCAGCTAATGCACAGATAACTGAACTAGAACATCTATGGAACAGTATAATAAACACTATCGTGACTATATGGATAAGTGAGTGATGATGATGAAGGCAGCAGAGAGGCAGGACCACAGCAGCAGGTCTAGAGATGATCCTAGGAAAACCTTAGTAAGTTTTTATTTTTTATTTTTATCAATTACTAGAAATTTCAGGCGACCCCATTTGAATTCCAGGCGACCATTGTCACAGTGCAAAAAAACAAACAAAAAAAAAAAAAACAGAGGGGGCTCAGATCAGATATGCAAAGAGTCAACCTCTGATAAAAGCAGTGAGAAAATAAAAATAAAATGAGAATAATAGTAATAGTTACAATACAACCAATAAATAAATTATCAATAAAACCACAGGTAAGAAAACCAGGAGCATTTTGCTACTATTACTATTACTACTACTATAATAATAAATTAATGCAGGGGTTCTCGTTGTAGCCTCACAGTTAGAAGCTTCTTGGTTCTATTCCTTTCTGTGTGGAGTTTGTATGTTTTCTCTGTGTCTTCATGGGTTCTCTGGGTACTCCTGCCTCTCCCCTCCATCCAAAGAAAGCTAGTAAATCTCTACATTTGAGGATCTGAAAGAAATTAATAATTGGCTTTCTTTCGAGAAAAGTAAGAAAATGGATTTAAAAAAACAAATAATAGTGACCATATATACAGGGTAGGGAAGCAAAATTTACAATGAACATTTAGTTGTTTTTTCTCAGCAGGCACTACGTCAATTGTTTTGAAACCAAACATATATTGATGTCATAATGATACCTATCACTATTATCCATACCTTTTCAGAAACTTTTGCCCCTATGAGTAATCAGGGAAGCAAACGTCAAAGAGTGTGTGATTTGCCGAATGCACTCGTCACACCAAAGGAGATTTCAAAAATAGTTGGAGTGTCCATAAAGACTGTTTATAATGGAAAGAAGAGAATGACTATGAGCAAAACTATTATGAGAAAGTCTGGAAGATACTATTAAAGAAGAATGGGAGAAGTTGTCACCTGAATATTTGAGGAACACTTGCGCAAGTTTCAGGAAGTGTGTGAAGACAGTTATTGAGAAAGGAGGAGGACACATAGAATAAAAACATTTTCTATTATGTAAATTTTCTTGTGGCAAATAAATTCTCATGACTTTCAAGAAAACTAATTGGTCATACACTGTCTTTCAATCCCTGCCTCAAGATATTGTAAATTTTGCTTCCCCACCCTGTATAGTTAAATATAAATAGTTTCACTTAAAGTGCCATAAGTATGGGTCTCAAGGAGTGTTTAACAAAGCTGGTGTCTTATTTATCAGTGCAACCACTTTATATTAGTATTTGCATCCAAATTTTGAAGTAATGGAACAAAACTTAAAAATTAAATCAAAATCGATCCGTAAAGCAGTTGATATGGAGGGTAAATATATACATTTTATTCCAAAAGCCAAATATCCACCACAAATCGACAAATGCATAACAATTTATATACCAGACAGTCAGAGTGATGCTCAGAGCTGTAGACTGTGGGCCCCTGCTCAGCTTTACGTCAGACAAAGGTTTTATTTATTTCCTTGGACACTCATGTTGATAGAATGGATTCATCTGATGATTATTTCTTACTATTTTAAAGGCCCAATACCAGTAAAGTACTGCACGTAAAAGAGTCTTTCCCAGTGATCATTGTCTGAACCCAAATATTTACTTTATTGAACCCAAACACCTGCAACTCTGATCTAGTAATATATAAGTGTGAAGGAAACACAGTTAGACAGATGTCAAATAGAACGTCCACTTCTCATGTTGTTCGCAGGACGGAGCGCCTCGCTAGAAACATCATGGATGACCTCGGTGACCACGACATAGTGGTGCTGTGTGTTCTGAAGGGGGGCTACCAGTTCTGTGCCGACCTGGTGGACAGGATTAAGGCACTTAGTCGTAACTCCAACCGCACCATTCCCATGAGGGTCCACTTTATCCGCCTTAAGAGCTACCTGGTGAGGTTCTGCACGGAAAACACTTGGATAATTCTGTCTAAGTGGTGTGTCTGAGAGAGGAGAGGCACTCTTCATGCTTATGATTATCAGCGTTGATGTTTGTTTTGTTTGGGCATCTTATGACTTAGTCAGAAGATGTGAGTTATATTTTATAAAACATTTTTTACAGTGGAATCTTTGTGTTACTTTGGATTGGGCTGTTTTCATGCAGACATATAGGCTACACACATTAAAACATTTGAACAAAAAACCTTTTGATTATTTACTATCATAGAAAAGGCACGGAAAGTGCAAACCGCTTCAACAAATTACTTATGCGTTGTACTTATTTTTTTTTATAGAGGGGAAAAGTTGAAAATATTTACATGCAACACACACCACTTTATATACCAAGCCAAACACATAAAAACATAGAAACCAACAGGTAAGAAACAAAATGAAGGAAAAATAATGATATAATACAAAGTCATACAAAATATAGACAGTAAATTGAAGATACTTGAAAAAATTTAAATAATATTTTTTTCTTAATTGGTTAAAAGGAATCCAAACCCTATCCATGTAAAGATCTCTTATTTTTTTAATCACATTTTTATTCCATAGACAAAATTCTCTGTCTTTATTTCCAGGTTTAAACTCTTTATTACCCCTATTTTCACACTTTTAAGTATAAATTATTTATATAGTCACATAATGAACCACTTTGGTCTTTTTATTTCCACAGAATGACCGGTCCACAGAGGATCTTCACATAGTTGGAGCAGAAGATCTGTCCTTTTTAGCAGGAAAGGTAAAATCCATTCGTACATAGATTTTTACATTTATTTTACAACGAACAGTGCCCAAGTCCACTGGACCATTACCTTGAGCTTAGGGGGAAACACATGCAGACAAGTGGCGTGTAGATAGTGGGTACTGATAGACGACTGCCTCAAGAGGGCAGCCTCTCCTCAGTCTGTCTTTTTGTTCTCTGTGCTGAAGATCTTCCACTTTACTAGTCAAGTGTGTGTAAACAGAAGAGTAATACTGTGTACCGCAATAGATGAGCAGTCCTATCATCAAACTGAAACCTAAAGTCTTTTCATTTACCGTAGTTATGACTAAAAAAGTCAGTAAATCTGCACATTTGAGAAACTGAAACCAATGGATGATCGACATTCTCCTTAGAAAAGGACAAGTTACAACCTGTTAACAGTTTCTTAACAGCTAATTAATTTTGTCGTGACAGATGAATCATTCCCTACTTTTGGAATCAGTGATTTGAGCTCATTTCCAGAGTTGGAAACTTTCCAAAGAAATAAAGTTAATTAATTTTAGAAGTTCCTCTGGGACAAAGTCTGCAAATAATCAGACTTTGCTTGTACTAAAGGGCAAAATGAAACAGGATTTAGACCAGTGGTTCCCAACCTTTTTTGGGTCGTGACCCCATTTTAACATCTGAAATTTCTGGCAATCCCAGACATTCAAACAGAGACCTTTTTTTTTTTTTTTTTTTTTTTTTTTTGCTAAAATTACTTTGTTTTTGATCATGTAATAGTTTGCTATACTATGTTGCAAATAAACATTAATTTTAGATGACATTTAGTCTATATAATGTATATTATTATGGACAGAGGCAGAAAAGCCAGGTGTAGATTACTGCACAAAGTGAGAATTTTATTTTCCTTGGTCAGGATTTGTACAGTCAGTCCAGCTTAGATTTACAAGGCTGACAATTAATACTGAACAAACAAGAACTCAAACTATGAATTATGAAAGAGCTGCAGCATCTGAAACCGACCACAATGAACATTTGACAGATAAACAGTACCACAGTGCTTCAGTTTCAGCTTCAGAGTTTGTCATGTCTTTTATGTATTGTGATTGTCTCTCTCAACCCACCATATATTTTTTATTAGAAAGTTTTAGTTTTTGTTTTTTGTTTTTTTTTTTATCAATTACTAGAAATTTCAGGTGACCCCATTTGAATTCCAGGTGACCCCAAGTGGGGTCCCGACCCCAAGGTTGAGAAACACTGTACTAAACTGTCATAGAGTTTGGGGGTTACAGCCTTTTCTCTTGAATAATCAACTCACCATATATTTTTTATTAATAATTTTTTTTTTATCAATTGCTAGAAATTCCAGGCGACCCCATGTGGGGTCCCGACCTCATGGTTGAAAAACACTGATTTAGAACTGTTAAACATCCTAAATGTACCTTACAATATGCTGTGTGAACGCAAAATTTCAGATTGGATGTGTTTCCTCATCTGATGGAGGTATGAAAAGCATATACAAATGTGTGTCTGTGGTTGTTCACATCTTCAACATGTGTGCCACCCAATCATTGTTTGCCCTTTATGCGTCTGTGCATGTCCATGAGTTTGTTAGTGTATGCATGAGCACGCAAACACTACTACGGGACGCATAACTTTACAGTATTTCTAGTCAGCGTAAATCAGCTGATGTGAATACTCATAGTCACACACACCCATTATCTGAACACACACACACACACACCCACACACACACACTCTCACACACTCTTAATACACAGTGAAGTCAGGCGTGGCATAGATACCAGGGACATGAATACGGTATGAGGTAGTAAGCTTGAGTCACTGCCGGCTGCTTCGCTCACTGTATTTTAAGTGTGCTTGTGAAATCCCTGAACTGTCTGTGATGTACAGCTAAATTTAGGTTCATGTTTTTGTCTGAATGGTGTAATGTTTAGCGGAAAAAGTGAGCTAAGTCCGCCACTTGAACTGCTTCACAAAGAGGAGTTGTTACTCACCTGTTTATAGCGTAGCTGACATAAATCTGTGTGGACTTAAATATGTAAAACTTATTTTTATAAATTCCCCAGGGTTTACTGCACTCTAAATGAATCCGTATGAATAATGAGGCCCGGACAATGCATGACTCTACGCTTGGGTGAATGCTTTGTTTAAAAAGGAAGAGTAAACTGCAGACAGTTAGTTGGTAGTTATATCTTGACCTAGCTAAGAAGAAACCCAGATTGTGTCTGTTAACATAAATAGTCCCCAGTTGTCTTCTGTTGATTAGACAAACATTTGCAGAATTCCAGCTATTCCAGTGCTGCATTCATATAGGACTATAGGAACCCAGATCTACAGTGTGGATGAGGTTATTTTTACATGTATTTCCTGGCATGACTAAAACATACAAATGTAATGACAAATAAAGAAGTAAGAACTTAAGCTGATTTAGTGCTATAAAATGTAGCCGGTTGCTTTGTCATGTTGCAACTGTTTTTTTCTACACATCTACAAAATATGCAACCCTTTAAGATTCATGTGTCATTTAGTTTCAGTTTGAGAAAAAAACTGGAAGTACAGGTTAATCTGTTGAAAAGTCTCTCAACCTTTATTTTTTAAATTCAGAACTATAGTTTGATGCAGTTGAAGTCGGTAACTACATGCCGTTTTTGTCTGAGGGATTTATCTTGGAATGTGCGTGGCTGATTGGAAGATACCGTAGCTTTTTATCTGTTCCTAACCAAGAGTAATTGTTTGCTTTCCTCCCCCTTTTTCTCTCCCTAACATGCTCTCTTAAGAACGTTCTGATCGTGGAGGTGAGTCAACCATGTTTCTGTTCCTCTTATTTTTCCTTCTTCACCAAATGGGCCTATTGTGTTACTTCTTATTCTGGCTGACTATCCAGGTCAAGAGGAGCCATTTAAAGTTTTCTCCTCTCTGGACTTGAGTTCAACACAGAGAAACTTTTTAATTGGCTGACCTATATTTGGGAAATCGGGCTGTTTTTCCAGATATGATCTTCATAATGTTACTATAATCATGTCACGTTGTGGGAGTAGGTGTGTTGAGAAACAATGGCATTTACAGGAAAGGAAGAAATGTAGTCATTCACTCGGGATCACTTTTTATATAGACATAACACGATGAACCATGTTGTAACAGTTGTAATTACTCACTGCTTAAATATAGGCAAATTTGTTCTTGCCAGTAATCATTTCCTATGTTTAGTTTTGCTACAGACAAAAGAAAATGTCTTCATTGCAATATATTTTATGCCATACTTTCTACAAGAGGGTTTCTAGAATGAGTAATTAAATTCATCTGAAATTTTTATTTACTTTCTCAGTCAAATATTCTACTGAGATTGTTTTTATTCACATGCTTTTCAGTCATATACCGCGTTTCCACTATGTGGTACCGGCTTGACTCGACTCGACTGCCTTTTAGGATTTCCATTAACGTAGAAGGACCTGATATCTGGTACCCGGTACTAGTTTTTTTGGTATCTGCTCTGCCGAGGTTCCAAAACTGGGAAAGAGATACTAAAATGTGACGTGTAAACCAAGGTTCTAATAGTTTTGGGTTTGTCATTAAAGTTTGGTTTTATTTAGTTTTGAATTTTTTTTTCTCTAATTCAGGTAGTTTTAATTTGTTTTTAGAGCAGGTTTGCTAGTTTTTATTAGTTTTCATTATTTTCTAAAAGCTTAGTTTTAGTATTCATTTTAGTTTTTTGATATCTTTTCCCTTCTTCTCCGTCATATTCACATAAATCCCAGACAGGACTCTGCTCCTTTCTCCCAGCTTTAGTCTCCATGTTTCCAGGTAGAGTGGGGACGAGAAGACGACTGTAAACCACAAGTGACGGACTGTGAAGTGTCGTATGGTGCCACTAGATAAAATTGCTAGAGTGAAATAAATCGATTTCGTATCAATCCGACACTGACAAAGACGAAAACGAAGGGAATTTTATCCATAATTTTTATACGTTTTAGTTATTTTTGTAATCACACAATACAGTTTCAGTTATTATTTTTTTTCTTTTAATTATAGTTTTTATTTATTTCAGTTAACGAAAATGTTTTTCCAGTTCCAGTTTTCGTCATTTCGTTAGTTTTCATTAACGATAGTAACCTTGGTGTAAACACTGCAGACCACTGATTGGTCAGAGAGTTGTCTCTGGGTCATTGTGTTGTCAATGTGCAACCCACTATTTAAAAAAAAAAAAAAAAACTGATTCGGAAGTTTACAGTAAATATACTAGTAGGCTAATCCACATGATGGCAGCCCATAAAACTACACCGTGGTCGGTCGAGGAGGTTCAGACATTTCTGTCCTTGGTGGCTGACAAAAAAATTCAGCATGAGCTTGCACACAACAAGCGATTTATCAGCAACTCTCTGAGGAGACGTCACAGAAGTTACACATCGTGTCGCTATGACGTCCAGGTACTCTAAAGTCTGTAGTATCCTGTAATGGAAACGGTCTCCACGAATAGTATCTAGTGCCTGAGTTGAGTCGAGTCGAGCCGAGCCAGTTCCACGTAGTAGAAACATGGCATTATATCAGCCTTTTATATAAGGAAAGACATTTATTTTAAAGATGTCATATGTAGTATTGATATTCAAACTGTCAACGCTAGGAGCAAATCGGATACCAGAACACACTAATGATTCCTAAAACCATCAGTGAAGGAATGCTATGTATCCACAGACTGTAACACTCACTGAATAAACAGTAAAGCTACATACATCTGTATTATGGTATCATCAGGTTTTCTCCTTCAAAAAAAAAAAAACTCTGCTGTTTTAGAATATCTACATGCTTCGTCAGGGGATAGTTTACATTATAGCTCTGTTTTTAGACAGAAAATAGCCACAGTAAACCCACAATTCACCTCTTGTTTCCTGTACAGTTTATGTTGTCAGTATTAGCACTAAAGATCTGTTTGGAATCATCCAGATAAGGTCAGAATGTCACAGTTTAGTTTGAAAGGTGGATCAACAAATGGTGAATTTAGCAAAGATAATAACATCACATAATAACATTGTACCTTCATAAGCCTTATAATCACCCACCTGTGTAGAAGAAACACTTTGATTTCAGCACTAAACTCCATTCTTTACATTTAGAACTGTATGCAGTGGTGAAAACAACAGCAGCGCTTCTAGCTTTTATCACTTTGTCACTTTCTTTGACTCTAAAAGTTGTTTCTTATTGGTTCTCATCCCATCTTATCACTTACTGATATTTTGGTCAAAGGCCCAGTGGTTAGTTTTCACTATTATAGATCAGAAAAGTGACTCACTACTCCCTCTAATGGTCACATAAATCCAAAAAACTATTTGCATGAATATATTCAGTTCATATCTTTATAATCATTGGTGTAAGCTTTGATGTAAGTCCTATTTCTAAAGAATCTAATTGTAAATTTTGATCACTTTTAATTTTTGAAAGCAGAAATCCTGCATATAGCACCTCACATTCTGGTTTCACCTTCTCTTTTTTTAGTTTAGTGATTTATAAAATGGCCACTACTGTGTCATGTTCTTTATCACTCAAGACTGAGATACATCATTTGTCCATATCTTTGGTTCTTCTATTCAGGTTTTTTTTTTTTTCTTTTCAGGCCATAGTCGGAACAGGGAAGACAATGAAAACTCTCCTGGAGCACGTTGAAGCCTTCAGGCCCAAAATGATCAAAGTAGCTGGGTAAGATAAGTTATGGCTGTAAAGACCTCTAAACAAAACCAGCCCAGTTGTCCTGCTTTGTGATTCACTCCATTTCCGCCTTCCAGTCTAGACAGCAAGAGAGACAAATAAAGAATGTGCTTCAGATGCTACTGTTATAAAGCTGATACTGTCCTGTGACGTGGTAACGCAGCAGACAGAAAGGGACACTGTGTGATCGTGCCTACTTTTATTTTCCACAGGTTGCTGGTCAAGAGATTGCCACACAATTCAGCATGTCTTCCTGACTGTATGTATATGAATAACCCTTTCTGTGTTTTTTTTATGAGTCAGTGGTTCTTTAAAACAATTGTCAGTGAGTCAGTGGACAATGAAAATACCTGCAACTGATGTTTTTCCCCTCTCTGGTTTCAGATGTTGGCTTTGAGATACCCAATCGTTTTGTGGTTGGATATGCCTTAGACTACAATGAATATTTTAGAGACCTTAATGTAAGTCACCGGCTTTTGACTGGAACACATTTTACAGGAGAAAAAGTGCCAAATAAAAAGGACATAACTGATAACATATGTTAGGATCTCTTAAGATATTGCAGTAGAAAGATTTTTGTAGTGAAACTGTTGGGTATGTTCATATTCTACAATTTCATTCTTGAATTTTTCTCTTTTTTCAGCATATTTGTGTCATCAGTGAAAGTGGAAAGCTGAAATACAAGATTTAAAAGGGGATCGGAGAAAGAAGGGACTGACACACAGATGTCATCCAACAGCGAGCCTTAACGTATTTCCTGAGATGCCGTTGACTCACAGCTGGGACGTTTTTCATTAAGCATGCCTGTTTTGATATAACATGTTTTAGACTACATTTAACTGGAAAGTTTAGAACAATTACAGATAGTTTTGGTTCTTTCATGCATTAGCAAATATAATTTTAACTCTGTTGCTTTCCAGTTTTGCTCTATTTTTATACGCAATGTAAAGTTCTGAATAAATATGATGGTTTTTCTAAGATGATAGGATTGTGTGTGATGAGGTTACAGAAGGAAATGAAACGTTTTCTATTTTTTAAGACATTTGTCATGCCTTGTCATGCCTTCACTCTTGACTTTTTATGCTGCATTAGATTTCATGTTTGTCGCCTTTTAAGCTCAGGGGAAAGCAATGGTTTTGTACACATTAAGTACACTAACTACCTACCTCTTTTTTGGTTTCTCATAATGTGAGCTTTAGTGGGATCATCTCTGTATCTCTTTTTTTAATTAACAAAAAATAAAGTATTTGTAACATGTGTGTAAGTGTCATATGTATTTATCTGTTGTGTTAGATGACATTTAAGTGGTAGTTTTGATAAGCTCAATCACTATGAAGGAAAAGGTTGAGTACATGCTCCTCTTGGGCTATCTGTATATCACAGGTGTCAAACATGCAGCCCGGGGGCCAAATCCGGCCCACCAAAGGGTCCAATCCGGCCCCTGGGATGAATCGGTGAAATGCAAAAATTACACTGAAGATATTAACAATCAAGGATGTTAGAATCATTTTAGGTCAATTCAATCTCAAGTGGGTCAGACCAGTACAATACTATAATAATAACCTATGAATAATGACAACTACAAATGTTTCTCTTTGTTGTAGTGTAAAAAAAAGTAAAATTACACAAAAATATCTACATTTACAGATGAGCCTTTTACAAAAAATGTGAACAACCTGAAATTTCTTAAGTATGTGGAATTGTACCAATATTCTGCCTGTTACTAAATGTTTTGTGTATTTGTAGATCCACTGTGATCTGTAAGTTGTGATGCACATGTATAAATGATAAACTAAGGCGTAATATTGTTAAAATTGCACTTATTTTTCTTAAGAATTTTCAGGTTCATATTTGTTCATGTTATGTTCAAGTACGGTTTGTAGATGTAAACATTTTAATTATTGAATTTTACTTTTTTCACTCAAAAACATAGAAAAAAACTTTGGAGTTACATCATTTATCAGTTCTTATCCTATCATTTATATTATTTTACTAGTCCGGCCCACTTTATTTCATTTTAGGCTGTATGTGGAACTGAACTAAAATGAGTTTGACACCCCTGGGTTAGATTAAAACAAAGTGTAATTTCGCAAAATATCTGAATAACCTGAACAAATATGAACAGCCTGAAATAGCTTAAGAGAAGTGCAATTTTAATAATATTCCACCTGTTACTAAATATTATGTGTATTTGTAGATCCGTTGTGAACTGTAAGTTATAGTGTACATGTGGAAATGATTAACCAAAGCGTAATAGTGTTAAAATTAAAAAAAAAAAAAATCAGATTGTTCATGTTATTCACATTGCCTGAAAGGATAGTTTGTAGATGTAAACATTTTCATAATGTAATTTTACTTTTTTCGCTGTAAAATATAGAGACAGTTTGGAGTTGACATTATTTCTATATTATTATGTTATTATTTTACTGGTTTGGCCCATTTCAGATTAGATTTAGCCGAATGTTGCCCCTGAATTAAAATGAGTTTGACACCCCTGCTGTATATGAAGGAGGCCTGGTAGTTTTCCAAGCATCATTCAAATTTTTTTTTTAAACAACCAATGCTCTATGGCTTATAATGTTTCTTCTGACTTGAGTGGGATTGTCTCTCTAACTGTAGGATGGCTGAAGTGGCATCCTGAAAAAAAAAAAAGTCTAAACATCAGGTTACATTCTTTGGTTAGAAAATAGGTTAACTGAAAAATGAACTTGTAAAGGGAACAAAAGAGAAGTGCTTGTGTTAAGCTGCTGTGCTCTTTGTATACACCTGACACATGACTCCCAGTCTTTAAGCAAAGGAACACGGAGAACTATAAAAACAAAACCGCTTTTCTCTTGGTACCGAGGTCTGCTGGGGATTACAGTGAATTGACTCTGTGACCTTTTAACAGAATTTGGCTCCATGGATAATGTCTTTATGCAGCACTATAGTAGTGGGCTACTGTATAATCCTAAGGCAGTTTCAAGTTTTAGGCTACTGTTTTGTTTTGTTTTTTCACTTTTTGCCAGTGGTGGAAAACGTACAATATAAAAATGCTTCTTTGCTTAACCCTTAAAGACTGAGTGCTACTTAAAAAAGTTTTCTTATACATTTAACCCTTCCAAATTTTTTAATTATCCTCTGTATTTTGCAATTTTCAGCAAAATTCTGATATTTTCCTATATTTTACTGATTATGTAAATTTTCATAAAACCTCAGAGTAAATTCAAATGTTATATGAAAATGAAAAACTGAACTAAAAATGACTAAATTAAAAATAAGTGTCCTCAACCACTGTTATTTGCCAAACTACATGGGTTTCATTAGTGAATCAATGTTACAGATTATGATATGTCCATGTTCACTACAGAATGTTCAAAAAAGAGACATGATGCTGCTGAAAATCTGATCAATTTTTACCTGGATTATACAAATGTATTGATAGGATTAACGGTCCAAACTGAAATTATTTTACATCAGTAGAGGATTTTAGTTGTCAGTGGCTGTTTACATCTTCGAGAGTTAAACATTCATGATATTGTCAGTATTAAAAACTACTAAAAGTGAAGATAACACAAGCCCAAGTTAAGTCACAAGTTATAACACTGAACAATCATATGCATAAGTAGTATTTTGCTGTTGTTGCTGGTTCAGTGGCTATATATTATGTTAATATATATTTTAAATTTGATATTTTATACTTGATTAGGTGTTGTGTCTTGTGCTTTGGATGTTAATACACATAATAAGTACAAGCATGGATGCCAGCAAGTATCCTATGAAACTGTACTTCATTATAAAAGCATGTATGTGTAAAGTATCAAACATACAGTCGTGGGAAAAAATTATTAGACCACCCTTTTTTTCTTCAATTTCTTGTTCATTTTAACGCCTGGTACAACTAAAGGTACATTTGTTTGGACAAATATAATGATAACAACAAAAATAGCTCATAAGAGTTTAATTTAAGAGCTGATATCTATCCATTTTCCAGGTTTTCTTGATAATAACCAAAATCACTTAAGTTCTTTCATCAATAGCTAAGTCATTGTACTACCTAAAACAGTGCTTTTAGGCATTCCATGTTTTGTTTTCTTTCTGTTTTAGTCACATGATACACACAGGAGTTAGTATTTGATTGCATAACCATTGTTTCTGATGACTTTTGATGGTCTAATCATTTATTCTGCGACTGTATGGCCTGTGGATCAAAACCGGACTGCCAAAGGGACCAATCTGGACCATGGGATGAATTTACAAAGTGCAAAGACTACATAGAAGACATTAGCTGTCAAGGGTGGCACTCAAACTTGACAAGTTGTTTTAATCATAAAGTTAAGTACTAGATTTGTCAGTTCCAGATGCCTGTTACTAAATGTTTTGTGCCTTCGTAAATCCGCTGTGATCTGTATGTTGTAAAGCACATGGGCAAGTGATAAAGTGAGGTATAATATTGTTAAAATTGTGGAAATTTCAATGTCTTTTTTAAAAGCAGAGAAAATTAGATATTCAAAGTGAAGAAACTTGAACAAATTCCACAATAAATGGCAACCATTTATGGATTTTTTTTTTGAGACAATGTAATTCCCTTCCCCCTCCTTTTTTTTTTCTTTATTACTTACTTATTTATTTACTTTCTTATGTTTATGTCACCAGTTTAATTATTTTATTCAGACTATGTCTTAGTATTCTTTTCATTGTATTGTTTGTCTGGTTTCATTGTTATTTGTTCCTAAAAAATATATATGCAAATCTGAAAGTAATGGTGTTTACAAACCTGGTTAATGTTGACATCAGTGTGCCATGGTGTTGGCATGTATCTTTCATTTTCTTGTATACACATCAATAAAAATATGAAACAAAAAAAAAAAAAAGTAGAAATTTCAGGTTGTTGGGATTATTCACATGTAAGCCTTAAATCTAAACATTTTCCTAATGTAATTTTACTTTTTTGCATTAAAAGAGATACATTTGCAGTTATTTATAGGTTATTATGCTATCGTTTTACTACTTGAGATCAAATTGGGCTGTACTGAAATGAGTTTGCCAACCTTGAACTGAAGGAATCAGTCTTGGGGTGAATGCAGGCCATTTTATCACTTTCCGCTGCTGTTTGGGGAGCGGTTGACTCAAATGTTTGGTTATGGGAGGGTCACTATAATTGGCCAAAAATTGAAGTTATTTTAAAGGTTTATGACCACAGAACAGCCTCTAGAGCACAGGTGTCAAACATGCGGCCTGGGGGCCAAATCTGGCCTGCCAAAGGTTCCATCCCGGCCCGCTGGATAAAAGTGCAAAAATTAACCTGAACAATCAAGGTTGTCCAAATCATTTTGATTCAGGTTCCACATACAGACTAATGTTATCTACAGTAAAAATAAAAACACAATAACCCATAAATAATGACAACCACAAATTTTGTTTGTGAAAAATTACATGGAAAAAATTTAAATGAAAAAAATTACATTACACTGTGAAAATATTTACATTTATAAAACTATTCTTTCACAATAAAATGCAAATAAATGCATAAATAAAAAACAAAGATGAACAACCCGAAATGTGCAATTTTAACAATATTCTGCCTGTTACTAAATGTTTTATGCATTTATGGATCCACTGTGATCTGGAGATGTAATATTGTAGAAATTGTTCAAATTTTAGACCAAAATCCAAAATTTTAACAATATTCTGCCTGTTACTAAATGTTTACGTAACATTGTGTGTAATGTACATGTATAAATAATAAGCCAAGGCATGATATTGTTAAAATTGCACTAATTTTTCAAATGAAATTTCTGTTTTTTCAGGTTATACAAATTTTTTTTTTGCAAAATGTAAATATTTTCATAATTTAATTGTTTGGTTTTTTTTGGTTTTGTTTTTGTTTTTTGTTTTTTTGTAATAAAACCAAAAGAAAAAACTTGGACACTTTGGAAACTTTGTCATTATTTATAGGTTATGAAGTCATTATTTTACTGGCCTGGCCCGCTTGAGATCAAATTGGGCTAAATATGGCCCCTGAACCAAAAGGAGTTTGACACCCCTGGTCTAGAGGAAGAACTGGCTGGACAGGACAGCTTTGTGAAAGTCTCCTCCCTAAACTGACCTCTGCAACAAAAGCTGCCAATCCCAAGAACAGGTGGCCCCTTATGTTGGAGAGGAATAAAAGGGACATTTGTCAGGGCCCTGGGAATCTGAGTCCCTGTTTGAAGCGCTTCTTAGTGTACAGCTAATCTTATTCGCATTATATGGAGTAAAGAAGTGTACGTGTTAACCATTTCATTGTGATTACTTGCTGTGGGGTGTATACAATAGGAGCGCGATGAGCCCACAGATTATGTGCAGTGTGGTATGTGTGGACTCACATTCCACATCCACTGCCATCCACATGCCAACCCCACTCGACCTCGCTTTGAACCGGGACATGTGACTCCATGTTCAGCCTTGTTTATATGACACGAAAGCGGGCAACACGGTGGAGAAAAGTGTAAATTTAACGCTTGATCGTGTCTCGGTTTGCCGTGTCAGACAGTGTGTGCTCTGTGGACTTTTGAAACTCTGACGGAACGGTTAAAAAACACCACCTTTAAGCAGCGCAGCGACTACTTTTTGTAAACTCGCACGGGATTGGTCCGCTCAAATACAACACGGCTTCTGATTGGCTGAGAGTGTCCTGTTGACCGAAGGTGGACTCCCAGAGAGTCGGGATCGCTGGAAGCAAAAAATTCCAGCTACAAAACTGCACCATGCGCCTCCCCTGAGTGGGTTTGGAGTAATCACCGGGAAGCCGTTTGTACTCAAAATATATTAAATTAAGACAACGCCTGACTATCCTGGAGTTCCCACGCTATGATATCACTTTGTCTGAGGGATTTTATGGAGAACCATCGCCGCCGTTGCCCGCCAGTAATGACGCTTCTCAACTACACAGGTAACTTTGTTTAAACTCCAGTTGTTAGCATCAATGCTAACCGCACCGCTAACAGCCTGTTGCCGCAGTTGGTTAGTTGTTGTATTTACCCACTTTACAAACTCAGTGACCAGCGTCGATAAAAGTATTTACCCTGGAAAGCAACAACAACGTCTCGTATGACTCTTTTGACTTTTCTGTTGTGATATTTTGTGTAAAGCAACAGTGGGAGAGCTACTTTTGTTGGTGGCTCGTGAACAACAGCTCGACACGCTCTGTACGTGATCGATCTCAAACAAGAGGAATTATGCCTGTCTCAGACTCAAAGCCACCGGATATATTATTGGGATACAAATAGCATTTGGTGGCACGTACTTTAATATCATGGTTTTATGGATTTGTTGTTACCGTATTTTCCCATGTGACGGACATTTATTTCGCCCTGCCTCCCGTGTGTAGTTCACTTGTTGCTGGTCATTCATTATGCAGTGTTGACTATCCACGTTGTTATGCTTGAAGCTGATGACAAGCTCATATTGTTTTTCCATGTATAATGCAGAGATGGTGTGGCTTGTCACATTAAATTCTTCAATGTGAGCACACATCTTAATTTAATCACAAATTAAGAATTTTTTTTTTCAATGGGAAACGCTGTAAACTGTTTTTATTCTCTTTTCAGTGTTGAAGTAAGCGTGTTTCTCGGTAGCATCTCAGTGTGAAACTTGTAAAGCCAAGGCGTTGGGTTGCCTGTTGCATAATATCCAAAATTAGATACGCATGGTCCACTATTATGTATGAAATACGGTTTAGGTATTTGCCCTGTTTTTTTTTTTTTTCTTTTTTCACTAAACCTTGAGAACACAAAACCAGTTTATGTGTTAGTCTGAACACTTAAGACTAACACATAAACTGAACTAAGCACAGTAATAGCCTAACATTTTCTTTACTTTATTCTACAGATGGACTGAAAAGTCCAGCAGGAATGGAGGTGTAAGTTGGACAAAGTGGAACATATTTTCTCACATCCTACTGGAACTACCTTTTCGATGTGGGTGATCACAGATAACAGGATTTTAAGTGAAGTTAAATGATGGCATCGCGTTGGGTTCATTCTGGTGAAGATGATGAGAGGCAAAAAGCAAGATCTTCTTTCTGTGAGGTAAGAGGACTCAAACCTCAGACTCTATCTTAAATGATTTTATTCATAAAATGGTGGCTGTTTTGCTGCAAATGACTATCTGGTTTCATTGTGCTCCCTCTTTCAGTTTGTTTTTAGGGGGAGTAATGGGTTTGACACTTTGGCCCAGCTGTTCGCACTTGTAACAACTCCTGTCAGTGTTTTTCTCTTTATCTCATTGGAGTTTCATTACTTTGGTTCTTTTGATAATGGCTTAATGTAACAAGCATTGTGCTTTTCTTTTCTTGCAGCAGGTAGGGTTGATCATTTTACATAAAGTGATTTTAAAAAAACAGGTTACAGTTGCTGGAGAGAGTTTAATTAGGGTTGAAATTTTAATCAAAGTCTTAGCTGTTGGCAGTGGGAGGAGACAGTGGTATAGTAGCTGTTAATTTAAACCTAATCTTTAAGATTTTTAAGTCTTGACCCCTGTAATACCAGACAGGACACCATCTGTTCCTCCGATAGCTTATTGTCTGAATGAAAACCTTTATGGTAAACAAGGTAACACTCCATACTCTTTGAAATTAAATGACACCTATTTATAGAGTCTGTAGTTTTCTTTCATTTCCTCCACCGCCTTTAATCTAATATTCAGCTATTCAGATAAGCGTCCCTGCGTCTGTGTGAATAGTTTGTAAATGAGGGATGTAAAGCTCCTTCTTACGTTGTTGCTTCTAATAAGCTTCATGTACTGAATTTGATTTAGATCGCTGAACCCTGGAGCAAATAAACCCTGTGCAGTCAGTATAATATTTAAGAAATTAGCCAGCAGTGGAGTTTGTGTTATTAGATTTTGAAATTTTATTTAGAGTCGATGTTTCAAGATAATGTTTAGAGAGAAGTCTAAGATTAAAAAAAGATATTTCTGGAAAGAAAACGACAAACTCAAAGCTCATTCAGAACAGCATAGACAGTTTATATTACATCCTTATGGTGTTCTTACTGTTATCTTTAAGACCATCAGGTTCCACCTCTTTATTTTAGTATTCTGTAGTACTCTATCAGTGTTTGTGTTTGTTGTGAGAAATATTACTTTGTGAATTATCTGCTTATCATAGGTCACAAACTATCCATTGTCCCTGTTTGTATTTCAGTATATCGTTTGAAAACCCAAGACACATGTTTTACAGTGTTATTTGTGTTATGTGGTGTAGTAAAGCCTATGCACAGTGCACCAGTGGAAATCCCACTTTCAGCAATCCTTCTATTAAAGCTACCACACAAACCAATTCATGTGCTAATTTTGATCCAGAACCCCCCTGGACTCTCTGGTCCTGGGATTTTCTGGAAAAGATGACACTGTAATTTTGGTAAGTTAAGAAGTTTCCTCTAAGGATGTGAATTGTGTCTGGGCAGCAAAAACATCATCAGATGATCTAATTTGATGAAGGCTAGTCATCTAAAGAATTAGATGATAAATGGGCATGACTTTGTGTTCATTGAAGGAGAGCATGGCCCAGAAGCAGTTGTAAACAAGCAACTGGGATCTAGAAAAGGGATACTGTTCCAGAATTAATGTACCACAGTGAGCATTTAAGTATGTTATAAGTCAAATAATGATGGAGAATGTTTTTTCAAATGGTTATTTTCTAATTCTTCAAGCGATATATATTAATTTTTATATCAATGGAGGTTGTCGTGTTGTTTATGAAATGAACATTGCAGAAATTTCTTCTTGATTCAAGATTTTGTCTGTTTGGTGGTGATTTTCCTGTTACACACTGGACTGTTTGTGGGCTTTATCAGCTCAATAGTGCATGGAATTTAAACACTGCTGCAGCTGAATCCAAAAGCCAAATAACAGTGTTGGCTTCATGTCTCTTTCCTCATATTGGAGTGTTTTATTAGATATGGACTTTGCAACATAGAGAGTTCTAGTAAAACATAGGTGGTTTGTATTGTATTTGTGTGAGTTTTTAGTATTTTCTCTACTAACTTGGGGTCTTTTATTACATGAAACCGTTGCATTTCTTCTATAGATGTAGGCTTGCAGTGTTTTTTTTTTTTTTTTTTTGTATCATTAATAATACCTGCACTTCACCAACAGTACTACAGAAATTAGTTGAGTTAAATGGATTATTGTTTGGGATGATGAAGCGCGATCCATATTTAGCTCTGTAGGGGGTTACTGACAAACAGACCTCCCTGTACCCACAGTCTTGGCCTCATTAAAGCTGAGTGTTCATCTCATTTAGGTTGGCTGCCTTTCACAGAACCCTCTGCACAGGCATCACATGCCTAACTGATGGCAATCGGAAGGGAAAATTGACCCTCAATTAGATAGAAGAAGTCTGTTGCATCCTTTTGCTTTATGGTTGTGTCTGTGCTGTCTCAGGGGAAATTGTAGACGTAGGATATGTGATTCAGTTACCTTCCTCTTTGCATGGTTTTCTCTGCAGTCAGAAGATTCATGTCATCATGGAAAACTGATGTTTTCTAAATCCTTTTTAGTTAAATACCTAATTTATAAACTGATTATAAATAGCTCATTTATAAACTGATACATTTTTTATGTATAAAGGGAAAAAGCTTAATATGGAAAAATGGTTGCCAATCGATAACATTTTCAATTGAAGGCATTAATGCATAGCTCTAGTAAAGTGTTGTCATAGAAATAAAATACTCACAATGTTTTAAATATGTCTATTTTCAGCATACCATAGGCATGAAAATGTGTAGGCAGTCTTCATAATTTATGCAATCATCGTCATTACTTGCTGGATGCTTCTTAGTTCTCTCTCTGTGTGTGTGTGTGTGTGTGTAGGGGGGGTCTAAAGAAGAACTTGACCAATTAATCATGGTTGGCTTTTCTTTGCTCTGAACAACTGCTATCATATTGGACTTTCAAAATCCACTATTGGCTGACCTCTAGTCGAAAGGCCAGTGTTTAACAAACGACAGCAGTGGTGTGTGGGGGCTGTGACATTTGATATTTGTTGTTTATCTGCATTGCAAAACCAATATATTGGGTAATTCACTAATACCCTGAAGCAGCTGTGATTTTTGCATAGTACTGAAAACATCTGGTTTGGTGGGTAATTTTAGCATATCTGTCTACGAAGCAGAGCACCACAAAGTACCACAAGATACATTCTCAAGAGCTGACACTGAGTGAAGTGACTTATGGTTGGACATATTAAGGTTTGCTCTGTTTGTGGATGGCTTAGGTATTGTGATGGCTCTATCTATCTATCTATCTATCTGTCTGTCTGTCTGTCTGTCTGTCTGTCTGTCTGTCTGTCTGTCTGTCTGTCTGTCTGTCTGTCTGTCTGTCTGTCTGTCTGTCTGTCCGTCCGTCCGTCCGTCCGTCCGTCCGTCCGTCCGTCCGTCCTTACTTCCTTACTTCCTTACTTCCTTACTCACTTTCTTTCTCTCTCTTCAGTTTAGATACTGCCCCTACATATTACAATGGAAAGGTAATGTTTAATTTCAGAGCTTTGGTGATAGATTGCATAAGACCGGGATGGTGTTTACTGTTGCTAGAACATGTTGGTTTTATTTTTCCATTATGCTCTTTTCTGTCTCAGAACTACTAACTATGTGTATGTTGTCATGTCAATAATGTCTAGTATATTCAGATGGAGAAGTTTTTGGAAAGACACACTGGGTTGACAGTAGTACTCAGGACTATTCGATGTCACATCTGTATGTTACAATGAGAAGTGTGGCTTGAATGGCCCACGTGCCTACATAGGCCTGGTAATGATACCCTTAACCTTGTACTACACTACAAGGCTGAAACGCCCTGGGCTCACCAGCAGTCGTCTGTATCATTACCTCAGGCTTTTCACAGTTAAGTGCTTGGTTTGGACGGGATGTGGTGTAGAATTTAGCAGCCCACAGAGAAGTTG
This sequence comes from Sphaeramia orbicularis, assembly GCF_902148855.1. Lineage (NCBI taxonomy): Eukaryota > Metazoa > Chordata > Actinopteri > Kurtiformes > Apogonidae > Sphaeramia > Sphaeramia orbicularis. Next base: position 24,751,730 of record NC_043973.1, read on the forward strand.
GTCTCTTCACATTTTAAAGCTGTGTACTTGTCAGATGTTTTTGGAGCTGATGTCATGTGCTAGTAATGTGTCATTTCATGACGTCAGCAGAGGCTTTAAACACTTTGGACATATAGTTTGGTTTTATAACACTCTATAAATGAACAAAGTGGAAAGTCCAATTTCTTTTGCCATGTGCTCTTCAGAAATCAACCTGTTCTGGCACATTTTTTGTATAAAACCATCATATTTCTGAACTTGGTGGGTGGTATGGTTTGTCTGCTGCCTCATCTCTACCTACAGTAGGGGATCCACTGATGTAGTCATGTTATCATTACTGTGGAAATGATCACATGTACAGTAGTTTTAGCATTTTACCAAATGCACTATAGGGTTGAACGATGTGCAGAAAAAAACACATTGAGAATATTTTGACACCTAGTTTTTACAGTCAGTGGGAATGGAAATTTTCAATGAAAAAAGTATCTAACTTTGGTGATATAATTTTTGCTCTGTTTAGTACCAACCATGATTGTTTCCTTACATCTGGAGAATATGGTTTGTAGGCTGCGGTAGATGTAGTGCCACAGTACAACAAAACGAGTAGAAAACACCAGGCTTGGGTAAACCACTGGCTCTTTTCAGACATTATTTAAAGATGCTTTTCATTGTTATGTGATGCTGGAAGTCAATGTCCTACTCTAAAATATGCGCCTGGTCACTCTTCATTTTCAAGTGATATCCAACAGAAGAACAAATGCCTACTGAAAATGCTTTCCCAGCTGCCTCACCCAGTGCAAATATCAGTCTGGCATTCTGGTGATTCATATATGGGTGAGAGGCATTCATTTGTGGGCTAGAAAGGAAAGGTGTGTTTTTGATGTGGGTGTTCCTTTCATGTGCTTTTCTTTGTAGCCCCTTTTTGGACAGGTAATCTCATACTTTTCTCCTTTATGTCTATTTCCTCTTAATCTTTTGGTCATGGTTATTTGTAAGCAAAATCCTCTGGTCAATCAGGTTTACACCGGAATCTTGCACTGTTCTCTTCCCTTTACAATCGACATTATGGTTTCATTAAATAGAAAGATATTTGTTGGTTTTTTTATTGAATGGAAGGAAAAGGGAAAACATGTGGAGAAATGTTGGTCTGGAATTTATTGTCCTGGAATGTCGCAGTGGTTTTAACTATGCGAGTGGCAATGATAACACTGCTTGGCATGTGTCTGTCAGGAGGCCCACTCCCCCTTCTGTCCTCCACATCTAAAGATCAGAGGGTTGGAAACTGCCTTGTGCACTGGTTGCTAAATCAGATCCAGTAGACTGGGAATGGCTTACCCCGGAGACAAGAGGGGAGCCATTCAGGCATTCCAAACATCCAGTTGATCCATTGTCATATCACCACAAGCTCCTCTCTGCATATGGATCTGAATGCTTTCAAATCGGCACACAGTGATCACACAAACTCACAGTTTAATACTTATATGCTGTGATCCTGGTACATTCAAAGTAATGCAAAGTAAAACCTGTTTTGCCACTTTCATCGAAATAAATGCGTGTCAGCTGCACCTGCAGCTCTGTTTCCCAGCCAGCTTCAGTAGAGCTGTGGGCCTTTAACTCTTTATGCATGTTTGAACTCCTTGTATGCACTCAACAGTTGGGCTTTGCCAAAATATCATATTGCTATATAGGTCATTTCACATCCAGATAACGATGAATAAACACAGCACTAAAGTCTTATTTCACTGCTGCTGAGCCAAAAAAGGTGGAGCAAAAAACATTTATGAGTTCTCTACCACAATTTGCTATCATTTATGGTCATGATAAATCATGCGACAGGTCTCTTCATTATTATTCTCTTTTATGATACACAAAAATGTGAAAATTACTTCAGGATAAACCTGAATGATCTGGGGTAAAATTAATAGGATGGTCTTTTGAGGTAAAATCAACAGCCATAATCAGAATCACAACTTTCTCACTTCTTAAAATATGTAGGCAAGTTACGACCACCATGCTGGTTTCTGCAAGTGTAAGTGTGACAGCATCTTGTTATGCAACTAAAAACACTTTTTTTCGTTATTATAGACCATTGTAATTTGAAATGGTAGCTAATGAAGTAAACGGTAGCCCACATTTTCTTAACTGTATGTACATCCGTGGTGCTCCAATGGTTCCCATTAATCACCTAGATTGTGGCCTAATTTGTCTGTCCAGAGATTTAAACCAAGGAACCAAAAATGTTTTTACATGTGAACATTACTCTAAAGCATCTATACCCCCTTTTACACAGCACCTCTGTGACGGGAATATTTCACCTTTATTCCAGAATGACATCTGTGCAAACAAAATGGTGGGATCATTTGGTCCCACCTCTGTCACGGCTCTGTAACATCTCTGGAGGTAGTAACAGAGCTGTGATAAAGGTGGAATCATGATTCCGGAACGCTATGTAAAAAGAACAGGTCTCATTCCACAACCAAGGTGGGATGTTTTGATGATGTATTGCATGTGCAACCGCCATGCTGGGGGGATTTAAAAATGAGCACAGGCTGTGTACAGTAAACAAACATATCAACATGACCAGAAAGATGTTGAACGGGGGAGACACCGAGATCCGCGAGCTGTTGTCACTTTGGGCGGAGGACTCTATCCATGGTAAGATTTGTGGAATGGTGAAAGATGGGCAGACTCTGGAGCGGTTAACTAAGAAGCTCGGGGTATTTCAGACACTATATGCTGCGCTGTGTCACCCCCCCTTTGATTCTGGAACGCAGGTCTGCTGTGTAAGTCCAGCCTGTCTCACCTCTGTTACGCCTTTGGCTTGGCTGTGGAAATCAGTCAACGGTGGCAAAAAGGTGGGATCACCATTTCACCTTTTTTCCCGGGATCTCTGTGTAAAAGTGGCTTATGGAAATCAGACTTGATGCTTGTTGAGTTCAGAAAATGGGTGTACAGTAGTGCTTGACTGATGGAAGTTGTCATTTTGCCAGTCATTGCTTCAGCTGCAGCAAAACAACACTGTGTACAAACATTGCAAGTTAACTTGTATGAAAGCCAAACACTTTAGTGTAGAAAAGTGCTAAAGAAACCCAAGACATGTACATAAATAAACACATTGGTCAAAAACATTAATGCTAACAGGTCACAATGTAACACTGGCATTCAGGCCATTTAAAATGAAATGCAACTGAGTAGAAAAGTTTTGGCAGTGCTGTAAAGCAGAAAATAAGCTACAGATCAATAGCAACCTAAAATCGTGAGATCACCCAGCCCTACACTCTTCTCAAAGTGTATGTTGTGAGTGTAATGTGAAAATCTTTATGTTTATGTGCCTTTCATGCAAATTTTTTGCCTGCGCTTGCAAATGACAGACTGTATTGCCACAAGGAGTCTGATTTTAGACACAGAGAAATAAACAGAAATGTCATTAAAATGACTGAACATAAAATGAAGCGATACATTGATTGTGTAAAGAGTATAGTTAGAAATATCAGCACAGGGTAACACATCACATAGCCCTACTTAACAAACCAGGCAGCTGCTATTGCTCATATACTTCTGACAGAAACTCATGCTTAAAAAGGAGAATAACTAGGCTGTTGAGAAGTGGTAAATATTCTGCAAAGACTGCAATGAAACATGCTTTAACTTGGTAAACGCCTCCAGGCACCCTGTATGTGTCTAATGAAGCATTGAGTGCAGCACTGAAGGCTCATTTTGGGACAATATTAAGAGCAACTGTATTGGATATGTGTTTTAAGTTGCTGAGAACCAGCTGTTGCTGATATTTTTTTAAACATGGTTTTGCTCTTTTCATTCTTCCAGCAACAGATGCAAAAAGTGGTAGATGTGTTAAGTTTTGTTTATGTCTTCTCTAAATAGAACTTTCACCTGAGATGAGGATATAACTTCTCAGTTATATTCTATTAATCATAAGAAGACAAACAAATTAAACACAAACTTTTTTTGCTTTCAATTTGTCCACAGCAAATTTTATTTATCATAGTTGGCCACTGTTTGTGTTATCATTTGGTTAACTCAGATTTTCTGATATTTCACTCAACATATCTGCACAGGCAGAGATAGCATGAATGCAAGCTCATCAAATTCCTCACATTGTCGGTGAAAGTCTGTGCTTCAGTTGGGGAGGGGGAGGGTTTGTTAGAGACAGAGTTAGGAAAAGTACTTTTTCAGCATGGAAATATAAGACTGTTTGGCCAGTAATATACCTGGATGTTGTACTGAAACAGGAAATATGAACTGACTTGAGCGAGGGGAGTGCTGCTGCACACACGATACAACAAAGGTGTGAAGCTATAAATAGTAAACAGTGGGTTGGGAGTCCAAATCCCTGAAGTCTGACATGCATCACTCCAACTGGATGGATGAAACACCATTACCTGATGTAAACTGAACAACTACTAATATTTTCTATTTATTTACTTTTTATTCAAACTAGGGCTGGGTGATAGTTGAAAAATGAAGTAGGTTTTTTAATAAAAATAATAAGGGAAAAAGATGGGCTGTAATTAGGCTAGCTTATCAAGGTAGGTAAACAAAGTACAACAAATATACAAACAATATCAGTAATGGGTCATAGTCACTTTTATTCAGTGTGACATTTTGTTAACCCAGCATGGTGTGTGTGTGTGTGTGTGTGTGTGTGTGTGTGGGGGGGGCTGCCATTACTCTGTCAGTCTTTTCCGGGTTGTGTTTCATAACCACTTTTAATGACTTCTTTGATGCTCGTAAATCCCACGTCATTACAGCAAGACGGTGTAGCTGTAACTTCCCCTGTTTTGCTAATAATTTCCAGTGAATATTCTGCAGCTGTATTTGGCTCAAATGGGTTGCCAATTTAGCACCAACAGATATTACATTTCACTGATATATTGATGTCGCAACCAGACAACGCACCTGATACATGACTAGGATGGTTGAAACATTGTTTTTGGACTGTAAGTGCTGGGAATTTCCAGTATTTGCACATCCGGTTTCATATCTGGTATTATATATGAGATCTCATCCTGAATGCAAATGTCAAGTGAAATTAAGATGATTTCACCATTAACTTGAACTTTCTGTTTGTGTAGAATGACTCTCCAGAGTGGAGGAGCTTGGCTGATTCTCCGGCAGGGCAGTACCCAACAGAGGATGAGGTGTTCTCATGGCCGAGGCCAAAAACTGTGCATTTACGTCGCACGTCTCAAGGGTTTGGCTTCACCCTGCGGCACTTCATCGTATATCCACCGGAGTCAACCATGCACTGCACTTTTCCGGTAAATATCCAGATGATAATTATTAAGCGGAACACAACTTATTTTTTTAACTTCATTCATCATAGTATTTAGTTGAACAGTCAACAACAGTCTTACACCTAAGTGGTAAATTATGACCTGTAACAACATAGTCACTTGAGCCTTTCTGTGTTACAGGAGGAAGATCATGGCCGCAGAGGTAAGCAGAAAAACTCGGCTGTTCCTTTTCACGCCTGCCCTTCAGCTCTGCTGAGTCAGAGCAGTGCCTCTGACTTCTAATGACTCTTAATCCATCCACTCTTTGGCTCTTTTTGCTTCCTTATGCGATGAGAACAATGTAGCTCCTGTGTGTCACTGACCTTTGTGGAGGCATGAAAGGTTTGGTCAGCACCACCTGTTTCTGTTCTACACTGAACCAGCTCTTCATATTGTCTCACTTTGTTGCTGTTGCTCTTTTTCCTCACTAACCCTAAAAAGCTTGTCAGAAAGCAATGGCCTCATTTTGTACTGGATAGTGCATGTTTAAATTGCTTTCCTCTCATTAGCCTAAACATACCAACCTGTTTCTCTCCATTCATCAAGGACAAAACTTCACATCACACCCATGATTTAAGTGTATAGTTTCACATACTTTTTGTTTATTTACAAAGCTACAAACCTTTCTCACTGTGTCGACTTTCCTTTTGTCTACTGTCATTTTCTGTCAACATATGAAACCTGAAAGTCATTGAATGAGATGTCCCATTGAATTTTGGGGTCCTACAATGTTGTGAAGAATGTAATTTCCATAATTTTCTAGATGGACACAGTTATAGTATTTTCAGTTTTCTACTGGCATGATGATCAAATGTTACTGATTGGAATTCCTCAATTGGGTAACATTGTTTCTTCGTACCTTACTTGTTTTTTTCATGTTTTTACTCGTCTGTATAATGAGAGTGTGTCTTAAGGAGTGAACCTTTGTCAAGTCTAAGCTCCCATTTGTGGGAGATTGTTTCATATACTGGAATCCATTCAAGGGGATTTCTCCATCTGCAAGACAGACGGAAAATTATTTTTGATGGCAAGCAGCACTGTTGAGGAAGTGAATTATTACAAGCGCCTCTTTGTTTTCACGACATAATGGGAAACCTTTATCTATGTTTTTACTATAACAGTATTTCCCTCACCATTATGTACAGTTGTCAAAGACCACTTTTTTGTTTTGTATATAAGAACAAATGATCATGTGACTTTACACCTAGAAGAGCTTGTAATAAATACCTCAAGGCTAGAAATTTGTCATGACTTTATATCAGTGGATTAATCAGAGCATGACTGATTATGTGTTTATTTACAGAACTGATCTAAATGTGGTTAGGCTAAATGTGCTGTATTGATTTATTATCAAGGTGAGATCTGAGAAATATTGCTCCACATATCATTTTCTCTCTGCTACACCATGAAGTTCTCTGTCATACTACAGGCTGTAACTTCTTAAACCCAAACTCCGATGTAATGTAATTTTTTTTTCTTTTTTTTTCTTTTTTTTTTTTTGAGATGTAAAACCATTGTTGTGTTTTTACTGGTGTTACTTTGATTTTACTTGGTTGATGAAAATGGGGTTTGTAACATAGCTTTGACTTTAATTGCTAATTGTACAAATTGCCACAACCAATGTAGAAATGTAGTATCTTGGGTTCCCACAATCGCTCCTGTTCTCAAGTACAAATCAACAAAACACTGGGTTGTGTCATAGTTCACTAGGAGGGACGGAAGCCCACCAGGCATTGAACTGTTGGTTTGGCTGGTGTTGAATGAATCCATGAACAGCTCCTTTGTGGTGATGCAAATGCAGTCTCATATTTTGCCACAAGGGGGAGCATGTTTCATCTCTGTATGAGGCTCCTCTTGCAGCATTACATAATGTGTCCCCTGGATGCAATTCTACATGGGTAATCTTATGTGTGGAAGAGAGAAGAAGGAAAATCTGAGAAGGTGATATGTCTGCTTGTTAGGTTTACAAATGTTTAGAGACAACATCTGATTAACTGATAAGTCTTCATTCATTATTGAATATTTAAGCCCCTTTTTCTTGTCTAGTGTCTAATATATATATATATATATATATATATATATATATATATATATATATATATATATATAAATATAACTAATGTGCCATGAAGCCAAATGCAATATTTAGAATAAATGTATGGTTAGTTGAAATCTTAATGATAATAATAATAATCATAATAATAATACATTTCAATTGACTTCAAATACTAATATAATTATGGTGCGTTAAAGCTGCAGGAGCTGAAATAAGGGAAATATAGCAGACAACACTCCCTCCCTCTGTAGCTGTCTCCTCTTAGTCCAAATGAAAAGACTAAATGTAAAGATAGATGAACCTGACACCATTTGACAATGCTGTAGAAAAGATTGGTCGCAGAGCAGTAGACTTGCATCTGAGGTCATCTAAACAGTGATTAGTAATGGCAGCTGTCAGTCCCATGTTTAACCACTCTGTCTTAAAACATTTGATTAGCCAAAGTATGCCAAAGATTTTCTATAGCCTGAAAACATAATCCACAGAATTTGATAGAATTCTTGTTTCATGTCAAACTGCTTGAAATACAACATACTGAAAAGTAATTTTTCTCAGTAGCAGAAAGAAAGTATCATGCACTACAGCATTAACAGTCTTACTTGTTTTCATCCAGGCCTTCCATCCACTGTAGTTTGTGAGCCATCGTGCACTGACTCACTAGCAGAATGTTAACTACTGTGAAAGGATTTTAGCCACTCTTTGGCTGTGCCCAGAGCTGTTTCTCAGTTTATAAGGAGAGAGTGGGAGTTGTGCAGCTGAGCACACTGTCACTCCACCTTCTCTTAGTCTCTCTTTCTCTCACCCCCTCCTTCTTTCTTTGCTTTCCTTCTTTTTTTGCAGCCATGCAGCTGCTAGGAGACAGGAGCAGCATGAGCAAACAGGTTTTCCTGTCTTTAGCCGCTTTTATCCTTTCCCTAAACCCACACAGTTTCCCTGTGTTGAAGTTTTCTTGTTTTTGAACCAATTAATTATCCCTCTATTCTAAAGGGTACCAACATTGGCCAGAACAGCCTGTTCTGCTGTCATAATGTCAATTCACGTCTCCAGATCTCATGACAAACCTCCCAGTTTGTGTCTCGTTATACAGCCACTCTGTCCTCTCACCTAAATAAAGCTACTTGAAGCTCAGCTGGTGATCATTGCTTTGTAGTTGTATTCACCTTTTAGGTTTATCTCTGAGTGAGTCATGTGTTTGTATAGTCAACTTGATGTGATATAAAGGCAACTCTATACTGTATTTACAGTCTAATATTTTTTCTTCTCATTATCACCAGGGAGACCGCGGAATAGGCTAGAACCAATGGACACTATTTTTGTGAAGCAGGTCAAGGAAGGTGGTCCTGCTCATGGCGCAGGACTTTGTACAGGTAATATCCAGTCAATCCTATTCAATAACCAAAGATCAGTGGTCTAACCTCTGGGAAGTGATGAGGTTGAAGCATAATCCCATTCATGTCATACAGAGCAAGTTAACTTCCTCTAAGCTATTGCAGAGATACAGATACTTTAGAGTGTTGTAAGCAGGAGGGGAAAATATGCAAGCTGAGCTGTTTCCAGTAGTGGCCTGACAGTAGTCTTTCTCTGAGGTGAAACATTTGCATAGATCCATAGTTAAAGGGAACTTTTTATACCTCTTCACTGTGTAGAAACATGACTGTGTGGTGTGTTGTAGTGGATAAGGAAAGTCCTCAATTACTTTAAAGTCACTTTAGGTCATTATGTTTTGGGTGTATTTGCTTTCCTTTTCACTGTTTAGCTGAAGGAACACTTCCTCTTTGCAAACATACTTTCTTAAGGTAGGCAGCTTTGTCTTTTTTCTTTTTATATCATGTCAAATTAATACGTTATTTTCTCAAATTGGATGTTAGGTGATCGCATTGTCAAAGTGAATGGGGCGAGCATTATTGGTAAAGCCTATGGTGAGGTTATATCGTTGATCCAGGACAGGTGAGCTTTGATATAAATTCTTCTGTTTTTGCCTAGTTGGTGTATTTCCCTGTTTAAGTCTCTTTTTTTTCTCCGCTACAGTGGTGATTTTCTTGAACTTTGTGTGATGCCAAAAGATGAGGATATCCTACAACTGGTAAGTTTTTTGTTTTGTTTTGTTTTTATACAGTCATGGTAAGGTGTTTACTGTATACACTCTTTTAAAACAAAAAAAAATACTCTCACTGTCTGTAGTTCTCGGATTTCCACTACATCAGAACCTGCAGAGTTGTCCTAGTTTAAGGTGTTCATATTGGAACAGCAGTCATAAGATGCAGCCTGCCTGTCCCATCAGGACTCAGTATCTAGGCTCCCAAATCAGGCCACAGCAACTTTTCTGTCCTCCAAACCTGCTGCTGACTCCACTGCTAAAATGGCCTAATTGAAGTAGTTGTGTTCAAGATGTAATAATTCATCAGATTTTGCTAGGTGATGTATCTTAGTAGGGCTACAAACTTTGGAAGTTCATGACTCGGCCCTGTCAGGATCTGATTTCCAGGTTGTCCCAATATTTTTGTTATGGAAGGTTCTCAGAGGTGTTTGGTTTCTTTCATCGAGCTAGATTATGAGCCACCTGCAACAGAAAACCATGAAAGAAGTGATGGAACAGATGAGATATGTGTGTTTTCTGATGAATGTGTCGCCGTCAGGAGTTTGTCTTGTAATGTTTTTTCACTCTGACTAGTTTTCCGTGACTCCTTTCAAGGAAGTAGCAAGCTGATGCCATTGTTGTTAAAAATAAATATGAGTAAATGATTCAAGAGAAGAGGCTGTAACCTCCAAACTCTATGACAGTTTAGTATTTGTAGAGGGTAAGATGGAGACAATTAGAAGAGACACATTAACGTACATCAAAGACCATAAAAAATGTTAAGGAAGTTAACATTTATGTTTTATTAAGAGTACACAATAAGAGCAAGTTAACTGGCAATCTTCTAAAGAGTAAGAGAGGCAAGAGTGATTAAAAAAGATGTGTTGTGTCCTCTGTGAAGATTAAAAAAAATAACTGCTTATAAGTGCAGGAAAGAAGAAGTTTTGTTGTCATCTGTGTATTGGCCTGTGTATGTTGGTAGCAAATATCTTGGGAAATCAGTTTTACTAAAATAGGGCAGATTTTTTTTTCTCCAATCTGGAATTCACAGTTCTTTTGGTTTATATTTTTTTTGTATTTAGTTGTAATTATGATTTACTGTGGCGTTGCAGTATAAACATATAAGGATTTTTCTCTTCTTTTTCTGCCAGAGTTTAAAAAACAATTTACAGATTTTGCAGATGTGGTTTTTATGTCTCCAAAACTATTTCAAGTATAACTCCAAGTCCTCATGGCTATGTGCACTTCAGATATTATCATTAACCTTTAATGCATGCTGCAGGCAGCTGTTGGCTGCCTCTACACGTTCTGCACATTTAGTGCAAAGCAAAGGTGCACTTCTCTGTTCCATATCTATAGCAAATCACACTAAGTGCTCTGTCAGGATGCTCATGAATCTTTCCCGAGGGCCTTCCTGTTATCACACAGCTTGTTTATGAATTATATAATGAAAGGCTATTTGCCTAACCTGAAATTTTACTTTTGGGGAGCCATTATGGCTAATTGACTCCTTGCAACTGACTAAAGTTCTTTTAAATTGTCATTTATGAATATGATATCCAGTTAAAACTTAACAAAATTGTATCCACATTTCTTTCTTAAAATACCATTCAAATATAAAATGTGTTTGTAGCACATTTTCTAATTAATATTTTATTTGAAATGAAATCATTTAAATTGTTTAAAATCAGCCTTGGATGAACAGAAAATATGAAATTTTGGTTATAACCACTTGCTATTTTCTTCTAGTTATTATCAACACATTTCTCCTTTCCTTTAACTCATTAACTTCTGCTCTGCCCTTCTTTTGACGGTCCTCCCTCTGCCTTACCTATTTTTCTTACTTTGCCTATCTTCACAGTCTACTCCATTTTTCATGTGCCATCCTGCCACTGCCTGTAGTACTGCACAGTAATGGTCCGTCAGCTGCACAAAAAAAATATTAACGTAAGCAGACACACTGTTCGTAAGAACAAGAGGATTATCAAAGATGCTTGCAGAATGACATTACACTGTAGGAGGCAGCACACACTGACTGCTTAGAGACGGGCAGCAGTTGCTTAGCAAAGAGACAGAGGGTGTACATTCAGGGAGCAGAAAAGGGAGGGAACTGTTCACCAGGAAAGCAGAGGAAATACTGAGGTAGGAAACAGAGGGGAAAGAGCTTAAATGAGGAGATGAAACCAGTGGATATTATCAGCTGACAGCCCTGTGTTTTGAACAGGTTGATATTGAGAGAGGGGAGAAGAGGAAGGAATGGGAGGGGGAGCTGTACCATCACAGCTAAATGTATAATCAGCAGCTGCTGCTTCTGTCATGTGAGCAGTAGCAGAGGGAGGGAGAGGGAGACGTAGACTGGAGGCACCTTGTTCTCTTAGCGTAATATTCTGGCTGAAGATGGATAGAACCATGGAGACTTAACAGCAACATGAGAGGCAAGCTTCTGCTCCTGCCACCTTACCCAGGACAGACTGACACAGGCAGGTTGTAACGTGGCAACCCCGCTACATCTTTGCGTCTTCATCCCTCTGTGCTGCTGCTGCAGGTCTAGTGTATTTTTAGCATGTCAAGCCGAAGCTATGCTGTGGCTGTTTCATGTTCTCTCCTCTTTGAATCTGTTGTTTTTTTTATGTGCATATTTTTTCCTGCTGGCATCCTTTTCTCTGCCACCTTCTTTCCCTTCATTTCTTAATGCTTTTGTTTTCACATGCTGTAACGGCAGCCTTTTTCTCTGGAAACTGCTAATCTGGTAAGCAAACAGCAGACTGGATAGCTCCTTGACGTTGACATGTTATGCTTGCTGTCTCATTTTGCATATGTCATGCATGTCAGCACTGTCATTACATGATGGTCTACAGGTTCTACATTATTTCTGTGCACTTGTCTTGGTTGACTCTGTAATGGTTAGTTTGGAGCTGGTGATTTTATTATTTTGGCTGTTGAAATGGCCGATACACTGTGCCTGCAGTACCTGTTAGATTCAGCACCCGCGCTGGCATCCAGCTGGCACCTCAGTGAAGCCGCGCCCCTTCTCCGTCCTCTGTGCCAGATGTCATTAATGTGATAAAGGCCAGTGACCTCTGAACTCCCCTACATATGAATGCTTACAGAGGGAGGAACTGTCACTGATTGTTGTGGCACACACAGGTTTATGTAAGATTGTAATTTGATACCAGGTAGCAGGATCAAAGTCCTCATACCTTTACTGTTCTTTCAATTGCAAGTACGACATTCTATGACTAAACCAGGAAAATGGTACTCCAAATCAACAGGATTTTGTAATGTATTGTATATTGAAAAGAGTTTGTAAAAAAATGAAATGGTCTAAATACAGGGAGCTTAGTCAGGCAGGCTAAATATAGCATTTTCACTATGAGGTACGGGAGACCTTCGCTCTGTCTGAGTTTACATTCTGAGGTGGGTGAATGGAGACATCAGTAACCTGTCTACATTTATGTCCATTTTACTTACATTTGTTATTATGTAGTATTGCATTTGTTCAAATATGTCAGCTGTAAGTTGCTTGACTGCCTTATCTAACGAGTGTATTGATTGTTACATACTGTCAACTGAAAATATCACGAGTGCTGAGTTCTGTGTAAATAAACCATCCACTTGTATCTAAAGGTATTCAGACTTGTGGTGGAAGCACATTCATATGTGATTCTTTTTTCATACTCATTGAAATCAGTGAATGCAAAATAAAGGGTTTTGAATAATACAGTAAGTATTTGTACTACATAAAATATATTGAAGTCCTGTATTTCCGCAGAAGGTTCTCCACTTTTTGAAAAGTATTTCCTACTTGGTTTTCAAATAGCGTACTATTATCTGTCATAGTGCAGGGTGTTCTGCCATGTAACAGGGAACATTACTGTGAGAACTCTAAATAAGGAGCAGATGAAGACCACTGACACTCCTGAACTGCTAACGCCTCCGCTCGCTCGTACTGCAACATGCACTGCCCACACACATGCATCCAGTAGCATTTGTAATATCATGGCTGATTCTCCATAAGCATCTAGTATCACACTGTTGAATATTACACACCCTTGTAAGTGCAGCTTGTACTGTATCTACTTAACACTGCTTTCTTGCGCTGTCCCTAGGCTTACTCCCAGGATGCCTACCTCCGTGGCCACAGTAGCTACAGTGGAAATGCCTGTCACATTCCCGAACCACCTCCAGTATGCTACCCCAGAGTAGACTGTAAGCCTACGGGCATGGCCCAGGCCACAGACTCTGCAGGGCAGGTCTGCCGAGGGCCAACAGCTCCTGCTGACCATGGGTACCGAAAGGAGATCACCGTTCCCCCATCCCCGCCCCCTCAACCATATCCAAAAAGCCAGACAGCTGTGTGCATGCGTAATGACAGCGTGAGGACTGTGGTGGTTCCTCCTGATACAGCCCATATGGGGCGAGTTGGTCCAGCACATAGAATAGATTACATGGACCCAGCCTTTGCCCGGGGGAGGCCTGGTTCTTTAGCCCAATATCCCCACCCCCGAAAGGCTGATGTCTTTCCCAGTGGTCCAGGAATGGTTCCCTATGGAGGTCCAGGACCTCATTACCAGCCCAACCATCAAAACATTGATTGGCGTACTTACCAAACATACAGGGAGTATATCGACAACAAAGGAATTCATTCTCATGGCAGTAGGACTATTCAGGAGAGGCTTGACAATCTGCGAGCCAGTCAGAACTCCTTCAGTGCTGCTCAGCACATGTCCCGGGCAGACTGGTGCTCTAAGGGGATCCGGCGCAGGAGCACTTCCCATGAACGGTCATACCAAGGACCTCCACCCCACTTTCAGATTGCCCCACGCAGTGCCTCACAGGACCGTATGAGTGGTTCAGAGAGGATGGGTCATGCAAGAAACTGGCCCCCTCGCAGTGTGTCCCAAGATGGCCTTATGAACAAAGCCCGGGCACACTCCACAGACTACGTTGACCCTGCTGAACTGGCACGACCCATGGACAGGATGGCAGGTTATGGAAGGGCAGACCAAGGTACAAGGGCTAGCAGACAATCTATCCCAAGACACGCCATGCTCTACAGGCCTTCTGTTGGATACAGTGGTGGCATGAGGGGTGCACCCAACCCTTCTCTATACACAAAAGGACCAGATTCTCATCAGTTCCGCTCCTCACCTATGCTTTCAGACAGACCTTCACATTTTGGAAAGAGCACAAGTGCTGAGCATTCTCTTACTGACCAAAGAGTTGCTGTCAAAGGTAACCATGCAAGACACCCCTCACAACAAGGTCAGAGCAGGATGCGAGCTGAAACCATGCATCCTCTGGAGGCAAGAAAAGACACAGCAATGGTAGGACAAAGGTCTTCTTCCTGCTCCACCCCAAAACAAATGCCTCAGAGGCCTAGCATCCTCAAACCACCTCCACCTCAACCAGAATCTCAGACTCAGTTGAATGGGCGAAGCCCCACAGATAGTGGGGTAGTTTTAAGGGAGAAGCCTCCTTCTGGAAAGAACCCCAGCCCTCTTCGTCACCCCTCCTACATCTTAGCTGTAAATGACGATGGAGCAGATTCCACAGCAGATGTGGTGGCTTGCTGGCTTCCCAATGATGCACGTCGAGAGATACACATCCGTCGCCTTGGGGAGCAACGTCACACCTCCTGCTCTAGCAACCTCGATGAGTCCCTGGACTCCATTCCATTCATCGGTAAGAAATTCATCAGTTCAGAATCAGCTGTAAGCCTTCAGCACCACGTTGTCATAGCAACAACAGTAGGCAGTAGTAACATGAGGCAGACTGACAGTGCTGATAGCCAGTTAAAGGGATCATAGATGGCCGTTTGTTCACGAAGAAAACTATAAAACCAGTAGAATAACAGAGCACTATAATCCAAGTGGGTGCATTATCACTGTGGGTATATTTACTGAATTTAGTGCTGCAGAGATAGATGTTCACAATAAATTAATTCCCCCTCAGAAGATATTAATCAGGTTTTGAGGCATTCAGGAAGGGTTTTGTGGGATGTTTGGCTTAACTGGGTTGGACTGAAGGGTTGCCTAATCTCATTGGAATATTTTCTACATCTCCCCTTAATACATTGTTTTCTCAAGGTCTCTCTTCTGAATGGATTGCATTATAGATCCATAGTCGCATAGTGCATTTGCCAGTGATTAAATGAATCTCGGTTGAAATGGCAGCTGTCCAACCACATGGAATATATATATATATATATATATATATATATATATATATATATATATATATATTTATATATATATATATATATATATATATATATGTATATTTCTTTTATTTCTTAAAACGTTTTTGTTAGAATCTTTAGCTGTTGGCTAAGTACTATCAGAATTTGTAAATATGACCAGATATGTTTTAAAGTACTATTTTCTGAAGAATGAGTTTTTGTATATGTTTAGACCTGTTATTGGTGGTTGTTTATGATCAGTTCAGTAGAGAGAAGCACTTAATAATTTATGGCTACTCTCAGCATGCTTATTATTTCCCCTCACTGAGAACATTGCTATAGTAACATTGCTGGAAGCTGCATTAAGCATTTACACCAAAGATCATGTGTTTGACACCTTCCTAAATGTTCTTTGAAATTCACTATCAAATTTATGAAAAGTCCAGGTCTGCTTAACTGTTTTAGTGTTTGTTATCTTTGTCTTTTTTCCATATGTATATCTTTCAAGCTATCAATGTTTTATGAACATGTGAGTAATTAGAGTGGTTCTCCTGAATTTGTCCTAAGTCAGCATATTGTGTGGGGTTTTAAATTAAAAAGTGAGCAAAGCAATGGCTGATCTACTTATACTTTGGATGGACATAAAGGAAACAGTTTGTACTTTGCAGGTAAATTATATAGACTTTCAGAACTGGGTCACAGGCATTGACTGCAGTGGAAGATTTTAGTTTGAGCCAAGGGAGAAAAAGGAGTTTCATAGTGAAATGTGGGAACTTTAAAAAGTTATTGTTGTGTTGCACGGTGAACACAACAACACAACACAGTGTGACTTGTCAGTTCATTACACTCCTACAAAGATATACAGATCTGTTCACCTGTATTTGTTATAGATCTTCAGTAACAAACATTTGAAAGCCTTGTTTTCCCTTTAGAATTTTGGTGTGCTGTAATGGTCTGAAAACATACTTTAGAAGTAAATACATGTCGTAAAAACAAGTTTAAACATCATGCACATCTGCAAAATACACGTGTGCATGTATCTATAAAAGCACAGGCAGTGATTACATCGTTGGAGCATGTTGGATGTAAGTTTTCTGTGGTCTAGTTATCTTTGCCTCTTAATACACACCCACATATTTTATTTCAGAGCTGTGAACCATTTTAAAAATGTGTCAATTTCAAGTTTGAGGCATCTCTTTATGTCACATCCTGCACACTTGGTGGCCTATTAACAGGGTTCTTGTGGGCTTTTTAGAGGTCCATATATAATGTTGGTCAGAGACCTGACAGGCCAGGTGCAAACAAAGCAGGCAGTGACAGTGATAATGCAGTACCATCACCATTCTGGGATTGGTGCCCTGGCTCAGGAAAACAGAGCCTCAATTGAAAGGGCTAGTGCGGCTCCATCAATGGCCTATTTCAAAGACCACCAGTCGAGGCTTTATTTTTGTGTGATTGGTCCTTGGTCCAGTATCCCAAATCATCAATTTATTTAATTGAACCACAGAAAAAGCTTATGTTTAGATGAGCATATCTGGTGTTTTGCTGCCTCTACATGTATCTGGAATAAGACCTTTGCTTTTGATCTGGAATTTATGAATAACTCAGATTTGACCACACAGCTGCATGACTCTTAAGTCAATTTATGGACTTGAACTACTTTTAATACTCTTTGAGTAGATGGTAGACAGTGCATGACGTGAGGGTGGTCAAACTTCATGCGGCTTGTCTTGTTCATGTTGGACTCAGGGCACAACCACCAGTTACTGCCATAGCAATATGCCCAGCATGGACTGAGTTGATAAAAACTTATGCCTTTGAAGTTGTTACTTCCCAATAATGTGATGGGTGGAATCTTAGTAAGTAGCCCTGAGAGGTCTTCATATGGAGTTGATGACATCCTTTTTTTTTTGCCCCGTTTCAAAGTTGAGGACAGGCTGGAACTAGGACAGTTGCTTTTAAATTTAGCTCCAAAAGCCCCTTGGCTGCAGAGAGCAGCTTTGTACTGTGAGCTGTTTCAGGCTTGAAGTGCCAGTAGTGGGCGGTGCTAAAATGTGAAGAACTTCCTTTTCTCTTTAAAACAGTCAAAGATGATCTGTTTCCTCCATTAGCTGTGCTGTGGCATGTTATCCACGGAAGTCACATAAAGACTGTTTTTCATTTTGTAAAATTCCACAGCTGATACTTATTGAAGTTGTTTTTGATGTGCTTATGAACCAGTTCACTGAGCCCTATAACAGCATCAGGGCAGAAAATGAGAATACTTTATTTCAGATATTTATATACCAGGAGCTGTAATATTATTCCTGTTCTCAAACCAAATGTGTTGTCCTTATAGATGAGCCAGTGAGCCCAAGTGTTGACCGGGAGGCTGCTCCTATTCCCCCCTCTGCTGTGATATCTGTTGCACCGTCGATAACTACAGGTCCCTCTAGTCCAGCCTCTCCATGCCCTCCAATTCGCCGTCAGCTGTCACACGACCAAGGTATGCTACAACACTACAGGTTGAGAGCTATGTTAGTCAAGGTTCTGTGTTAATTGTATCCCTGAAAATGGCCTAAATGGGTACCCAGTTATGAATATTGTCTTTGATGTTTTTTTTACTGACTTACTATATAAACATCTGTTTTATGATTTGAAAGGTGGGTTTATTTTGGTCGGTTCCAAGTAATTATTTGTGTAGCTGCCTTCATGATTAACTTCATACTTTTGATCATACTGGTGTAAAGATGTCTTACTTATTCTGCTTTTACTGATTTAATTTAACATCTAATTGGTTCAGAGCTGAGGATAGCAGAAAGCTCCATGTGACCCTCCGTTAACACTCATACTGAATAAACCTATACATTCGATGTATTTACTAAATCTATGGTTCTGTGTTTGTTATCTCTGTCTAGAGTCCTTGAGAAGCGCTTTGTTGGAATCTGACACAGCTAGCAAAACTGAACGATCGAAGTCGTATGACGAGGGTCTGGATAACTACCAGGAAGAGGGGAGAGGGTTAGTGCATATGATAACTGGTTTCTCTTTTGACATTTGTATTTCATCATGAAACTCTTTAACCTTGTGTTTGACACATTTGCCTTTTCCCCCTTTTTCCTTCTTTGGGGTTTTCTTGCTCTTCTTTAGGCGATCTTCTAGTAAGCATATGCCCAGTCTCAGGGGTTTGAGAAAGGTGAGTAATGGGGATCAATTCAACATGTTTTTGATTGCACTTCTTCCAGACCTAAGTAGCCAGTCACTAGCATTGTAACTGTATATAAATAAAAGCGCTAAAGATTTATGCAGAACTCCGGACAACACCTAACTTAAATAGTCATCCATTACTTTGTTTTTACAATGTCTGTAGTTTTCCTGCAATGCTATGGATCCAACATTGTAACAAAAAACAATCTGTGAAGTAAACAATTCAGTATTTTTATCTTGTTTGCATGATTTTTGTTGCAGGTCATCTTTTTCTTTGTCTATTATGTCTCTGTCCTCAATTGTCTTGTAAAGGCTGTACCTAACCAATTGTTTGTTCATGCATTTACTCTATCAGGCTTTGGATGGACATAAATCTTCTGGGGATTCAGGATCTCGGAGAGATTCTACTTCAGATATTTTTGCTAATTCTTCCAAAGAGGGATTGCTGAACTTCAGGCAACTCAGTACAGATAAAAATAAGGTATGCTCATATGTTTTCACTTGACAAACATAATATCACTCAGATGTTTTGGCATGTGATTCATTTTTCCCTCTGTCTCTCTGTCGTTGTAGCGCGTTGGCGGTGGGATGAGATCATGGAAGCAGATGTATGGCGTTTTACAATGTCACACTCTTACCCTCTACAAAGATAGGAAGGATGCACTTTCTCACGTTTCAACGCAGTCTGAAGAGGAGCCCCTGCAAATCAGTATCAAGGCCTGTCTGATTGACATTTCCTACAGTGATACGAGGCGCAAGAATGTGCTGCGACTAACCACCTCAGACTGCGAGTACTTATTCCAGGCAGAGGGGAGGGATGATATGCTGTCTTGGATCCGAGTCATTCAGGAAAACAGCAACATAGATGAAGAGGTGCGTTCTAGTTACACTCATGCTGCATCACTGCAGGCAGATGAAGATGACCTCCGCAATATTGGGAAAACCCATAAAAACTCGATTGATGGCGAATTCTGGTTTCACCAAGACAAAGTTTTTCACATATTAGAAATTATAGACTGAACTTCATTACAGGTTTGAGCAGCAGCAACAAGTCTCAGAGTCCATCTTTGAATGAAATACAGTGACAGTGCCACGATGATGGAGACATTTAGGGGCTTTTACTTTTGAAATCGTGTACAGAAGCCAAAATAAGGTGTCGTTGGAAACTCGTTCTACCTGTACCGAACAAAAAAAAAAAAATTCACAGGTAGCTTTTTCAGGACATTTAATTTCAGGTTGTGAGCCAGTCAGTATGCCTTTCAGTGAGATCTTGTTAACTGTTAACTCCTGGCAAGGCTTAAATCTGATTACTTAGAACTGTAAAAATCTGCAAAGGCTGCAGAAGCATTACAGTTTGGAAAATTGAATATTATGAAGTTACCAATAAATATTAACATGTTGGTCTGAATATCCCGTATGCAGCATTGGATATTCTGACCACTGATCAGAACATGCACAAGTCAGTCAGGCTGTGAACTAGTTGAATACATCATAGGTGCTCTGGTCCTTTGTCAGACTTGGCTGTAAATTGATTCATTTCCAATTTTGTAATATCTTTACAGAAAATAATTCTGTTGCACATACAGTACATACACATTGCAAAGGAGTTATCAGTTATTTCCTTATAACAATTATAATCTGCTGTCATTTCAGAATGGTGCTGTGACAAGCCAGGACTTGATCAGTCGAAAGATTAAGGAGTACAACATGATGAGGTATGCAGGTCTCTACAGCGCCCTCTGGGGCCTGACTATGGAACTGAATTTTATCAACCCATTTGATTTTCCTGCTACTGAATATTAAAATCTACGCATTTCTGTGTTTAAAACCGGATCAGTGCCCCCAGCAGTAGGTCTGAGCCTTCTCCAAAAACCTCCCGCCAGTCTCTCAGCATTAAACAAGCCTTCCTCGGTAGTAAAGCAGAGGGCAAGAGCCATAGCCCCCATTCACCAAAAACAGGAGAGGAACGTAGGGCTTTGAAAGGTAAGGAGCTCCAAACACTGAGAAAGAATTAGGTGATGTTTGGGAGTAATTCTTCAGCTTATTTCTGAAATTTATGTGTGTGTATCCGCTCAGATGACTCCAGTCCACCGCGGGACAGAGCTGCTTGGAAAATCGGCATTGCAGGGATCATGAAGAGGCCTTTTGAGAAAAAGCCTCCTGCTGGAGTCACATTTGGTGTGCGGCTGGACGATTGCCCCCCCGCACAGATCAACCGGGTGAGTGACACATAGACATGTAGTTTAAAGTATCGAGCCATTTTGTGTGGCATCATATCACCTTTACTTACAGCTATTTTATTCTTCATTATTTCTGTACATGTCACGAAATAAAATGCAAAATGAAAAACCTTAATTCACATTTAATTTCTTCATCTTTAAATGTGACTTCCTCCTCAGTCACATCATGTGGATTTTCATCAGAACTTATGGCAAAAACATCTATAGCTACGTCCTTATTATTGTTATGACTGAATGACTTTTAGTGATAGAAATTACACACCGAGTGTTTAATTTGCTGCTTGTCAGTTCAGATAATATGGTGAATGCTCATAAGTCATGATCAGGTGTATGTAATCCATTTTTTTCTGCTTTGTGTAGTTTGTTCCTCTGATCGTGGAGGTGTGTTGCAAAGTGGTAGAGGAGAGGGGTTTAGAGTACACTGGAATCTACAGGGTCCCAGGAAACAACGCTGCCATTTCCAACATGCAGGAAGAGCTCAACAGCAAAGGCATGACTGACATCGACATTCAGGAAGATGTAAGTGACTGACATGTCAACTGCACAGTACAGTGAGGCGGTTTATGGAAAAGGCAATTTTAGCAACAGTTGCATTGTTGTACATTGTTGTACATATGCGTATATTCTGTACAAAATACTCTTAACACCATCATGTCTTGTTTTATTCCTCTGCAGAAATGGCGGGACCTTAATGTCATCAGCAGCTTACTAAAGTCCTTTTTCCGAAAACTTCCAGATCCTCTGTTTACAAATGGTGAGATTTTAAGAATTTCTTGATAATGATGACAGAAAATCAGTGAACTTGAGTGCTTTATGTGATGCTTAGTTTCCTTGGAGTAAAAATATTTCACCTCGTCTTGTGCTCAACAGAAAAGTATGCTGATTTTATTGAAGCCAACAGAGCAGAAGATTCAGTGGATAGATTAAAGGAGTTAAAGAGGCTGGTGAGTAAAGTCTAGTTTCATATATTTCCCCAGGCAATTTAGTGAACGATAGCGCCGCGAGACATCAGGTAATCCTGAAACTTCCAATTTTTTGGTCCATTGTTGCAGATCCATGAATTACCTGATCATCATTATGAAACTCTGAAATTCCTTTGCGCACACCTCAAGAAAGTTTCTGACAATTGTGAAAAGAACAAGGTATGTTAAGATGAAGAAGATCTGTTGGTTTTAATGTCTTTAACGAAAACCTTTTAAACCCTGTGTAAAGTCAGTGTCCACTTAAGGATCACGTAAATCTGTCTCATCTTTTTAGATGGAGCCTCGTAACTTGGCAATTGTGTTCGGTCCTACACTAGTCAGAACCTCTGAGGACAACATGACCAACATGGTCAATCACATGCCAGACCAGTGCAAGATAGTTGAAAACCTCATCCAGCAATACGACTGGTTCTTCACTGACGACGGTGACGAGGACCCTGTTGTATGTGAAAATGCTTTTTTCCGCCTCCCAATTTCTGTAATTCTTTGGTCCCATTTGTTTGTTTAAAACTGACTAATTTGCACTCTGTACATATTGACAATATAAATCCTCACTGTAAATAGTATACATAAACATATATTTTAATAGACCAGATCTCTGTACACATCTACCCAGTTATTCATACTTATCTTATACGATTCTCAACCCACTGTTATCCTTATTTCTAGTCGAATGTTTGTTTAGATTAGGTCTATGTTTAAGTTTGTTTGGGTTTATGTAGTAATTGTACATTGTGAGCTACGAAAAACAGAAGCCAAATTCCTTGTTTGTGTTCACATACTTGGCCAATAAAGCTAAATTCTGATTCTGATTTTTCCTTGTCCAATTTATGTTTCTTCACTTCAGACCACAGCTGAGCAGGAAAGTACGGTGCAGTCTCAACCTGTGCCAAATATTGACCACCTGCTCTCCAACATTGGACGGACCGCAGCCTCACCGGGAGAAGTGTCAGGTAAGTCACCCCAGTCTTTGTCTTTAAGCTGTACTCAACATCACAGCAAAATACTAGTAGTAATACACTTTAACTCTGTCGTTAGTTACAGTACGGTTAAAATGAAAGCATGTTTGAGGATTCAGAGGTTTAATATTAACTATGTTTCAGTTGCCGTTGCAAAACAATGAGCGTCATATCTGTTGTCCATAACCTAAGATGCTTTGGGCTAAAACAATATTATTAAGTTTTCTTTGTGTTTTTGTTTAAGTAAGCCTTTTCAGTAATTTTTCATTGGGAACATTTTATGATTTCACCTTTGAAAAATTGTTGAAAAATCCTTTGCAGTATGTTGGGCCTTCTTTTTTTATTTATTCTTTTACATTTGAATAAGTCTGGTTTGTTTTCATGTTGATGTTTTTTTGCCCAAACAAATTGTCCTCGGTTTCTTTTTGCGTTCATTTCTTTGCTTTACTCTTTATTTTCTCTTTGCTCAAGTCATTTTTTTCCTCCCTGTGCTTTACTTGTGTTGAGACGACGACTCCTTTTCTTTCAGTTCTTTTCTTCCCCTCCTCCTCGTCTCTCACATAATCCCGGCATGTTCTTTCCCAAAGAAAAATCTTGACAAACAAAAAGCAACGATGGAAGTTTTAACCCTTCTGACCTCTGCCCTTCTGTGTATAGTGTGTTGTTTTTCTCCCTTATCCCTGTCCAGCACTCACACATTACCCAATCTTGACACAGGCCAAGTGGGCGGCGTCTATCACTCGATGATGTCACTGATGGACTCTGTTTTGTCAGTGATGGACAGCTGGGACTGTAGGAAGAAGGACGAGTGTTGTGCCCAGTGTAGCTGCCTAGTCTGCAGAAACCCGCAGCTCTTTTAAATTTGGGCGAAAGGAGGAAAAAAGATAAAAAAGAAAGAAAGAGAAGTCGATGTTTGTCATTTTTCCTGTGGTGTGCACGTCTCATATTTAAACCAATACCCTAAATTGAGGGGATACAGAGCGATGCTGCTGTACTTTCTCTGAAAGCCCTTCTGCTGTCTCTTGTTGTCTCTAAAGCTGATCGCAAGGACAAGTAGCATGGTATGGTCAACCTCAGGTTCTCTCCCAGTCATGTGGCATAATCTGTCATGATGTCTGAGGGCGGGGTCGAAGTGGTGGGACTGAGCTCGATGTTCCCCCAGCACTCATGCGTTTACACACAAACAAACCCCACACATCAAACCAAGTGCCAGACTGTGTTTTCAGGAAGTCAGGTAGCTGTGGACGGGCATGTAGATATAGTCGCATCGGCCGCAACAAGTAGTTTTTTTTTTATGTTCCAGGTGCCTCCTCCTGTGCCCTTTTTTGTTTGATTTGTGGTCTGTGATGTCCTTATTTCCAATCTTTGTCTTCATTCAGCATTAAAAACATCACACATACATACACTATTGCATATTTTCTCATCTCGTATTGTTATGTACTGTAACCTACAGAAATCACATACGTGTCCCCGCCCCATGGTTCCCAACTGTAGTCATACATTTATACACCGACACACATAAGTAGATAATTTTATCATTAATAGCCCATTTCAGCCACAGGAACTTTTACAGGGGCCACAGAACTATTCCAGAAATCTTTATATGCTGCCTGACCTTTAGGCAGTAAAATCTCTTAGATGGGATTTTTCAGTTGGATGTGAGTCAATAAAACCTAAAGCAATGGTTAAAATGTAACCAGCAAATGCCTGCCATCACCCAACAGTGTTCTGTATTCACTTCAGGACCATCAAATGTCTAGTTCCAGGTCTTAAGTTGAATTTACAATGGCCTTAAAAACATCTTCAGTTGTACTTGTTGAAACCTGCAGAAAACCTGTGTATGCGTTTCAACCAGTGACTAAATTTAGCTTGTTCCTGCTGTCGAGGGTCTGTGGTTTCCCTTGTGATGGTCCTGGAAGTGTTGGGGTGTACTCATCGGATTCTTCAGATCAAAGAGACTTTTAATTCTTGACTGTTTCTTTCCCATGGCTCCATTGTTCCTGACAACATTTGGTCAAAAAGGGCTATTATTATATTTGTAGCTGTACTTTTTTTGTAGCCTTTTCTACTTTAACAATGAGATCTATTTTGTGAACTCTTTTTTTTGCTTTTTTGTTGCTGAGAATGACAGGCGACATGTTAAAGATCACTACAGGACTTAATCTAGCTAAGAGTAAGCGCAATCTTTCCATCATACCAAGGCTTGGCTGCACCAGTGGTATCGACCACGACACACACTCACTGATCTGTTCAGCTCAGGCCCCTTAAGTCTCTCAGTCAGCGCGATCTCATCACTCCCTCTCCTATGTGATGTCTTTGAGTTGGGAAAGAATGCCTCGAGCTGGTTGGTGGCTACATGTGATGCTCTGTGGCTGACGTGTTTGTCCGTGATGTGCCGTCGTTTCACCGATACATGAGCATGAGCTGCTTTGTGTCTTGGTTTACTGCCGGGTTTTCACTTCCTTTTCCTCTCATCGCACATCTCAGGCCTCTTCTGCCTCTTTATCCACTTTTCCATATACTGCATACTGTGATTACTCGTCTCCTTTCTCTCTTTCTGAACCGAAAATGTACCATCTGCTTCCATTCAGCTGCTCTCATTGTTATCATCGTGTCTGTCAGTTTCAGTCGAAGCAAACTTTTAATATGCCTTTATCTCTTTTTATCTTGTTGACTGTTCTAGCAAGTCAAGCAGGTGGCAGGCTGTTACTAATGACTTGTTTTTTTTCTTTAACATAGATTCAGCATGTAGTGACTCATCGAAATCAAAGGTAAAGTTACTGCCTAGTTTCACTGATTCACATATTTCAATGTGTTTGGTTTTGGTGTGAGCCTCTAATGATGTGTTTTTCTGATACCAGGGCTTGTGGGGATCTGGGAAGGATCAGTGTAGCAAAGAGATGCTGCGCTCCTCCTTCTTCGCCAGCCGGAAGCGCAAGAAGCCTAAGGACAAAGCTCATCCCAGCAGTTCAGATGATGACCTGGACTCTGTGTTCTCCAAGAAGGATCTCCCGGAGGAGAGCCAGCAGCAGCCTCTGTGGACCCCAGACCGCCGGACCGAGGAAGAGGGGGAGACGGATGAAGCCAGTGAGAAAGAGAAGCACAGGAACAGTTCAGAGGAACAGCTTGACAACACCAACAGGAATGAGTCTGTCTCCAGCAGCCTGCTGTCGCAGCCTTCTCCCACCCTGCCTCCTGAGCACCTTCCCCCCACCCTACAAACAGGCTCCCCCTATGCCTCACCACCCCACTCCCCAAACCTCAGCTACCGTATCCCGATGGCACACCAGTCCTCTCTCTCAGACCCCCCCTCCAACTACGATGACACAGTTTCCGACCTTGGTACGATGAACAGCACCAGCTCCCAGGCTTCAGTTCCCAGAATGAGGCGGGGGCGGATGGCAGCTCTGGGACCAGAGGCAGGTCCTAGTGGGTTGGGGGCAGAAGTGTGCTCCATCACATCAGATTACTCCACCACATCTTCCATGACGTTCCTGACCGGAGCTGAGCTCAGCACTCTGAGTCCTGAAGTGCAGTCAGTGGCTGAAAGCCGAGGTGGAGATGAGGCAGATGATGAGCGAAGCGAGCTCATCAGCGAGGGAAGGCCGATGGAGACGGACAGCGAGAGCGACCTGTCAGTATTTACTGTAGGAAGAGACGGCGGAGCGACAGAGCAGCGGGAACTGCAGGAAGCTCCGCGACCGCTCCCCTCCCACAGACTCATCGAATGCGATACGCTTTCCAGAAAGAAGGCAGCTCAGCAAAAGACCAACAGTGAGTCGTCACTGGAGGGGTCACGGAGCGATAAAGATTCCAATAGACTGTCGCGGGTGTTGGGCTCAGTCAAGGGCCGCTCCACCGGCAGCCTCAGCTCCTCATCCCGTAGCGAGCTGGACAAGACGGAGCCTGCTTGGAAACTGAAGATCACAGATCGGCTCAAGGTACGTCTTCGAATGTCTGTGGATGACATGTTTGGTGTTGGAAGCCAAAGGAGTCGGTCTCCCGAGGGCCGCAGCAAGAAGAAGAACATCAGACGGAGACACACCATGGGCGGTCAGAGAGACTTTGCAGAGCTGTCTGTTTTGGGCGACTGGCCTCAGCAGGTCGGCATCGGCTCAGCCTCACGGTCAGAACTGTCCGCTGTGGACCGGCTGAAGCCAAAGTGCAGCTCTCAGGACTTCTCCATCGGGGACTGGATTGCTCGCGAGCGCCACCGCACCAGCAATCCTGAGGTCAGCCTGGACCTCAACGAGCAGCAGGGGGAACTGTGCAGCTCAAATTCCCAAAACCTCGGAGCCTCGTCGTCCTCCTCTGAACTCCCATATCGTCCATCTGAGGCGATGAACGGGGACGTCCCCCCCAGTAAAAACCTGAGCCTCTCGGCCACTGCTCACCCACATAAACTCACCAGTTCCCAGGTGGTCCACTCACGCTTCTATCAATACCTGTGAGACGTGTTGGAAGTGTGTGACTGTATGTGTTTGGGTTCTCCATCTGTAAGATGTGTGTGTACGTGGCTGCCTGTCAGTGTAACGTCTGTTGTATGACCAATGTTAGTGAAAGAGCATGTTGTACAAAAACTGTTAGTCTGGAGTGTGTCTGTAGCTGGTGTGTGTGTTTGTGAAAAGAGAATTACTGCACACAGGGATTGTTGATCTTGCTCATGTATAAGGCATGAAACAAAATGTTGTTTATACTTTTTCTTTCTTTTTATTTTTAATGACTTTGGGATGGTTTAGCAGGAGGATTCCCTCCCTCCTAAAACAAATCCCTGTTTAATGCTGAAGATTGAGAGGACCTGTTGCTCATGAAGCGATGAGCCTGTGAAGTATGTGCAAGGATGTGTGGACAGCAACACTCAAAGTACAAGATTGTTGAAAGGCTTAGACAAGTGGCTTTAAAGATGAACTTTTAGGATGAGTAGGAAGTAGATAAAAGTACAGATTTTTAGTATTGCAGAGGAACTATTTTTGTGTAAAGAAAGTTATGATGTTCAGAGTCGATGAGTCTCGGTAACCAAATGAAGAATGTACAGACATGCTCGCTGTAATACTGACTAAAAGCTTTAGATGCTTGTGTATCATTCTATCTAAAGTGTAAAAATCCCTATTTTTCTGTGTACTTGAAGTGTGTTTTTTGGTACAGCCTGTGTATGGACTGCCTATGAGCTTTCTGCTGTCAAAGGGGCCTTTCCAAAGGTACAAAGAGACAAGGAAACACTGGACTTATGCAAATGGAAACGGTTACTATCCTTCCCAGTTACATGGTTTTAGAGCAGTGAACAACATCCCTCTGATGCAAATGTTTTTAGTGTTCATGGTTCATCTGTAGTCGCCTGGTGGTAGAAAGAGGAAAAAAAAAAGGTCGAAATGACAAGAAATGGGTAATCGAATCAGAATCATGTTTCACAACAGGAAGTGCCTCACAATGAAATGTTAAGGGTGCCATATTGTCTTTGTTGAGATACACGAAGATGTTACTGTGAATGACATTTTTACTGTTGACTCTCACGGTCATTCTACAGGTTTATGTAACAAAATGCCGAGCTTCCATTCCTTAGGCATTTCCACTCTGGTCTTAACATGTTTTATACTTTCCCCCCCTGTTTTTCATTTTTTTTTTTTTTTTTTTGTTGTTTGTTTTTGATTCTTAACAGAACTTGAATTTTAAATATTCCTTGTAAAATAAGTAACTTAAATGTACATACAAGCGCCATGTTTTAGCTGCTTTACTTTTCATTTCCATCAGATTGCAGGATTGAGTACAGTATTGTGAGACGATGCTCATGAGGCCTCTGGGTGTTGTGGGCAGTTTGGTACTGAAACAAAGTCATTGAGCTGGACCATTTGTATCAATGCTGTGTTCCTCTGATTGTGAGGAGGGGTGGGGTGGGAGGGGGTGCACAGATTCCTGAAACACTGGAAATAAATTTTGTCAATGGCAAAGTTTTGTGGATTGTAATGTGTATTTTTTTTTCTTTACCATATTGTAGAAGAGCTTCAAGGAGAGAATGTGAAGTCATACTGTTATATCATAAACAACTGAAGCGCTGAGTAAATTCATCAGCACAAAATGTAAATACTGGAGAAAGACTAGATTTAAAAACCTACCTGATTATGTTTGGGTGGTACAGAACATTTTTAAGGTTTGACTTTTTACCATTTATTTAGGAGTTAAAGTGAATTTGAAAAAGCTAGTTTCAGATTTTTATAATTAGTGATGTTTTATTGTTGATAAATGAATATGTTCGGCTTCTCAAAATATGCTAATCTGCTTTTTATAGCATCTGCTGGAGTTTCTACCTGGAAGATTTATAATAATTTCACTGGTCAACAGTTTTTGAAAATGATCTGCATAAGAGATAAAAAGTCTTACAAACTTGGATAAAAATGATTTGGAAAATATAGGAGAAAAGTGTTTGCTTGCTTATTTTTTTCCATTTATGATAGTGTTATAACATATGTACATAGGTTTAGTGAGTGTATTCTAATGTCCAGAGTGTTTCGAACTAGAACTGGCAGCTCTGAGACACATTCCTTTTGAGTAAAATCCATTTTATTATCAATTCATAGATTTTCTAAATTTGACTGAAGCCACAATTTCTCATGATTAGACCTAAATGTAGACCAGTGTGTTATTATATCCCTGCAATACCTGTAATGTCCACTAGAGGGCGGACTCACTTCAATAACTGTTGCAGTGTTGTAGGACGAACTTATAATTTGCACACTAGACCAGGGGTGTCAAACTCATTTTGGTTCAGGGGCCATATTTAGCCCAATTTGATCTCAAGCAGGCCAGACCAGTAAAATAATGACTTCATAACCTATAAATAACGACAAATCCAAGTTTTTCTTTTTGTTTTAGTACTGTATAAAAAAACCTAATTAAATTATGAAACTAGAAGCACTCGGAGAGCGCAGACCTCCGCCAAGGCTGATCAGTGGCCCCCCCTGTGGGCCCCCCCCACGCCAAGGAGGTTATGTTTTTGCCAGGGTTTGTTTGTTTGTTTGTCTGTCTGTTTGTCTGTCTGTTAGTGTGCAACATAACTCAAAAAGTTATGGACAGATTTTAATGAAATTTTCAGGGTTTGTTGGAAATGGGCCCCCCCGTGGGCCCCCCCACCCCCGATCACCACCAAAATTTAATCATTTCTTCCTTATCCCATTTCCAACAAACCCTGAAAATTTCATCCAAATCTGTCCATAACTTTTTGAGTTATGTTGCACACTAACGGACAGACAAACAGACAGACAGACAAACAAACAAACAAACAAACCCTGGCAAAAACATAACCTCCTTGGCGGAGGTAAATATTTACATTTTACAAAAAAGATGTGAATAACCTGAAAAAACAGAAATTTCATTTGAAGAATCAGTGCAATTTTAACAATATTATGCCTCGACTTATTATTTATACAGTACATGCGCATTACACACAGTGTTACATAAACATTTGGTAACAGGTAGAATATTGTTAAAATTTTGGAGTTTGGGACTAAAATTTGAACAATTTCTACAGTATTCCATCTCTTGTTATTAACACAACTACAGATCACAGTGGCTCTATAAATGCACAAAACATTTAGTAACAGGCAGAATATTGTTAAAATTGCACATTTCGGGTTGTTCATCTTTGTTTTCATTTATGTATTTATTTGCATTTTATTGTGAAAGAATAGTTTTGTAGATGTAAATATTTTCACAATGTAATCTTATTTTTTCTTACTTAAGTTTTTTCCACATAATTTTTCACAAAGAAAATTTGTAGTTGTCATTATTTATGGGTTATTGTGTTGCTATTTTTACTTTAGATCACACTGGTCTGTCTGTGGAACCTGAACCAAAATGGTTTGGACAACCTTGACTGTTCAGGTTAATCTTTGCACTTTCTTCCTGCGGGCCGGAATGGAACCTTTGGTGGGCCAGATTTGGCCCCCGGGCCGCATGTTTGACACCTGTGCACTAGAGTGAAGATTCAAAGAAGTAAAGACAAAATGTGATACATTTCAAAATGCTTTATATACAAGTTGCACATACAACATAAAGACTTAAACAATATAAGATTTATACACTTTGTACATCAGCTGACTAGAAACCACTGACAATACTAACAGAAAGTCAAGCCGTTTAACACACAATTCAAATAAATCCACTAAATAATGGAAATTCAGCATAGTTAACTCACCAGTATGTCAGTTCAGAAGGTAAATGTCATGAATTGTATTTGCAAACTAAATATTAATAATATATTTTTTTTTTTAATACCATCTTTCCAGCAGATACAGTTTTCTATGATTTTGAGACAAAATGTGCCATAACTTGACTTTTTAAACAAACTTTGAGAAAAATTAATCGGTGGTCTGGCTTCGAGTTATCAACAGAATGCACCGTTCAGACAAGGCCTATTCGTATTCACTTGTTCAAAGTGTCAGTGGGCTCCTAACATAAACACTTCACCCACAGTAAGGCACAGTGACTAAAAGAACCATAGTTGAATTCAGAAATATGCAAAGGGAAAATATGGTTTCATATCATTTTTGTATAGACATGTCGTTTTTTTGGAGTTCAACACAAATTATCATTGTGCCCTTGTTTTGTACAGCAACTAAGGACTGATGCAGCCAGACATCCACTCATAGACACAATACTATCGTAAGACACTGAACAGAGAAATTCAGAGAAACAAGTAGCAGTAATCATACTCAGGAACACAACAGTCAGTAAGTTGGTTGGCAAGGTTATCAGATACTGGCAGCCTTTCAGAAGTTAAATGTCAACATAATGAACTGATCTGATAAGGGGTATTTTGTGCTGCAAAGCGCTCGATTAATGTGGCAGGGTTGGAATGGAGACGCGCTGCTGAAGGGGACGTTACGTTGATCCTCTATCCGTCCACCAGAGGGAGTACTACAGAGACAGCTCCTTTAATACTATGTCCATTTAGTCCAACAGCAAAGACAGAGAAGACTGTTCACATCTGAGATTTAGTCGTCATCCTTCGGCCTGATTTCCTTGCCAGCACAAGGTGAGGAGAGGGGCCTTGCACATGCAGGCTCTGCACTTCAGAGTAGACCTAAAACCAGACTGGACAGCAGGAGGAGAGGGTCGATTCGGTTACAAAGATATGTTGCATATTGTGCTGTAGAGGTGGCTGAGGCTGGAGCGGGTCTAACTGTCGTCCTCTTCCAGCTGGTCTTCTGTCAGAACCTCCGGCATCCGGAAACACTCCTCAAAGAAGTTGACCAGAGACTGGCTCAGGTGTTGCTGCGTCCCCTCACTGTGCAGGAAGTGTCCCTCATCTGGGTAGATCTGCAGACACAAGCACACATTCATGTACCTGTTCATCTAAACTGTTTTCAGCTGACCTCTAAATCAAGTCCTTAGAGTATAAAGATGGAAAATATGGCTGTCACTAACATAACATAACATAACATAACATAACATAACATAACATAACATAACATAACATAACATAACATAACATAACATAACATAACATAACGTAATATAACATAACACAACATAATATAACATAACATAACACAACAAAACATAATGTAATATAACATAACATAACATAAAACAACATAATATAATATAACATAACATAAAACAACATAATATAACATAACAAAACATAACATAACATAACATAACATAACATAATGTAATATAACATAACACAACATAATATAATGTAATATAACATAACACAACATAATATAATATAACATAACAAAACAAAACATAACGTAATATAACATAACACAACATAATATAACATACTATAACATAACAAAACATAACATAATGTAATATAACATAACAAAACATAATATAACATAACATAACACAACACAACATAACACAACACAACACAACACAACACAACATAACATAACATAACATAACATAACATAACATAACATAACATAACATAACATAACGTCGTTCCCAGAACAGGGAAATTCACTGGTTAAGGCTGGAACAGGATCAAGTGCAGGGCAAAGAAACTGTGCATGAAGCATAAAGAAAACAAAGAAACAAAAATAATAACCGTGCTTTATAGACTATATACATATTTTCATAAGAAGTAAAATTGCACAGAAATGCACCATATTATATAAGGATATGATGCATTTACAGTAGTGTGTAAAAGTAATTGGCCACCAGTAGTTTTGTTGTTTTAGCAACATTCTAATGACATATTTTAATATATGTATGCATTTATTAGTCTCTGAGAACAAGATACAACTGAGAACAGCATTAAAAACAAGAATTTGAGGAAAAAGAAGACAAAATGACTAGTATTTAGAGCAGGGGTGTCAAACTGTGGTCCTCGAGGGCCGGTATCCTGCATGTTTTAGATATTTCCCTCTTCCAGCCACACCTGGTTTAATTCATGATCAGCTCATCCTTATGCTCTGCAGAAGCCTGATAATGATGAAATGGCTTCCAGGTGTGATGGAAGAGGGAAATATCTAAAACATGCAGGATACCGGCCCTCAAGGACCAGAGTTTGCACTTGCACGTTGCACTTAATATAGTTGTTTAATACCCCTCAGCCAAATATAGTGTAAGATTCTGTTGAAAGTTGCAGCCCTATAATGTAGATTAGATTATCTCTGTGTAAAATTTATTACATACATATTTATATGTAACAGTACTCAGATATTATAATTACACAGGGCAATTTGACCTTGAAAAACTTGGTCAAGGTCACCGATTTTCAATAGGCTTCTGCTCCATGCCAAGATGCATCCACAGTATAAATTTGGTGCAATGCATTCTTCAGATAATGTGGTTATGTCATTGAATGGACAGACAGACAGACAGATGACAAACTGATTACAATACCCCTCGGCCAAGGGGTAAAAAAAAAAAAAAGTGAACTAATAAGATTTAAAAGATGATGATTAAATTGATGTATTCAGTTTTTGGTGTTCATTTTGATATGTCATTGGCTACTTTCTTTTTTAGCATTCCCCCAGAGGAATTATGTGAAAGTGACAAATATCTATTAAGAATACTGCTTGCTGCAGGCAGAAAAGCCATCACCAAATGTTGGCTTAAAAAGGACCCTCCCTCAATCTCCTTGGTGATAAAAATGGTCAACCAAATCCATTTAATGGAAATGATGACATACAATCTCCACCTACAGGTTCGGAAGCAAAATTTACAATGAACATTTAGTTGTTTTTTCTCAGCAGGCACTACGTCAATTGTTTTGAAACCAAACATATATTGATGTCATAATCATACCTAACACTATTATCCATACCTTTTCAGAAACTTTTGCCCATATGAGTAATCAGGAAAGCAAACGTCAAAGAGTGTGTGATTTGCTGAATGCACTCGTCACACCAAAGGAGATTTCAAAAATAGTTGGAGTGTCCATAAAGACTGTTTATAATGCAAAGAAGAGAATGACTATGAGCAAAACTATTACGAGAAAGTCTGGAAGATACTATTAAAGAAGAATGGGAGAAGTTGTCACCCGAATATTTGAGGAACACTCGCGCAAGTTTCAGGAAGCGTGTGAAGGCAGTTATTGAGAAAGAAGGAGGACACATAGAATAAAAACATTTTCTATTATGTACATTTTCTTGTGGCAAATAAATTCTCATGACTTTCAATAAACTAACTGGTCATACACTGTCTTTCAATCCCTGCCTCAAAATATTGTAAATTTTGCTTCCCCACCTTGTACAACAGCACAAGGGTGTAAAGTAGTGGATAAAATGGGACTTTTTCATTTAATCTGTGGACAGTAAACAGAATGTAAATGTTTGAATGTACCTGTGACTATTCCTGTTTGTTTTGTGCCGTATATTAAAACAATAAAAAATAAAGTACAAAAAAAAAAAAAAAAAAAAAAAAAAGATGATATTCAAAAGTGGAAAGTTAGTGTTCATGGAAAGTTAAAGTGTTTTTTTACGATTGTGTTTTTACAACTGTTTGTTTTTTTTTTTTACTTTGTGGATACGGCTGGAACCTGTAAATAATAATAAAGTATCTATCTATCTATCTATCTATCTATCTATCTATCTATCTATCTATCTATCTATCTATCTATCTATCTATCTATCTATCTATCTATCTATCTATCTAACAAAAAGGAGCAGGATGAAATGCAACTTATATACTCCACAAAATAACTTCAAAAATCGTACAATTCTGACCAACCCTGCACAAAATGCAAAAATGTTAAACATATTAAAAATAAACTCTGTCCATTTTATAGTAGCATTCTCCATTACTCACATATTATCTATCACACTGTATATCATAATATACTTTCCATAATAATATAATTTACTACGCATTGTGTATGTCATGAATGAATGAGATGAGATTCCCTGTGTTGATCTTCTAGTGTTTTACATCAGGTTTCATTCAACACAAATCTTCATGTTTCTTATTGTTTGGACGTCTTATTTCATGGGTCACACTAAATAACACCCACGTTTTTAATACTGTGCATATCTTTCCCTGTATTTTCTTGCTTTTTTTTTATAATAAAGAGACTCAGAAATATCGTGCTCATTACAACCCTGTAAAAACAGCATAGCTGAAGCTGGCCTTTTTTAATCAGTACTGTGTGTTTCCAGCATCACTGTCCTGTGAGAACCATGTATCTGTAAGAAGTCAACTTTTTAAAAGCTCAGAAAAACAAGTCTGTTTTCAGCTTTGTAGAAATGCGTTCCCCAGCGAATCTTAAGGGATTTGGTAAGTTTTTATGTTTAATTTAAGAAGGAAGAGGATTTCCTCAACCCACAGAGCAATTACTCACTCTTCAGCTCATCACAAACATTCAGAATTACACATTTGGATGCAAAACTCAAACTAAAATAACTATAATGGTCTCCAACTATAAAATCTACCTTTAAACTGGAAATTGAATCTCGCAGGATACAAGTACCACAAATGTATTCTAGACTAAGAAGTTGAATAAAAATAAAATTACAATTAAATAAATGTATAAAGGTCCGATCAAGCGGTGACATGTGGACAGATTTCGTGTTCAACAGTCTCTGTTATGTAAGCAGAGTAACTTATATGCATGTATTATACATATTTGAGTAGGTATTTAGAAACACTTTAACATTATGGGGAACAAAATTTGGGAGATAATTTTTTTTTTTTAGGTCAAAAATGTGAAATTCCTGCTCGGTAACACGTGGATTTGAAACGGACACCAATTTTTCAGCTTTACACAAACATTCAAAACATGTGGTTCTCGACAGAAATTGATATCAAGTAGGACAAACCTTTTAGATATTATGTTCAACTATGGTGAATTAAATTTTGGAGTAAAATATTGAAACATCTCTATTTTACTGACATGAGAATGTGGTAACATGTTGACAGGTTGCCATAGTAACATGTAGATGACTCTTTACCATTGTATGTATCACCCAAAATGTTGACTTATTTTTTAAAACAACAAGCTACATATAATCACAGTGATTTATTTAACATATTTCATACTAACACTGTGTTATTTACAACTTGTGGTGGTCCATACTGATATAGGTAAATTACAAATACAGAGTAATTTCTCAGTAACAGTTCACAGATAGTCTCTTTAAACGTGACATACATTTTCACATTTTTAGATCAAATTTTTAGCGTAAAATTCAAGCTATATTTTTATGTCTATGGTGTAAAAAATACAATCGATAAAATCATTTGTAGCTTTTTTTCTACAAGTGGTATTTTAAAAAGGATAACCATTCCATAAAATAAAGATCTTTAGCTAAAAAATGAGCCCACTTGATAAATGATGTGTGCAAATGTACTTTTTCATGTTGATGTTTACTTTCGCTTGATCGGACCCATAAATGATATGTAACCAGGTGGTAAAACATGTCTGTCTACAGGATAGTAGATCCATACGGTTTGAATTCTCAGTTTAATTCTAACTTTGGTCAGCAGAGGGCATATGTTTACTGTTGCACTTCTGTTGGTAGAATGTATAAAGCAGAGTTTGTGAACTGAAATTTCTGCTAAATTTGATTTACTGTGTTTTGTAATGAAATGTCATTGTGGCATTGTGGTGACTATATTTTGTTTTCTATCCACAGAAGTGTGCCACTGCTGTATTTGTGTACAGTATTTGCACTGAAATTGTGCTCCATTTGGGTCAAATTGTCATTTTTTGTTTGATTTGTTTTTATGGAGTGAAATAGCCCTGAACTATTTATGTTTTAACCCTTTCATGCACACTGGTCACCACAGTGGACATCTATTCTACAGCTGTTCTCTTGTATATTCATGGGTTTTGTTGTTTTAGTTCCATATCAGCCGACACAGAGGACACTTAAGCACCATCCCATAAACTGACATTCAGACCATTACTGTAACTTTGCTGTTCTTGATAAACCCGATCTGCACTAATATGTTTTAGTGTAAACCAACTGCTAACTGTTATTAGATTGTAATTAACAGTTTTCTTAATCAAAAAGGTTTTTCTTTTCATATTATCGCCACCAAGTGAGTAATAACTAGTATTAGAGTATGTTAAAATGTGAGAAAACATCAGATTAGCTGCATGAAAATGTTTTTATTTCATAATTTTTACACAGTCTATCAGTAAATATATGTTTCTTTGCTTCAAAAATGAAACGCATGGTGTCCAGCTGAGTGGACAGTTTTGCAACTCCACGAAAAACAGCTTCATTAAAAAAAAAAAAAAAAAAATCAATGACATTGTTTTTTAATGCCTAAAGAGGAATAAAAACACTCAGGAAAAAAAAAAATCTTGATTAAGGCTCTCATAATTCATGCATAAAAAGGTTAATGTATTTTATTTTCATTTCTTTTATTTACTGCTTTATTTAACAGGGACGTTGTACATTTGTTCACATTGCAGTAAATGCACCAGAGTTAGCCCTGTGGGTATCTGATGGAAAATCAAACCAAGGCAAGTGGAACTTGGTTGGTTGGTTTGATTTTTGGTTGTTTGGTTGGTTTTAATCGCATTGTTTTTTCATGCATAAAGAGGAATAAAAACACTCAGGAAAAAAATCTTAACTAAGATTGTCATAATTCATGCATGAAAGGGTTAATGACTTTTTGTCAGATATTTCTTTTTGGGAAATTTGAAAAGTACAATTTTTGAGAACACTATGCATTAGCAGAAATAAAAATAAAGACCCCACAAAATTGAATTTGAAGTTGTGTGTTCAATTTATCTCAGCTTCAATAAAATAAAAACACTTCACCTATGCATAGAATGAAAACGAAGAATATAGACCTTGTTAATAACAGTCTGAATTAGCCGAATAACTGCTAATCCTCCAAAGTTACAGTTTTTTTTTAGTTTTATGTTTTCTAGGACTTTTTCTTCATGCAGAAATGGTGAACAGAAATAAGTCCAAAAAGGAAAAAATTATATACTGTGACAAATCTGGAGCCTATAGGAGAACACTGCATTCACAGGCCTGTTCTGAAGCTTACCTGTAGAGTATAATTGGCCTTCTCGCTGATTAAATGGTTGATAAACTTGGCTGTGTGCTGAAAGTGGACCTTTTCTGCAACGGAGAAAAAGATTGGAGATATGCTTTAGGCTCGACGGTGCTCCAGCGACTGCATTTTTTTAAAGCTCAGAAATACAATGTCTTACCGTCAGCGGTGGGATGAACTATCAAGTACTGCTTATCCACGAGCTGACCTGCTCTGTGTCCTAAATTTGCCATCTGAGATAAGAAAGAGAAACATCCGACAAGTCAGCTTTTATAAAATGACTCACACTTTCCCCACCCACAGAGATGGAATACAGTCATGCATGATTTGGATAAAGAAATGGACATTTTACCGTATACACTCGAGAATCCGTCTTTGAGCCAAGATATCGTTCTGAAAATGCAGATGCTGTGATTTGGAAAAGAGAAAAACTTGCTTAAAAAGAGCAGGCACCTTTTAAAACAGACTAGATCTCATGAGCATGATGACTAAAGGAGCATTTTTAACAAAGTTTTACCATAAAGCTCAAAGTCTGTGATGGGGGAGACTGCTGTTCCACATTTAAGTTGGTTAAACTCCTCAGAGCTTAAGAGCAGAGTAGCTAAGTATCCTCCATAGGCCTGAACAAAGACGAAGACACAGAAACATGTCCAACTGGTTCACACTTTATCACTAGAGTTCCACAAATTTAATAGAACTAACAAAAAAATAAAAAATACCTTTCCGTAAACACCCATTCGATTCTTGTCAATATAAGTCTCTTTGGATATGAACCTGAAATTGAAAAAAGTGAGAGAAGGTGAGGTTTTGTACTTTTTAACAGGAATTCAAATAAGATCCATGGGGTTCAGCTTCAGTCTGACCTGAGCGCCTCCAGCTGGTCTCGCTCCTCCAGCTTCCCCAGCTTCCTCCTGACCTTGTGGAGGAGGTTGGTGCCTTGAAAGCCGCTGCCGTGGCCGTCGAAGCGAATGACGATGGTGCTGAAGCTGCTGACCAGAACCGTGGCCCAGTCCACTTGAAACTGCTCGGTCACCATCTGTCCGCCAGGTGTCCCGTCCCTGAAGAAAATGCAGAGGAGACGAAAATAAAACCGCAACTTAGACTGAAGAAGGAAAAGATTTATTACAGGAATATCTCATATAGGCAGGTTCCCACTCTTTCCTTGAAATTCTTTTCTAGGACATTTTCAGCCGCTACAGAGACAAGTTATCACCTCATAGACTAATCCATCCTCCTGTCCTCCTCATTCTTTGGAAGTGTTCTTTTCTACAGTTGTAACTTATGTTTACCCAGATTGTTTCTATGTTTATTACTCAGACATTTGATGTGAACATATACATGACGGCTAAAATTTGCTTAGAGGTCTTATTTATGTTTTTGTGCATAAGAAATCAATCTAAGTGAATCCCTAAAAGAACTTTGTGTTGGTAAATGCAAGTTATGCAAATTTACAGGATTTCAGTTCTGTTGCAACATGTTGATGGTCATATGAACTATGTTTTCAGGTCAAAAATGTCTAATTTCATCACAATTAATGCTATATTTTCATGTCACAAATGGCCAAGTTATATTTGAACTGAATTTACCTGAAAAATAAATATTCTATTCTTTTAGATTCCCCAGTTTTTCTTACAAGATTATATACTACATATTACGTTTTATTTTTACAGGTTGCAATATGGAGTATGGTGCTGATCCATCCTGCTTATGTTACGCCAATACATACATTAAGAATGTCACACGTCACTTTTTAAATCAACAGTTTTCTAATAATAAACATTTTTATAAAGAAATAACAATTCTATATTGTTATTTACTCTTTAGTATGATAATAAACTATACAATAAATAATTCTGATCCTAGTTTTTGCACAGGGATCATTTGTGTAAACAGTGACATGGCTGCCGAGCATCAGTATGATGGGATCTGTAACAACCATGTCACATCCGTCCACTGCCACATTTTGTGTTTTTGTTAAACTGTTATTGTTTTAGATCCACAATACTAACATTTATGAATAAGAGGAGAATTAGCAATAGTAAGTCTATAAGTTTATTCCTAATAAAGTACTGGCACTGACCAGATCATCATGGGTAATGTCACGTCCGTCCACCAGCAAAAGTTTTCACATACGTGTGCTATTCAAAATCCAATATTTCTGAAAATATAGCTTCCACTGTCAAATAATATCAGTAGTCTGTGCACAAATGTATTAGCATTATTTCAACACAGTTCTATGCATTTCTTACAACTTTTTTTTTTTGACAAAAAAGGCCACTGATTTGACCCCCTAAGTAAATTTTAGCCAATGAATAAAAATTGATTCAACAAATTAACACAAAATTAGACCGATTGTACAGACGGATGTGAATGAATGGGCGAGTGGACAGGCAGACAAATATAGACATATATATTTTGTTATTATTACTTTATGCACAAACTTAATAAGTTAAACATAATAGATCAAACAAAAGCTAACTAAAAAAACTCTGTACAGAAATATGATCAGTCATAATTATCAAAATGAGGGAATTAGGGGAAAAAAAGTAGGAAAAAAAAAAAAAAAGTAGTGTGAGATACTCCCTGGTAAAATGTCCAAATAAAAGAGGATACACAAGCAAAGGTGTTAGAAAAATGGGCAATGATGACTGGGAGTACAGTTGGTGTCGGCTGCTGCCTTATTGGTACAGACAGCTGCCTGTCAGCCAGCTGAGCCCATAAAAAAAAAAAAAAAAGGAAAAAAAAGACCTTCAGCAGTTCAGGAAAATAATGGCCTCATCGCTATTTAAGGAAAAAAATAACTTGTAGTGATTTGTAAAATAACCTCCACGTGAAGTTTCTTTTTTTTTTTTTTCCTGGTTCTGGTGTCAAATGCAGGCTCACCACCCACAGATAAATGCTGACAGTTAAAATAATGTTCCTTACTCTATCCTGTCATTCCCATCATCCATCTCATCATCATCTGAGACGTCACTCTTCTCTTTCTGATGGATCTAACTTTGTTCTTTCAGTGAAAATGAAAAAGCCATAGTTACAGCTGAAATACTTTTAAAACTTTTATCCAGCATAACCAGCACAGCCTCCATAGTTCAACCTGGAAAAACATGGTGTGAATCATAAAAATATTGATTGGACTAATATTATCGCAGGACCTCTGTGTTCGCTCTGATACGACGGGTCATTTCAATCTCTTAAGCAAAACTACAAAACATTTGTCAGTTACAGCTGCTCAAATGTGCTTATTTTACCTGTTTTTTTTTCTCTTTGTGGTATTGGATTTATTATTTTTTCACATTTCCATGGGGCACATAATTATAATTGACTCACTGGAATAAAAACAGTATTATTTTGGTTACTGCTAAATACAGAGAGCAGTCAGTGGTGTTTGTACTTACACTAGCAGCAGTAAGGGGTAATGGGATGTATCTACAAATCCAGCTGGTTTCAGGATCTGCATCGTCAGAACTGCAACAGCAAGGAAATCTGATGCATTAGGGGACATACACACGACACCATACCCTGTGAAATTCTATATAGACATGGATACGTACTGTAGTCGTCAATGGTGATAATTTTATACTCCACTCTGGGCATCTGCATGTTATGGTACGTGGTGTTCACTCTGTCATTGGTCTCCACATTGAACACCTCTGCGAGTTCAGGAATAAAAACATTGTTATTTGTATTTTTCTATCTTGTATATTTGTATTTGTATTTTTTGTGCTTTGTGTATTTAGTGTGTGTCCTGCTGCTGGATGCTTGAATTTCCCTCAGAATCAATAAAGTATCTCTAACTAACTAACAAACTAAGTAAGCAAAATTATTTTTAGTGTAGCCATGTTGGAATGTAATAGAGTATAGATTACTAGTTCCAAATGTAGCAAGTAATGTTATTAAGGCAAAAAAATAAGGTGACCTTTACAAAGGTTTTAAACCAGGGGTCTCAAACTCATGTTCTTTCAGGGGCCGCATTCAGGCCGATTTGATCTCCAGTGGGCCGGACCAGTAAAATAATACATAATAACCTATAAATAATGACAACTCCAATTTTTTGTCTTTGTTATTAAATTATGAAAAAAACTTACTTTTTATAAACTATCCAAACAAAAAAGATGTGAATAACCTGAAAAAAGTGAAATTTCTTAAGAAAAATAAGTGCAATTTTAACGATATTGTGCCTCAACTTATTATTTCTACATGTGCATTATGGCTCAGATCTATAAAGACACTAAACACTTAGTAACAGGCAGAAAATAGTTCAAATTGGGTTTAATTTTCTTCAGACATTTCAGGTTGTTCATATTTGTTCAGCTTATTCACATTTTATTGTTACAGGATAGATTGTAAATGTAAATATTTTCATAATTTAATGTTATTTTTTGCACTAAAATAAAGACAAAAATCTGAAGTTGTCATTATTTACAGGCATAATGTAATATTATTTTTCACATCAAACTGAGAAGAAAATATGGAGTCATTATTTTTTGCAGGTTATTCTGCTGTTATTATTTTACTGGAGATCATATTGGTCTGTATGTGGAACCTGAACTAAAATGAGTTCTACAGCCTTGACTGTGGAATTTTTGCACTTTACAAATTCATCCCATGGGAGGAACTGGAACCTTTGGTGGGCTGCATTTGGCCCCCAGGCCGCATGTTTGAGACCCCTACTTTAAACAAACACTAAAGCTGAAAAGTCCTAAAATCATCCATTAAAACATTGCACCAGTATTTACTTTAAAAACACTTATTAACCCCTGGATATCCACCAGATCAAACCCTCTAAAAACATATTACTAGCACCAATATAAGGATACTACCTATCATTAGAAGGCTTAGAGTCTACATATTTTTTTTTTACTATTTTGGTATTTTTACGGTAATCATGAGCAATAAAAAAAAAATTCATCATAAAGTCAAGACGTGTCGAGGATTATTCATGTTCCTTTAGTCCAGGGGTAGTCATATCAGTAAATTAAATATACTGAAATATGTGATTTTCAATGAAAAATGCTAAATAAAGAGGGTAATATTGTAATAAATGGTGATATATTCCTTAGGGAAAGTTTAATGTAGATAAAAACAAAAGCAAAAAGCAGCTCTTGTTCTTTAAAGGTTAAGTTTTATAATTTATTATACATTAATTTATAAATACTAAAATAGCGTTGTTATTATATCATCATCTGCACTGACTACTGAAAAAAGCAAAACATTGAATCAATGTAAAAAAAAAAAAAAGTTCTTCAGTTGGTCACATCTAATGAAATGAAGTTGAGTGAACTAAATAAAATCGAATTGAATTAATTCAATTTTTATACAATTCAATTTGATTTAGTTCACTCAATTTTATTAGATGTGACTAGGGATGTAACGATTTCATATTTCATATCATGGTTATTGTACCATTATTATCGCGGTATTGTTGAAATGTGCTCAAAATGTTCAAAAAGTACTTATACACACACTGAAATAATTTAACCATGTTGTATTTTGAAAAACAAAAAACAAATAAAATAATAGGCATAATGTACCTTCTGTTGGCAGAAACATTCAAATATTAACATGTAAACATCAAACATACAAATGTGCACTAAAGATGGCACCTTATGGCCATTGTTTGACCATTTTCCATATCAAGTTTGAGTTGTTTTAGTTTCTTTTTCTTAGATAGACTGATAGAAAGTCTCTCTCTCTCTCTCTCTCTCTCTCTCTCTCTTTCTCTTTCAAAGCGCGGTAATCAAACACGGTTATCATGATAATTAGAATTTAAACGGTAATACTAACCGTTGGGAATTTTACCGCAGTTTATCGTTATACCGGTAATCGTTACATCCCTAAACGTGACCAATTGAAAAACCTTTTTTTTTTACATCACAATCAGATGAAGAAAGTTATAATTCAATCTGGAGAGTCTGGAGAGTGAAATCCTTAAATATAACTTGAATTAAATGCAAAGTTTCTATTGTAAAATGCGACCATTAAAACAACACATTTATCTTGAGGAACTGAAAAGGTTT
This sequence comes from Sphaeramia orbicularis, assembly GCF_902148855.1. Classification (NCBI taxonomy): domain Eukaryota; kingdom Metazoa; phylum Chordata; class Actinopteri; order Kurtiformes; family Apogonidae; genus Sphaeramia; species Sphaeramia orbicularis. The sequence continues at coordinate 24,796,173 of NC_043973.1, forward strand.
TCAGTTACTTTTATTTTGTCATTTAATTATGTAACACCATTCCATGTAATTGGTAAGGTAACACTGGAAACTCAACACTCACTCTGTTTGTCATCGGTGCTATAAACAGCCACACTTGGTATATCTGGACCTACAGGAGACAATAGAGAGTACAACGTGTCAACAGGAGTGGAACAATTCAAGTTAAACACAATAAACATGATAGAAAGAAACCTCCAAATGCCTGAGACAATGACCCCCAGTCCTTCTCTGATACAGACTCTTGTCTTATCTTAGAACAGCCCGCTTAACCGGCTCCACACTTTATAATCTACTTCTTTCCCAGGAGAAGTGGTTGAACCCTGGCTTACAATTTCACAGAGGAGTTACTCTCCAAAGATCCAATTAATGGAGAGAGCCACTGGCGCTTTTCCTCTCTGGAGTGAGCCCCCATAAACAAATCAGCTTCTATGGAAACTCTGTTTTTGCGCTTGGGGGGATAAAACAATGAGAGGGTGTCTCTGAGGGAACGTGAAGAAAGATCTGGTAAACAAAAACAGCGCCGCAGTAACAACGGGGCCCACTCTACTTTTCATTTGTCAAAGCAGGAAGCCGCTTGTTCTCTGCCAGCTTTTCAGCGGTATTCATGTGACAGTTTGTATCCAGTCAGACAAGACATTTATTTTTTGTGGCTAATCAGAGGGATCCCACAGTGGTTTGAGGTTGTGTGCCAATGTCCAGTTCGATATGAGCTCTCAACCCGACATGGAGCGCTAATTTAATTATTCTTTCTGCAGAACACAGCTCCTCAGCAGAGTTTAATTCTCCAGAGTGCTGTGATGCAAACCCTCCTCTGCACACACATAAATGCACACACACACACACACACACACACATAAATGCACACATTGCTCTACACTGTAAGACCAGATAGTTGAGTTTACTTAAAAAATCTAAGGTAACTCGTTGCCTTAAAAAATTGAAGTAATGAGTAATAAAAACTTGATTGTATTAGACATAAATGCTTGATTTGAATGGAACTGCTATTTTAAGTACAACACACTAAATGCCAAGTTAATTTATCTTAAAATTTGTTGCAATGTCAAATGCTTTGTATAATCATTAGACTTAATATAATCAGTTCATTTTACTCAATTCCAAGTTGATTTGAATTAAAGTTTTTTGCAATATAAAGAGGTTTGTATGGTCATTCAACTTAATGGAAGAAGTTAAAGCAGCTAGCTAAATGTCATTTGCCAGTACAGGAAGTATTTTTAATTTGGTAAAGCCTTAAAATTTCCATTGTACAAGTATAATTTTAGATGAACAGTAAAGCCATTGTTCTTCCTATGGCTCTGACTCATGGTGCAGCTCTACAAAAATACAAAAACAAACACAAAAAGGCCAATAAAGACTGACATACACACATTAAGTCAAAATTAACACTAACACCACAACCCCGCTGAACCCCTGCACATAAAAAGAACACATTTTCAACAACATGCCCAATACCCACAATGCAATGCGGAGATAAAAAGGTGCAGTCATGACTCAAACTTAGTGATTTAAATCAATTCAACTTAAACTTTTTTTGTACGTTCTACTATGTCTGCAAATTAGTAGAGTATACTTAACATTTTATAGTAATGTCATTAAACTTAAATCATTTAAGTACATTGTAATTAAAGCATTTTAGTAAATACAACTTACGGCTTACAGTGTAACAATAGTCACAACTGGAGATACTCAAGGTTGTGGTACCCACCTTTACAGTTGAGTACGAAGTACTGCATGTTGTGGCTGAATGAAACATCCACATATCTGCACTTGAACTCACACGACAGGCAGCAGCGGTTGAATGGAGGAATAGTGTCTGCACTGTAGGACAGAACCGAATGAGTTAGGCTAATTCAAGCTTTTAGACCAGGGCTGTCAAAGTCATTTCAGTTCAGGGGCCACGTACAGCCTAATATGATATAAAGTGGGCCCAGTAAAATGATATAAAAATAGGATAAGAGCTAGTGCTGGTCAGCGATTAAAATTTTGAATTGCAATTAATCATGTGGATTTCTGCGATTAATGACAATTAATCGCATAGTTATATGGGGGGGGGTTCAGACTCGAAGTACTCTGGTGATAAAAAAATAATTCCACATTTCAGTGCTTACAAACAACGTTGGCCATCCAAAGACATTTAAAATGAAAATGTCCATGTAAAAGACCGGTACTTTTCTCCATGTTTATGTCCCCACCAGTTTATGTCCGGTTGTGAGTGATTGACAGGACTAGTACTAATACTAATAAGCCCAATAATATGTGATGTTCAGTTGTTAAAAGCAAGCAAAGGGGGCCCTCTAGTGGTTGGAATAAGTTGCACTAATGTATGTTTTGTCCTTTCGTTGTTCCCGTAGTCAGTTCAGACATAAGAAGGAACTAACAGACACGTTTCTTTCACTCTGTTTGTATGGCCCGAAAAACTTTTGCCTGTGAGTATTTTATGTTCACTTGCAAGAACGAATAGTATAAAATATCTCTGATGTGAACCTTTGTTGCTGGATAAAAAGACGTTGTAAATCTTAGGTTAATCTGTAAATGCTAATCGTTAGCGTGTCTATGGATTTTCCCTTTCAAGTTAGCATCGAGCTAGCGATCCTGTTCCCATTCGTTTAAATGTATTTTGCCATGTAAATGTACTAAGGGAATGAACAGAACTGAGACATATTTTGTATGAATGTTGCAGTTTTACAGTGAGTCTCAAGTTAAAGATTTGGAGAGAAGTTTTGGGCGTCCGGCTTTTCTTGGGAAAGCTGTTGTCTATCTGCCGAGCTAATCGCTACACACAAGCAGAGGCAGAAGAATATGAGTTATAATAAAACGGCTTTAACGTGAGATAAAAAAAAAATGTTGGCGTTATTTAATGAATGCGTTAACGCGGTAATAAGGCATTAACTTGCCCAGCCCTAACAAGAACTTATAAATAATGTCAACTCCAAATTTTTTTCTCTGTTTTTGAGTGAAAAAAGTAAAATTCCATTAAGAAAATGTTTACACATACGAACCGCACTTTAACATAACATGAACAAATATGAGCAATCTGAAAATTCTTCAGAAAAAAGTGCAATGTTAACAATATTACGCCTAAAGTGATCATTTATACATGTGCATCACAACTTAAAGATTGAGTAAAAGGCAGAATATTGTTAAAATTCCACATACTTCTCTTAAGACTTTCCAGATTGTTCATATTTTTTCAAGTTATTTGTAATTTTTGTAATAGGATAGTCTGTACATGTAACTTTTTTTTCTAATTTTACTTTTTTTATATTAAAACAAAGAGGAAAATTTGCCGTTTTCATTATTTATAGGGTATTATGATAATATTTTACTAGTCTGATCCACTTTAGATTGAATTGACCTAAAATGATTTCAACATCCTTGATTGTTAATATCTTCAGTGTAAGTTTTGTATTTCACAAATTCATCCCAGGGGCCGGATTGGACCCTTTGGCGGACCGGATTTGGCCCCGGGGCCGAATGTTTGACACCTGTGTTTTAGACAAAAGCTGCTGTCAAAGTATTCAGATGCTTCAAATAACATCCTACCTGTACAAGTGCCGTGTTTTAGGATCATCTTCTGTGCTCAGGAAGTATCTGAAAAGCACCAGATAATTGCATCGATCTAAATAACCATGTGTTGGAGTGCTGGTATGTAAGTATAAAAAAATAAATCAAATATCTTACATGAGGTTCCGTTCATGATTATAAGCCAAGATGCTGGTGACGTCCCAGTCTCCAGAGGTCAGAGACTGAAGGATGTCTGTGCTGGTATTAGGCTGGCAGAAAAAAAAAGAAAACACAAATAAGAAAACACTTGAATTTCAGATAAAAGTATTTTTGCTTTTATTTCTGACAATATTGAAGATTCATGGTGTATAAGGACAAATGTTTCTGCCCAATACAGAGCTGCAACTAATGACTATTTCCTTTGTCCAGGAATGTGCTGGATATTTTCTTAGTTATTTGATTAATTGGCTAGTTTATAAAATGTCCAAAAATAGAAAGAAAATATTCCTCCAAGTGCAAGATGACATCCCCAAACATCTTGTTTAGTCTACAAACCAAAGATATTCAATGCAGGATTACAGTAGAGGAAAGAAAATAGAAAATATTCACCATTTTTAAAATGAGTTTTTTCTTATGGTGAAAAAATTATTCACACAGTAAACTGGTATTATAACATGGATGATCACTCTGAAGCTTCCACTTTAATATCAGTTTTTTTGATGAAGTTATGAGGTATATTTTCTTTGACAAAAGCACTACAACTTAACAAAAGAAAATATTCACATTCAAGAAGCTTCACTGAGTGTATTTGGACTGTTTTTTTTTAGTTAAACAAACCAATCAATGATCCATCAACAACTACCAATAATCAATAATAGTGAAGCTCTAGCAAATGACCATTTCTACAGAGTGGGTGAAAAATAATTACGAATTAGAAATTGCTTATAGAAATTTTAACTAACCCTGACCCTAACCCTAACCCCTAACCCTAACCCCTAACGCTAACACCCTAACCCTAACCCTAACCCTAACTCCTAACCCTAACCCCTAACCCTAGCCCCTAACCCCCTAACCTCTAACCCCTAACCCTAACTCCTAACCCTAGCCCCAAACCCCCTAACCCTAGCCTCTAACCCTGACTCCTAACCCTTAACCCTAACCCCCTAACCCTAGCCCCTAGCCCCTAACCCCTAAACCTAACTCCCTAACCCCCTAATCCTAACCCCTAACCCTAACTCCCTAACCCTAACTCCCTAACCCCCTAACCCCCAATCCTAACCCCTAACCTAACCCCTAACCCCCTAATCCTAACCCCTAACCCTAACTCCCTAATCCTAACCCCTAACCTAACCCCTAACCCTAGCTCCTAACCCTAACCCTAACTCATAACCCTAACCCCTAACCTTAACCCCTAACCCTAGCCCCAAACCCCCTAACCCTAGCCCCTAACCCTAACCTTAACCCCTAACCCTAACCCCCTAACCCTTACCCCTAGGGTTAGGGTTAGGGTTAGGGTCCTAACCCTAACCCCTTAACCCTAACCCTAAACGGACAACACTAATGGGGATTTCTTTTTTTCTTATTTCCTGCTTATGTTGAAATATGAAGATTTACTTTCATTTTCCCATGTAATAAAAAACTTGTATCATTTGTTTCAATAAATTTGTAACAGGAATATAGATTTTATTACCAACTTTTAATGCCTACTTTTCACCCACCCTGTATAATAAAGAATGGCCTTGTAAATCACACTTCATATTTCAGATGCAATAAATCAAAACTTAGCTCATAATATCACAATACCTAAAACTAACACTAAAGCTAAGCCCAGTAGTTAAACAGTAATGTAGGAGTAGTTTTTCTAGTGGTTTACTGGAAAAAAATCAAATATTTTGTCTTTCCCCTCAAAATGCAAGACAAAAAATGCAACAAAACAGAAACAAAATGACATAAGACAGACATGCTAACCACTATACAATGAATTATGTGCTGGAGGGATAAAAATAATGCAACTTAGTGTTTGTTAAAGTGACTAAAATGTCATTTTAGTCACTTTAACAAATGTTTAAATTATCTTTCTATTGTATTTGATAGCTTTTTTCTTGTGCTGCTGTACATTTGAACTTACCCCTTGGGAAATCGATAAAGTATATCTTATCTTATCTTATCTTATCTTATCTTATCTTATCTTATCTTAAAATTAAACTAAAATGCAACGTAAATGACTACATAAGGCAGGGGTGTCTAACTCATTTTAGATCAGGGGCCACATTCGGCCCAGTTTGGTCTCAACTGGGCTGGACCAGTAAAATATTAGCATAATAGCCTTAAATAATGACAACTCCAAACTTTTCTCTTCGTTTTTGTGCAAAAAACCCACATTAAATTCTGAAAATATTTACATTTACAAACTATCTGAACAAAAAAGATGTTAATAACCTGAAAAAACTGAAATTTATTAAGAAAAAAAATAAGTGCAATTTTAACAATATTAGACCTAAACTCATTTCTACATGTGCATTATGGATTAGATCTACAATGGTACAAAACATTTAGTAACAGGCAGAAAATTGTTAAAATTGCACTTAATTTTCTTTAGACATTTCAAGTTGTTCATATTTGTTCAGGTAATTCACTTTTTTTATTTTTTTTTTTGTTAAAGGATAGTTTGTAAATGTAAATATTTTCATAATTTAATGTTATTTTTTGCACTAAAAGAAAGAAAAAAAATGAAGTTGTCATTATTTATAGGCATAATATACTAGTATATTACGCATATAAATAAAACATGAAAAACTAATAGTTATTAGTTTTTCATGTTAAACCAAAAATAATATTTGGAGTCATTATTTTAGGTTATTATGCATTATTTTACTTGTAAATTCATCCCACGGGCCAGATTGGAACCTCTGGCGGGCCGGTTTTGGCCCCCGGGCCGCATGTTTGACACCTATGACATAAGGGATATTGTACACCAGTTGTTGTGTGTTGTGCAATAATGACTGGTTCAATGTATACAGTATTATCCTACTTAATCCACAGCTGCTTACCCTCAAGAAATCAATTTTATGAGTGGTTTAATGATCCAAAAATGAACTGAGAATCTATGATCACAACTGTGCCAATGTCAATGACCTGTGTATTTATTTTATTCAGTTTGTGATTCAGAAGTAACGGAACTCTGAATGTCACTATTGACCAATCACGGTGATCAAATATCCAACAAAGCTTTTAATGAATACGAAATAACAAAAACTCTGCTGAAAGTGTAGTTCTTCAGCCATAACTCACCAAAGAGGTGGACATGGAGATGTGGAAAAATTTCCCCCTCCCACCCTGAGGTATCGCTCTGGTGAAGAAGAACTTGTGTCCGTCTTGGGAAAAGAGTGGCGCTTCATTCTATAGAGAGGAGAGAACGCACACCTGAATGCAGTGTTTGTCCGTAAACAGACCTTTTATATGTGCTGTTATTTACTTAAACAAGATTCAGTCACAAAGCAAACTGTTTTTTTTTTTTTCTTTTCTAAGCAGACATAAGCAGTGTTTTCAGCGAGCACGTACCTGTCTGTGCAACCAGCTCTCGCTCTCATCCTCATGTTTCTGAAAATATTAATGATAAAGTCAGAGGAGGATTAATTATTTGGAGGTTTTACCTAATTGATATTATTCCTCAATGAAACCAGACTCCAATTAAAAACCCAGGATCAACATTCAGAACCACTCAGGGAAAACTCCTAACTTAGCCTCAAATCTTCTTGTGAATACTCCCACATCTCAAGAGTAATTTGCTTGAAATCATTTTCATTTCTGGCCTTATTGCATTCTGTGGGAGATGTGAGTGTATCTCTAATCAAATCAACCACAAACATTATCCCTCCACCATCTAATCTGTAGCATTTCATTAACTCACAGTCACTCAGTGTTTGGTGAATATTTGTTCTATTGCTTATTTTCTAGTGTTTTCACAGCTGGTTTAGACACTGTTTATCGCGCTTGCTCTAAGATGCTAAAAACTCAGACGCTTTGTAAATAACTTTTTTTTTTTTTTTACCAGGATCTAGTCTGAGTATCGAGGAGGAATTTAACATCATAATGCTAAGATTTCCTTGGAGAAACAAAGATGGAGAAACTCAAGGTGTTTGTCATTTCTCTTACTTTCATTTTATAAATATAATTATATAAGAATATAATCAGGCTTTTATTCATCTTTGTTGCACTGGATTACTCATCTAAACTCAATGCAAATGTTTCACAATCAAAGCTCATTTATGAATAAATGGTTTCTATCCCCAAATCTTACCTAATCATCTTTTTAAATGGTTTAAGGAAGGGTTGAGTTTTATACTCAAAGAATTTAACCCTTTCATGCATGAATTATGAGAACATTAATCATGATTTTTTTTCTTTATTCCTCTTTAGGCATTTACAAAACAATGAGATTATTATTATTATTATTATTATTTTTTTTATGAAGCTATTTTTCATGGAGTTGCAAAAATTTGCATTAAATTTTTAAAGCAACGAAACGGATATATACTGATATACTGTGTGAAAACTATGAAATAAAAACATTAAATGCTGCTAATTTGATGTTTTCTCACATTTTAGCATACACTACAAACAAAAAGTTATGGATATTTTTAATTTTTGGGCTATTTTTTTTTTCAGTTGGGATTCACACTTTTTACTTTTTTGTGTGAATTGAAACACATTTTTTTAATGACCAGACATAGTTTTATTTACAAATGGCAAAAATGACCAAAATAAAAAATAAAAAAAATAAAAGAAATATCCCTAACTTTTCATTTGTACTGAACTCCAATACTAGTCACTTCATGGAGATAATTTGCCAAAAAAAAAAAAACAACAACTTTTGTATTTAATTACAGTCTAATAACAATAACAAGGAATTGATTTACACTCAAACATGTTATTGGTTTATCAAGAACAGCAAAGTTACAGTAATGTTATCAGTTGCAGTGTATTGTGTATTGTGTCGGCTGATATGAAACTAAAATAACAAAACCCATGAATATACAAGAGAACAGCTGTAGAATAACTGTCCACTGGAGTGACCACTATGCATAAAAGGGTTAATAACAAACCAGATATATTCTACTTATAGAAACAGTCCTGCACCAAATTTACTCGGAGACCAGGTCGATTAGTGTCAAAGAAAATCTTTAAAATGAAAAACTTTTGGGTCTGTTCTGCTTCAGAAGTAAAACATAGTTTGATCTGAAATCATGAAGTCATCATCTGAGCTGACAGTCTTTTATAGCAGTGATTGAGCAGCGTTTGGCTCCTTTGAAAAGATCACAAAATGACACCAATATCACTGTCAGTAAAGGTGGTGCAAGCACAAAGGACCATGACCAGCGGTCTACCGGCTGGATCCAGAATACAAAACCTCAGGTCAATGCAAGCAGAACTGTCACCAGTCGACTGACACCAGGTCGACAGTCAGTCTGAGGTATAGGAGGTCATGACTCACAGCCTTTGTCCAGATCTTTACATCAGACACATACGTCTGCCCAAGAGGAGAGGGATTCTGTCGTTATTGACGCTAACAGGGGCCATACTCAGAGGTTTACCTAAGACATCTGTTAGAATTCGCCAAAAAATCATTAGATGGTCTTTGACCAAAGTGTTAGAAAGTGATGAGATGGAATGAGAACCAATAAGAAACAACTTTTAGAGTCAAAGAAAGTGACAAAATGTAAAAGCTAGAAGCATTGATGTTGTTTTCACCACTGGACAACACAGGTGTCAAACATGCGGCCCGGGGGCCAAAAACCGGGCCGTCAAAGGTTCCAATCCGGCCCCTGGGATGAATTTGTGAAATGCAAAAAGTACACTGAAGATATTAACAATCAAGTGTGTTAAAATCATTTTAGGTCAATTCAATCTAAAGTGGGTCAGACCAGCAAAACACTATCATAATAACCTATAAATAAACAACACCACAAATTTCTCTCTTTGCTTTAGTGTAAAAAAGGTAAAATTACACAAAAATATTTACATTTACAGACTAACCTTTTACAAAAAATTTCAATAACCTGAAATGTCTTAAGAGAAGTATGTAGAATTGTACCAATATTCTGCCTGTTACTACATGTTTTGTGTATTTGTAGATCCACTGTGATCTGTAAATAATGATGCACATGTATAAATGATAAACTAAAGTGTAATATTGCTAAAATTGCACTTATTTTTCTTAAGAATTTTCGGGTTGTTCGTATTTGTTCATGTTATGTTCAAGTAGAGTTTGTAGATGTAAGCATTTTCATTATGGAATTTGACTTTTTCACACAAAAACATAGAGAAAACTTTGGTGTCGACGTTATTTATCAGTTCTTATCCTATTATTTATATTATTTTACTGGTCCGGCCCACTTTATAACATATTAGTCTGTATGTGGCCCCTGAACTCAAATGAGTTTGACACCCCTGCTCTAAATGAAAAGGATGGTGTTTGATGGTGAAGTCACAGTGTTTCTTCTACACAAGTGAGTTTGATTATGAAGCTTATAAAAGTAAAAGTTATTATGGGATGTTATTATCTTTGCTAAGTTCACTATTTTTTGATCCACAGTTCTAAACTGTGACAGTTCTGACCCTGTTTGGATGAATCCAAACGGATCTTCAGTGCATCTACTGACAACACAAACCGCACAGACAGCAGAGGTGATTTGTGGGTTTTCTGTGGCTGTTTTTTGAAGCTAAGCTAACAGAGCTATAATGTAAACTATCAGCTGACCCAACACATGAAGATTATACGACACATAGTTATTTGGACCGACTGCTGTCTGAAGAAGAAAACTTGATTATATCATGACACAGATGTGTATAAACTATAAGTTTTACACTTTATTTAGTTTGTCAGTCAATCATTGGTGGTTTTGGCAGGTGTGAGTGTGTTCTGAGATGTGGATTCCCCTCATTTTGTGAGATTGGAATATCAATATTTCATAGAACCCCTTTAATTTTTCCTTATGTAATTAATGGAATATGTGTTAATGAGACCTTCTTTTATGCCAAACTATTAGGGTAAAATAGTGCTTACTCCTTTCCAAGGCTTTTCTTTAACGACTATCTAAGAAAATTAGGTGATGTCTTTTTTAGTTCCATCAGCATATTACAGAATGTAGAAACTTTTAATAGGTCAGACAAGAGTGGCTCAAAACAAAGCTCTGTACAAAAATATGACCAATTATAGTTATCAAAATGAGAGACTTAAAAAAAAGATCTGCCTGGTACCTGCAACAGTTCAGGAAAATAATGGCCTCATCACTATTTAAGCAAAAACGGTGCATTAAAACATACAGTGAGGACAGAGTTGGGACTTGTCCAGTGTTTTACCTTGATGCAGACTCCAGTTGTCGCCTCACACAGCGTCAGGATGGAGTTGTTCTGCGCTCGGTTCAGCCAGTTGACAGCCAGTTTGGTGCTGGTGGCCCACTTCACCATGGTGATATAATATTCTCTCCTTGAAAATCAGAAAGTGAGAGTATGTCAAAAAACAAGTCTTTGTATCTGCTTCCTCAGGGAAAAGCCCGGGGCTATTTTGATCCTTGTTACTTCAGACACAATACAGGTGTCTTCGACCTGTCACTCACCCTATTCGGGGGTCATCGGGTTTCTTCATCGCCACCGTATGCAGGGGACCGTTGAAGCTCACCACTGACAGATGAACTATGGGGTTTTCCTCCCCGGCCTGAAAAGGAAATCAGGTCAGACTGCATCATAACAAGTGAGGGGTTTAATTTGAAGTACGCTAAGGCTGAGATTTCCTACCTTTGGGTAATGGTACTCCAGGCTGGTGGGGTACGACATTCCTGTGAAAAAGGGGACTTCCATCTTGGGCACCAGCGTGTCATTGATGGTCATGTAGGCCATACGCAGCCCGTCTGGAGACCACCAGTGGGCTATGTGGCTCTGCAGGATCTCCTCTGAAAGAACATGCAATAAGTGTGTAAGTGCATTTGTATACTGACAGTCAGCAGAAACTTTGAGGTAGAAATGTCTGCATATTTCTACTTGTAGGGGGGTTGTAATTATTCATTGTGGATTTATTGATGACTTAGTGCTCGGGTAGTTGAGATAATGATGAGATGTCATGTTGTCATGGTTCATTGCACATGGGTTGGCCTCTTTGCAAAGGTGGACCAAATACACACTGAGCAATACTCAGTGGGTATCTGCACAATTTGAGGATTGGTTTTGAAGGCCTATGTAAAGGCCCAAAAAAGGCCACTATTGTTAGTCCAGTGAACAGCATCATGCTACATCTATCAATTGAACGTCTCCGGGCACTGGGTATGGTGGAGGCCGGTTTGAACTACAGTGCTATAGCCAGGCATATGTATGGGCTGTTCCCAACCCACAATCACAAACCTGGTTGAACGCCACAACATGACAGGTTCTGTTGACCATAGACCACGTCCAGGGTGAGAGAGAGTGACAACTCCCGACCAGGACCGATACATCCGGTTGCAACACCTGTTTGGCAGGTGCCATTTTCTGTTGTTTAGTTTTTTGTTTTGAAATTATTCTTGAAACTTTAGATTTTTGTTTCTGTATGCCAATATCCTAAACAAATGATCAAGGTTATTATCGATGACGAAAACTAACGAAATAACGAAAACTAGAATTGTAAAAACGTTTTTGTTAACTGAAATAATAAAAACTATCATTAAAACCATTAAAACCATGTCTTTCTCCTGTAAATGTTTTTTTTTTTACTGCCTTTTTAAAACTTGGCCAGGGGACTACAGGTGAAAACTTGCTTTCTGGCTAATTCTGGCTTTTTTTAACCATGTGTAACCATGTGTTTTATGAAATTGCATTGTCCCCTTTCAAATAAACTAAACTAAACTAAAAGAAAAAAACGATAACTAACTGAAACTGTATTGTGTGCTTATAAAACTAACTAAAACATATAAAAAATTATGGCTAAAATTGCCTTGGTTTTCGTCTTTGTAAAAGTCGGATTGATACAAAATCAATTTATTTCCCTTAAGCAATTTTAGCTAGTAGCATCATACAACACTTCACGGTCCATCACTTCTCATCTCTTGTGGTTTAGAGTCATCTTCTGGTCCCATCTCTACCTGGAAACATGGAGACTAAAGTTGGGAGAAAGCAACAGAGTCCTGTCTGGGATTTATTTGAATATGACGGAGAAGAAGAGAAAAGATACGACAAAACTAAAATGAATTAAAATTAAAATTAAAACTAAATTAAAATTAAAAAATTAACATTAAAACTAAATTAAAATTAAAAAAATTTAAATTAAAACTAAAATTAATACTAAAACTAAACTAAAACTAAGCATTTAGACAAAAATGAAAACTAATAAAAACTAGCAAACCTGCTCTAAAAACAAATTAAAACTAACTGAATAAGAGAAAAAAAAAGTCAAAACTAAACAAAACTAAACTAGAATGAAAAATCCAAAACTATTAGAACCTTGCAAATGATTCATATAAAAAAATTCCAGTTTAGGGTTTCAAAATGTCAAAAAATATGGTCTCAAAGTTTTTATTGACTGTGAATGTACATGTTTGACTCTTGACAGTTATTGTAAAACAAAGCAACACAATACTTCACATAACACATCTGCTTTCCCACTTGTTAGTGTTAAAATACTTGATATTCTGACACAGATAAAGATGTTTCCAATAAATCAACACTGGCACAGACTCAAGGTTTTAGGTATAACATCTTTGATTTATTGTGTGTTTTTTCTGTAAAGTCACTGGGAAACAAAACACCACTTACTCATATTTAACTTTGACAGTTTGAGGCAGAGAAAAACATTCTGTGCAAATTGTAAGAAAATTCAAATACCACATACTGATGTCGTTTTGATAACTATAAATCACACAAGGACAACTTAATTGTTATAAACATTCATCATCATCAAAGTTTGTACAGAAACGGGAGATTTTTTATTTCAGTCTAACCTTCTTAGTCTCCATGGAAAGCACAAAAAGATGTTTCCCCAAGTATTATTATTTAAATATTAACATTCTTGCTGCACTTCTTTAAGTTCCATTAATAGTTCTGCAAAATCATGAGCTGGGTATGACCGGACTGCATTTGATCCATGTTAAAACTGATGTGTTTTAGCTGTATTCCACATGTTAAACACAAAAACTACAAGAATTTCTCTTTCACTTGAAGTCTAATAAATTCAGTCTGCTTTGATCAAGTAGCAAATATGCTTTGACTACTAGAAGGTGACCTCTAACCAGCAGGGGGCAGAAGAGCTCCATACTAACTGTTTACAGTATACACCTTATTGCACCCACAGGAGAAGGTCTAAAGAATAGTCCTTTCAAATATGGATAAGCTCAACCTTGAGAAGAACTTTGAGATTTTTATTACCGATGGTATTGTTTGAGGCTGTTTGGATTCTGATTTTTTTTTTTTATATATAACGGTAAAGGATGATGCTAGATGCAACAAATAAAGAAGAGATAAAGCAGACCATTCAATGTTCAGGGTCAGATTTGATTAGGTTGTCAATCTACAGCTAACTGGTTTGTTGCAGTGCAGTAAGATTACCAAGGCCTGTTCCCATAAAACATCATCCAGTGCTACAAACATTTCTATAACCCAGGGATGATTGAACAAAATGTATTTTCCTTGCCAGCTATATGAGGACTGGAGCATTTAATAACATTCCTAAAGTGGTGCTGTTGTTACCATTGTTGACGTTTAACATTAACCGCAAGATACTTCAAATCCAATTTCGTACAGGGCTAAATTTTTTATATCTTCACAGAACAGTGTTTGTGGGTTTGAGTATTAGGGAGCCCTGATATGGCCATGGGATTGATGAGAATTACTGGTGTAAAAGCAAACATATAGACATGTAATCATCCACCACATGCAATATTAAACGCACACATATATACAGCACATATCCATCAAATAGAGGCGTCCATTGTATTTCTAATAATTCTAGTGCTCTACATGAAATATTTGGGAAGTCATTTGCGGCTTCAAACCATTGATTTCATTTTCTTTAATCTCGTTATCAAAGATATAGCTCACATTATTGTTGACAATGACAGCTGGGTAATAATTATGTACACTGCTCAAAGCTTTATGGATAATTATGTGTTGGCCAAGCATTGTAAAACCCAAAAGATTACATTTACAATTCCTAATCTGCATGTCTCAGAAAACTGTGAAACATGTCTCTAGAAAAACTCAAAATATTCTACTACATGTAGTTTTGCAAACAGTCAGTGGTAGAATATTCTAGCTCCATAAAGTAAAAGTCCTGCTATGTGTTGGTTCACATAACACAGGTAGTTCCACTAATTAGCCCTTCAGCTACCTCAGGGGTGTCAAACTCATTTTAGGTCATGGGCCAGATTCAGCTAAATTTGATCTGCAGTAGGCCGAACCAGTAAAATAATAACATAATAATATATAAATAATGTCAACTCCAAACTTTTCTGTGTTTTAGAATGAAAAAAATTCATTTATATTATGAAAAGGTTTACATCTGCAAACTATCCTTTCAAAAGATGTGAAAAGAACATGAACAAACTGAAAAAATACGTGTAATTTTAACAATATTATGCCTCAGTTTGTCATTTACACATGTACATTATAACGTACAGATCACAGTGGATCTACAAACACACAAAACATTGAGTAACAGGTGGAATCTTGTTAAAATTGTACTTACTTCTCTTAAGACATTTCAGGTTCTTCCCATTTTTTGCAAAATTATACTTCGTTTTAGTGTAAATACATGAAAATATTTAGATTTACAAAGAGAAACATTTGAAGTTGTCATTATTAATATGTTATTATGATAGTATTTTACTGGTCTGACCCACTGGAGATTGAATTGTTCTGAATGTGGAACCTGAACTAAAAGGATTGTTAATATTTTAGTGTAATTTCTGCATTTCACAAATTCATCCCAAGGGCCGGACTGGACCCTTTGACGGGCCGGATTTGGCCCCTGGGCCGCATGTTTGACATCTGTGATCTACCTGGATGAAGAGTTGCGCTCATCAAAATGGACTGGTTCAGTGAATGGTTGGAACAAACACATGGCAGGACTTTTATTTTATAGAACTCTGATTCTCCACCACTGCAAACAGTACATTTTGTTTGAATATTTCATTCAGTATAAGCAGCTTGATGGACTGTGGAAGTGTGAAAAAAGAGGGAGATTGTTTTCAACAAACTGAATCTATACAGAGAGATTTACACAGAGAGTTTTAAAGGCTCATAAGTTAGAGCATAAAAACGGGATCGACCCCTTATGGGAAATTTGGTCAATTTGTAAAAACCTAACAAGACATTTGATGGAACAATTGTAATTCTGTCGCTACAGGATGAAGACATTGGATTATAGATTTATGTAGTAAATCCCTCAGAGAGACATTACATCCTCACTGTGAATCATACTTATGTGTATAACTTTAATGAGATGTATTTTACCTGCACAGTATGGTATATGCACTGTTAAACACATTAAGCTGCATGCTCTCTGTTTGTGTAAAATTGTCTGTTATCCAGTGATAATCCATGCAACACAGTGGAAAAACATAGCAAGACTAATCTTTCTTTAGCACTGCAAATGGATTATTTCTTTCATGTCATGTTCTGTGTCTACAACAAAGAAATAATCCCATTAATGAAAAACCGATTAGAGGCTGACGCTGGAGCAGTTCATGCACTGTCTTAATAACTGGTATTTTGCCATAGTATTATACATTTAAATTGCAATTATCATCCTACATTGCCATCTAAATAAATCTTAGATTAATATTCACGCCAGTGCAAGAAAACAACACCGGAAGAGTCCCTACACAAGATAAGAAGTTTAGAAACTTAATTACGAACAAGTGCACAGTGGCAATTCCAGTCTCAAACAGTGCAGCGAGCCTGTAAACAAAGATGTATTCAAGAGGTATGTAATTGGAATGTCTGTCTCACATATGCACTAATCACAAATGTCTCATATTAAATTACAAGTACGCTGGCTTTTGAACATCTGCTGAGAGAGATTGCAGCACTAGAGACATGAATTAATTAAAATGGCCCAAACACAAAGACAAGCTATGGGAAGTGTAGAGAAGGAGGAGCACTGAAACACTGCCAGCTGCGTTCTTTCAAATGGAGTCGTACACATAAATATAGTAAATAGTGTATGTGTGTGTGTGTTTGTGAGGAGGGGTAAGGAGGGTAGGAAACTTGACTGGGTTTCACAGAGCTTCACATTTCAAACCCATTCATTACTTTTGGGATGAACTTTATTGTGAAATGTAAACAAGGCCTTGTGGTTGAATGACACTAAATCCCTGAAAACTGGTTCCAAAATCTTGCAGAAAGTCTTTCCAGAACAGTGGAAGCTGCATATTATTTCCCCTGAATTTGGATTAAATACGCAGCAATCACAGAACGTGTAAAAGGTGCTATATTGGAGATTTGCACGCACTTTTATACTTATACAAAGTTTGTGTTAGAGTGTGTTTTGTGGATCGTTTTTGTTACTAAGGTAACAGCTTTCTCTACCGCCTTCATTACAGCCTCTAGACTGATTTGTCCGTAGAGGATCGGGGTCAAATCTATCGGTCTATATGTTGTCATAACCTGGCTCAAGGCATAGCAAAATGAATGCCACAGCAAGTTTTGCAAAGTTAAATGTATGGATTTTATTTAACAGAAGTAACAGGAATATTTACATTAAAAAAAGGACAGTGAAACATGAGGATTGCAAATCTTTATATCAGTGGTGTATACTGTGCATGAAGCGCTGTGATGTGTGAAAATGTTGTGACTGCATAAAATACACAAAAGGAGAACTGGTACCTTCAAATCAGGAAAAGTGTCTGCATAGAGTGAAAGAAAATGAGCAATCTGCTGAATTTATGAGCTCCCTACACCAGGTCTAAGTGTCACCAATAGGCATTGATCAGCTAATATTCTATTACCTGGACAAGGACCTCAGCTCTAAAATGCAGTTAATGCAAAAGTGACTTAAAGTTGTAATAACAACTGCTTGGGACGGCTCCAAAAAAGCCCAGGTTTCCATAGACTTATAATGACATTCCCTCTAAAAAATACTAAAGTAATTTATTTCCAAGAGTCATTCTGGTCGAATCGGTTTTCATTTAACCTTCTAATAAGTGATGCAGTGGTCCAGCTTTGGACAAAAAGAAGCTTTTATGTCTGCCATGGTCACCGCCACAGACTTTCAGAGTTTCAGTTCATTTAATAAAATACTTTTTCTTGACAGATAATTTGACGGTTGTTGTGGATAATAGGTTCCACAAACAAAACTGTAAAATGACATTATTTGTACGTCATGCAATGCTTGATCAGGTTCACCTATTCCGAGTCAGTGAGTTAGAGTTTAGCATTAGCTCACCTATACAGGGTGGGGAAGCAAAATTTACAATATTTTGAGGCAGGGATTGAAAGACAGTGTATGACCAATTAGTTTATTGAAAGTCATGAGAATTTATTTGCCACAAGAAAATTTACATCATAGAAAATGTTTTTATTCTATGTGTCCTCCTTCTTTCTCAATAACTGCCTTCACACGCTTCCTGAAACTTGCGCAAGTGTTCCTCAAATATTCGGGTGACAACTTCTCCCATTCTTCTTTAACAGTATCTTCCAGACTTTCTCGTAATAGTTTTGCTCATAGTCATTCTCTTCTTTACATTCTAAACAGTCTTTATGGACACTCCAACTATTTTTGAAATCTCCTTTGGTGTGACAAGTGCATTCAGCAAATCACACACTCTTTGACGTTTGCTTTCCTGATTACTCATATGGGCAAAAGTTTCTGAAAAGGTATGGATAATAGTGTTAGGTATGATTATGACATCAATATATGTTTGGTTTCAAAACAACTGACGTAGTGCCTGCTGAGAAAAAACAACTAAATGTTCATTGTAAATTTTGCTTCCCCACCCTGTAACCTCAGACTCCCATAGTCCCAGCCCTTTTTGTCCTAAAATGTCCAGTTCCGACACCAAAATGCAAAAATGCTGATGACTAAATCACAAACTACTGGCTTTGAAATAGCTGCAAAGAGTAAAGAAGTCAAGACGTGAAGCTCTGGCACTATCAGCCTGAAATGTTAGAAAAATGTAGTAGTTCTGCAGATACAAACTGACGTAGCCTGAGAACAAAGTTTCACTTCCAATCAATGTAAGTTGTTTGATAGTAGTAAAGAGTGTGGACATTGAGTCTGGGGGAAAAAGACAGTGGTGGTTTTTGAGAATTGCGTTCAGTCTCTATAACAGCTGAAAAGTAGTGCTGTTGCTAGGCAACTCTGTTGTAATGGAATGATATATGGCATTCTTCAATCTGTGTTCCTTCACAGCAGATCATCAACCAATGGCTGATGTCATGGTTCTTCCATCTTCCAATTATACACAGTCTGTGGACATGGGCAACAAACACTGCTACACAACAGGAGTTAAAGCAATGCACAGACTGTATACGACTTTATACAAACAGCATCGGCATGATTATCCTGAGACCTGATAACCTTGAAAATTATGCTCGTGACCAGCTATCTATCTATCTATCTATCTATCTATCTATCTATCTATCTATCTATCTATCTATCTATCTATCTATCTATCTATCTATCTATCTATCTATCTATCTATCTATCTATCTATCTATCTATCTATCTATCTATCTATCTATCTATCTATCTATCTATCTATCTATCTATCTATCTATCTATCTATCTATCTATCTATCCATCTATCTATCTATCTTTATACAGCAGTGTTTGTTTGATTTTCTGACTTCAGTTTCATCCAGTTTTTTTTTTTTCAAATTTATCAACAGTCATCAATAGTACATCTAGTGCATCTTTGACACAGATTTAAGCTGCGACACTTCCAAGGTGAGCCGGGACCGGGTCCGAGGTGCGCTTGGATCCGGTTGGGATGCAACTTAGGGAAAACCAGAAAACGTTGTGCTGGAAAATGATAATCGTTAAGAAGAATTGCTAACCTGATTGCTTCTCTCAGTTGTGCTTGTGTATATCCTATGGGCTCCTATGTCACTCTGTTATTATTTCTCTTTCTGTGCCATGGCACCTGGTACTGAGCTGTGGTCCACGCACTCATTCCATTCTCTGCTCAGCCTGTGAATGTACAGGCTGTAGCCGACAATATTTAGTGTAATTCGTTACTTATGAGACACATTTCAATTTCAAAGAGCAGCAGACTATCAGCTGACCTCCCAGTAACATAACACAACGGAGAAGTGGGTTTAAGGTGGAAGCTGCAGCCGGCACTGGAGCCAGGTCAAACCCACCAATAGAAACTCTTCTGTCATCCATCAGCGTAGGCCACACCCATTAAGTGCAGTTAAATTCGCAAGCAAAACTTTTGAAGTTGCAAACAAAGAGTGATTTTCAAGCAAAACTTTTGAAGTCTCAAGCAAAAGTTTTTAACTCACAAGCAATGAGGGCTGATTTATAAGCAAAATGATCTTTTTCTTGATTGCCACTTACTGTCTTTTGCTCTCTAATCTCTTTTTTAATTGTAAATCCATTCTTTTTGATTGATGAATAAAGAAACTAATTTCTCTCCATACAAAAGTCCTATTCTGCTTTTTTGTGTGCGGCCTTACCTTCATAGAGCCAGTCGGCCAAACCATTGAAGATGACCCCCTCTTTACCGGTGGAAACCAGGCGGATTGTTGGTTTGTCCACTCTTGATCTGTAGTAGATGTTGTTTTCAAATATGAAGATCTGGAAATGCACAGAAATTGTCAAAATTAGTCTCTGCATTGATGTACAGTACGCAGATGCTCCATTTACAGCTGGATTTCTATATCCCGCCAAGCTGGGACATCTTTTTCTAAGCCCTGTATCTCACATCTCCCTGTCTGTGGAAGCCTCTTGCGTCAAAACCCACTGTGACTTCCTATCACAACATGACTTTATCTTAATCCAGATAGGAACAGAGCTACCCACTCAGACACTTATAAGCTAATAGAGTCTCAGTCAACACCTGCTTTAAACACTGTATTACCGGGTATTTACCTCATTACAGTTCAGGTTGGATTCCTCTCCAAAGCTGTATGAAACCCTTTCTGGTGCTAATCAAAGTGCTGGAGCTGCTCCGGCCCAGCAGGCAAACACACACACCCTCGAAGACAAGTGCACTATTTTTTTTTTTTTTTCTCCTCTGTGCTTATTGAGACATTGTCTGCTGGAGTGGGCGACGGCTCAGCTTAACCGGGTTAGACTGCAGATTTAAGCTGCGAGTGCAAACCGTGGCATTGCCTGAAGGAATTAACGCACACCTCCAGCAGATGACTGTGTGACACTGAAAAGTCTGTGTCAATCCACTCCGCTGTTTCGGCTGTCTCTCCTGGTGCCACTAAGAGGGAGATGAATGTTGAACTGATTGGTATCTGAAACTTGACTTGTGTTGGTGTGACTGGGCTGTCAGTACAGGCCCTCCAGTAAAATGTGAGCCTCAAATCGCCAGCACAAGAATCAAAAAGAAAAAGACACGACTGTCTGGCTCTGATCTATAGTTACTGTTGAGAAAATCAAAGTTTCATACTGTGGGAGCAACATCTGAGGAAAACCGATCAATTCAGGACAGAGTAAAGGAAAGGAATCTGGAGGTTGGCGAAATGTTGCAAAACCACCAAAAGGACAAAACAAAAATCTTAGACAGCTGTCAAGAAGCTACATAAACATTTAATTCTGCTATAAATATTGTAAATATTCAGAATCAACCCTTTACTCCTCAAGACCTACAATGAAGTGGAACATGTGTGCATCGATTATTAACAAAGGGAGTCATTTAGGAGACTTGATTTAGGTGCAAATGATCTAAAACAATCTGCGTGGAATCAGAAATAATCTGTAAAGCAGGTGGCAATCCCTTCACCCATCAAAGATGAGATGAAAGTGAAAAGAGAATCAGCAAAAGGCTGGAGAAAAAGGGTGGAGAGATGAAAGCATCATCATCAAAGATACCTGTGGAGCACGGATAGCAGCGCATCTTATTTGTGTTAATAGAGCGCCGTGTGTGTGTTTTGTTGTGATATATTGTCTAATTTTGTCAAATGATAGGCTACTTTAATTGGCTTTCATTTTCCTCTTCTTATATCTACATCTTTTTCTTCTCTCCCATCTTCTTTGTGTCAATAAAAGCTCCTTTTCAGGTGTGTGTGTGTGTGTATACAGTATAAGCATGTGTGTGTGTATGTGCATTGACCTAGCCTCACTGATTGCTCTGTCACAGTAGAGTAATTGCTCGCAGTTTAATGAAGGGAGCGTTTTCAGGATTCATCCCCCTCCCCTTCCCCCTCCCCACCCGCTCCCCTTCACTGTACATCTAATGATTCGTTGCTCACCGCCACAAACACTCACACAAGCTGCATTTTTACACACTGATGAAACACCAGGTGATAAATTGCTCCGGTTTTGATAAACTTAACAAGAAATCATTATAGTCAGAAATGAAGAATTAAAAAAAAAAAAAAAAACAAAACATCACCACTGACATCACCAGGTCAGGCGGAGACAAAACACAAGGTCGCGTCTCATTTTTCGTACATAACCTCATCTGTTCATTTAAATCAAACACCAGATACAGTAGCAGCATTACAAAATGAGCAATCAGGTACACTATTACCATATGCAAATCAGGCCGCTTTCTTCCCTCTGCAGGCAAAGTCTCATTGCACACTTGAAATGTTAATATTTTCTCTCAGCAATGTTTCTGTAATTTAAGCAAATGATACGATAAGAGCAATTAAGGAGGAGAAGAAGCTTTGAAGTAATAGCTGATAAAACACAGAGCTGTCTGCTGTCTAAGCTGCACAATCCAAACAGAACGTAATTCACAGTCCACAAGGGAAACGTGAAAGAACGTTATAAAATAAATAAATAAATAAATAAAACACCAGAATATAACAAAGGATTATCAGCTGCTCAGATCTGTCTGCAGTTAAAACACCTTTAAGCTCATTAAGGCATAAAGCTGCCATATAGATTCTCTCACTGTCAATGCGTGAGGGATTTCCCAACTTAAATACCATGTATCAATGCTCATTATAATACAGGAATCTTTTTTTCAATTTTGCATCAAGAATGGAACCCAGTGTGTGTAATGTAATTTACCATGTAGCTCCAGTATTTAATGAAGGCGAAATAAATGAGCTCATAAATTTACTGTGAAAGATGTGTTTTTAAACGACCAAAATCAAGTGAAAGTTGATGTCATTCATGACTTTGCCAATGTGTCCTTGAGTATAAAAGTATCTCTGATTAAAAAACATGTTCAGATGAAAGGTGAAAATGAAAGGTGATATTCTTTACTGCAGTCTATGAATACTAATTCACAGACAGCGGTAAATGTTATTTTCAAATGTAATATCTGTATTTCATATATGTACAAGTGGTCCCAGGCACAACAAACCCCGCCCCTAGCACGTATCGTAGCTTATTTTGGCATAGATGATGATGATGATGTCACCATGTCTATGCGTGTGGTGATGTAAGCATATCAATTGCATCTATATATGTTCCAGGTTTGAAGTAAATTGAAACAAAATGGATGTTTTACAGATATTTGAAATTTCGCCCATTATAAGTAAACGGGAGGGAAAAAAAACACATCTATTCTGGGTCACTGGCAATCTATAAACCCAATTTGATATGAATGCAACCAATAGTTTCGCTGCTACAGATATGTGAAATTTTGCCCATTGTAAGTAAATGCTAGAAAAAAAAAGGTTTTAAAAAATTCATTAAAAAATTTTAACTTTGACCTACTTTTCCCAAAATGTAATGAGATTTATTCTACATCACTGGCAATCTATAAACCCAATTTGGTATGAATTGATCCAATAGTTTTGCTGCAACAGACATTTGAAATTTTGTCCATTATAAGTAGATGTAAAAAAAAAAAAAAAAAAAAAAAAAAGGATTTTTAAAAATTTGTTTTTTTTTTTTTTTGTTTTTTTTTAACTTTGACCTACTTTCCCCAAAATGCAATCACATCTGTTCTACATCACTGGCAATCTATAAACCAAATCTGGTATGAATTTAACCAATAGTTTTGCTGCTAGAGCAGGGGTGTCAAACTCATTTTAGTTCAGGGGCCACTTTCACCCCAATATGCTCTCCAGTGGGCTGGACCAGTAAAATAAGAACAACGAAAAAAAGTAAAATTACATGATGATAATGTTTACATCTACAACATTTCTTTAAAAATCTGAATAATGTGAACAACTTGAAATATCTTAAGAAAAACAAGTGCAATTTGAACAATATTCTGCCTCAGTTTATCAATGTATAATTTACACACATGCATTACAATTTACATGACAATTACAAACACACAAAACATTTAGTAACAGGCAGAATATTGGTAAAATTGCCTTTACTTCACTTAAGACATTTCAGGATGTTCGTATTCAGGTGGTTATTCACATTTTTTGTAAAATGATAGTTTGTTAATTTAAACATTTTCATGTAATTCTACTTTTTTACACTAAAACAAAGATAAAATCTGCAGTTGTCATTATTTATAGGTTATTGTAATAATATTTTACTGGTCTGACCCAATTGACATCTTATTAGTCTGTATGTGGAACCTGAATTAAAATGATTTTTACACCACTGATTGATAATTTCTTCAGTATCATTTTTACATTTCACAAATTCATCCTACAGGCCAGATTGGACCCTTTGGCGGGCCGGATTTGGCCCCCGGGCTGCATGTTTGACACCTGTGTGTTAGAGTGTTAACAAACAAACAAACAAACCAAACCAAAAACAATACCCCGTGTCTCCCCTTTGGGGGGTCGGGGTAATAAACCAAGATGAATATAATCTACAGTATTTGTTCCCCCCTTCATAATCATATGAACTGTTTACCAGAGGGATTGTACAGAGTTTGTCATTAATCCTCAAAGACCTAAACAACCACCAAAACCATCTATTGATCTAAAATGTTTGATATGTTTTGATCCGTTATTCCTATCAATACGTGTAAATAATTCAGGTAAAATGCAGTTTCTTAGTTTTCAGCAGCATCAGATATAACCCATTTAGACGTTCAGAGGCTCCGTAGTGAACGTAGAAACACCATCATCTTCTGAAATATTGATTTACGAGTAAAACCCGTGTAGTTTTCCAAATGACAGTGGTTGTAGACACTGTAGACATGTTCAGGTGTTCATATATTATGCCAAAAAATTTCATCATTCATCATTTTTCACTATTCTGATATAATGACACATTTACTCTGAGCCTTTATGAATATCTACATGATCAATAATTTAAATAAAGGAAATTTCACTGAAAAACGCAAAATGCAGAGGATAACACTGTAATAAATGATGATAGATTATATCACATGTGGGAAAAAAGAAAAAAAAAACTGCTCTAGGTCTTTAAGTGGTGAATAGATAGCAATGCTGTGATGTTTCCTACGCAAACAACATTTATTTTAAATGAAATAATAGTGTGGTTACTGTATTCTACAGACTGCAGCACATTATGACTTGTTAGTAGTAATGCTGTTATTTAAGTCTGTTTATTGTGGCTGTCTGTGCTAAAAGTGGACAGCTTCATCTGCTTTCATCTGCTGAATTTGTGCAGTGTGTTGTTTTATTAATAATATCAGAATAACGATAGAAATGTTCATAGTGAAGAATTACAGGAATTCTGTGAAATACTAGTGCAGCCTCTTAACTGTGTTGTGCAGTGAGTCTGATTTAGACCGATGCTTTACTGAAGAAACAGTGAAAAACACAATGTTAAAGCATAAAAAAATGTTTGGGTTCAGGGGTTCATTATAAATCTCTGAAGAAAATGTAACAGTCTGAAATGAAACTGAAAATGAGCAATACTCAGATGTAACTGTGTCTCTTTGCAAATACTTCAGTCCAAACTTTTAGCCAAACAACAACAAAAACCTAAAAAAAAAACAGTTTCAGCCCTTCAGAATGTGAAAACAATGGAAAACAAGAAGACATTTTTAGATGAGGAAAAACTATGTTTCACATTGTGGATTATGATTCTGCCTCAGAACATCAATTTGGTGATGAAATTGCAGGTTTCAAGTAGTCTGACTCACAGGATGTACTCTGTTACAGCTTTCAACCCTCCTCACTATGTCAAAAAAATGACCTCAGCTCACATATGTAAGTGGGATTCATTTCAAAGAAATGCAAATTAGCCAAAGTATTTAGAGACATTTTTTTTTTGTGTCAGGCCTGTCATGGTACAGCGCTAATGACATGTGGAGATGGGTGGCAACAGCTGAATCCCTCTTACCTCACAATGTGGCGACTAGAAATGTGTGAAAGATCTCTGCTACAGACAGTGTTTGTTATGTCTGCTTTGGACTTTATCTGCTACAGGGACAATGTCTGTAGTTCACATTCAGAGGACATAGAAAACTCTATATAACAGAGTAGATAGAGTCGTACTGTGTGTTGAGGCCAAAAGATCATAACTATAATCTCGATCCATGATCTGATCTGAATCACCATTTCCTCAGCTCTAACAGGTATAAAGTATAACAGGTTTCCCTTTTGATTCCTCTTGTTTATGGAGGGTTAGGATTTTTATTGTTAATATCTGACTAGAAACTCTACACTTCTGCATCATTTTGCACGGACATTATTATAAAATTGATATTATCTACATCACAGGTGTCAAACATGCGGCCCGGGGGCCAAATCCAGCCCGCCAAAGGGTCCAATCTGGCCTGTAGGATGAATTTGTGAAATGCAAAAATTACACTGAAGATATTAATCAATAGTGTAAAAATCATGTTATTTCAGGTTCCATACATACACATATAAACCAATTAGATCTCAATTGGGTCAGACCAGACAAATACTGTCATAATAACCTATAAATAATGACAACTGCAGATTTTATCTTTGTTTTAGTGTAAAAAAAAAGTAAAATTACATGAAAATGTTTACATTAACAAACTATCCTTTCACAAAAAATGAGAATAACCTGAAGAAATATGACCAACGTGAAATGTCTTCAAAAAAGTAAATGCAATTTCATCAATTTTATACCTGTTACTAAATGTTTTGCGTATTTGTAATTGTAATGTAAGTTGTAATGTACATGTGTAAACTGATAAACTGAGGCAAAGTATTGTTAAAACTGCACTTGGTTTTCTTTAGACAGTTCAAGTTGTTCATGTTATTCAGATTTTTAAGGAAACAATGTAGATTTAAACATTACCATAATGTAATTTTACTTTTTTCACTGGTATTATTTTACTGGTCCGGCCCACTTGAGATCATATCGCGGGGAATGTGGCCCCTGAACTAAAATGAGTTTGACACCCCTGATCTACATGAAGTAAATATTAATAGACATTTTTTCTCTGCATATATCTGTTTCCTTTTACTCATAAAGACCCAGTGCTACTTTTGTGTCACTTCCCAAATGTATTTTCCTCTCTATTTAACATTTTATTATAATATTATCTTCAGTATTTTGCATTTTTCACTGTAAATCATGTTTTTTCCTATATTTAATTTCCTATATTTGATTTAAAACTCAGCGTTATTTCAAGGGTTATTATATCAAAACAGAAAAAAAATGAAGAAAAAGTGAGTTTTTCAGCAAAGATATCATTAACTGAACATTAAAACAAGTGTGTCCATCCACTGTCATTGATCAAACTCCATGGGTTTTACTAGTGAATCAGTGTTGTAGAAGATGGCGGTGTTTCCACATTCACTATGGAGCCTCTGAACGTCTGAATATCTGATGACCACGAAAAGACGACGAACTGCATTTCACACCAATTATTTACATGTATTGATAGGATTAGTGGATCAACAGGTATTAAACAGTTTATATCAGTAGATGATTTTGGTCGGTGTTGCAGGTTTGGGTCTTTATGAGTAAATTTGTGCAAATCAGACTCACTGGAGTTCAGATGCCAGACTGGTAGCTTGTGGATTTACAGTAATTCTTCATTATCATTTCTTCAACAGTAGCAAAGCAGTGTGAGATCTGTGAGTTATATGGGCTGAAAGTGAACACAGTAGTGCAAATAGAGACTATAACTGAAATAAAATGACGATTTCAACATCACTGGTGACATTAATGCTACAAACCCATAGGTACGTGTAACACTTCACTGGTAACCAGGTCATGTCATGGTACCTGTTGCTTTTATTTATTTATTAGTAACAAATTCTGTACAATCCCTCTGAAAAATAGATTACATGTTGAATTCAAATCGATAAGATTGTGAGATCGCCGAGCGCTTGTACCTACTGGAAAAGAAGAAGTCTGCTCTTATCTATTTTAGAAACATGTTGTCACAGCATGATACAAACAGCCTATTCTAAAAGAATAAATATGCAACAGTTCTTCCCTTCAGCTCATTATTCACTGCTGAAAACATAATTATCAACTTTATATTTCATTTTTACTATTATATCCTCATAAATGATAGTAAATATCAGTAGAGAGTCGAGTGTTGAAATATACAGTGTAGATGAACCATGACAGAATTATAGCTGGCTGTACTTCCAACAGTCTTCTTATAAAAACTATTATGATCATGTTCAGTGTTGAAGGTCTGAAACTAAAGGAAGCTTATTTTGGATGGAGGACAAAATTATGTGTTACATCCAACATCTTCAGAAAAGAATACTCTTTACCACATTTCTAAACCCTTTAAAAGTTATTGAATCTATATAAAAATAAAAAACATTCTTAATAAGCTCAAGGCTTCTTCCAAACATATTAAAAAATGTGTTAAATGAAAGTGAAGCAAGTAACTGTGTTTTTAGCAAATGAAAATAAATGTGTTCATTCGACTGGAGTGATTTTTTTTTTTTTTTTTTTGTATATTCAACACTTACGACTTAACATGAACTGGATTAATTTTCTGGGGATGTACTGTGACTTTACACAAATTTTACTCCAGGGTCAAAACAGTAATATCCCGTCAGAAAGCGAACTTTAATTGATTGCCATTCCAACATTTATTTCAATATAAAGTAGCTCCTTGTTTTGGATAATCCCTTATGGTCCAACTAAAGGAAAAAATGAATTTAAAAGTAAAAATGTGGCTCATTTAGCAACACTAATCTGTCAAATTGTCTCTAAAATGTCCCTTCAGAGAGATTTCGAACACCGTGTTTTGACCCTCCAACATTTACTGATTCACATTTAGTGGATGTGGATTTTGTGTTTAACCCTTTCATGCATAGTGGTCACTACAGTGGACAGTTATTCTACAGCCGTTCTCTTGTATATTCATGGGTTTTACTGTTTTAGTTCCATTTCAGCCAACACAGTGGACACTTATGCATCATCCTATACACTGACATTCATACCATTACTGTAACTTTGCTATTCTTGATAAACCTGATCTACAGTAACATGTTTGAGTGTAAATCAAATGCTTGTTATTGTTATTAGACTGTAATTAACCATTTTTCTTAAACAAAAAGTTTTTTTTTTTGCATATTATCTCCATAAAGTGAATAACAACTAATATTAGAGTGTGTTAAAATGTGACAAAACACCAGATTAGCAGCATTAAAAAAAAATATTTCATAGTTTTCACACAGTGTATCAGTAAATACATGTTTCTTTGCTTGAAAAATTAAATGCATGATGTCCAGCTGAGTGAATATTTTTGCAACTCCATGAAAAATAGGTTCATAAAAAAAATTTCTCGCATTGTTTTTTTCATGTTTAAAGAGGAATAAAAACACCCAGAAAAAATATCTTAATTAGGGTCAAAAAACAGTATTCAAAATCTCTCTGAAGGGACATTTTAGAGCACAGGTGTCA
Organism: Sphaeramia orbicularis; assembly: GCF_902148855.1. NCBI lineage: Eukaryota > Metazoa > Chordata > Actinopteri > Kurtiformes > Apogonidae > Sphaeramia > Sphaeramia orbicularis. The sequence continues at coordinate 24,825,559 of NC_043973.1, forward strand.
AACATGTGGCCCGGCTCACCAAAGGGTCCAATCCGGCCCCTGGGATGAATTTGTGAAATGTAAAAATTACACTGAAGATGTTATCAATCAAGGATGTTCAATCTAAAGTGGTAAACCAGTAAAATATTATCATAACAACCTATAAATAATGAAAAAAAAGCTATTTTTTCTTTTTGTTTTAGTGTCAAAAAAATAAAATTACACAAAAATGTTTACATTTACAGACTAGCCGTTCACAAAAAATATGAACAACCTGAAATGTCTTAAGAGAAGCACGTAGTATTTTAACAATATTCTGCCCATTATTAAATGTTTTGTGTATTTGTAGATCCACTGTGATCTGTAAGTTGTAATGTACATGTATAAATAATAAACTGAGGTGTAATATTGTTAAAATTGCACTTATTTTTCTTAAGAATTTTCAGGTTGTTCATATTTGTTCATGCTACGTTCAAGTACGGTTCGTAGATGTAAACATTTTCATTATGGAATTTTACTTTTTTCACTCAAAAAACATAGAGACAACTTTGGAGTTGATATTATTTATAAGTTCTTATCCTATTATTTACATTATTTTAATGGTCCGGCCCACTTTATTTCATGTTAGGCTGTATGTGACCCCTGAACTAAAATGAGTTCGACACCCCTGTTTTAGAGACAATTTGACCCACATTTTTACTGTTAAATTCCTTTTTGCTTTAGTTGGACCATAAGGGATCATCCAAAACAAGGAGCTACTTTATATTGAAATAAATGTTGGAATGGCGATCAATTAAAGTTCGCTCTCTGATGGGACATTACCGCGTTTTGACCCATTAAGGTTCTCATAATTCATGCATGAAAGGATGAAAAGTAGGGATGTCCGATATTGGCTTTTTTTGCCAAAAACTGATATGCCGATATTGTCCAACACTTAATTTCTGATTCTGATATCTACCGATACCACTGCCGATATATGTAGAATATTAAACTAATTTTAGGTAACATCACATATCTCCTGTCATGGAATTAACTCATCATGCCTAATTTTATTGTGATGCCCCATTGGATGCATTCTCAAATGCAACAAGGCTTTCAAAATGTAAACACTGTCTGTGCAAAGAATACATACTTCAACTTAAGTTGTGGAAAAAATGCCATATTTATTTATTTTCTCTCCCTTCCTCCATGAGTCAATTACAGTGTGGCAACTCTACTGTACAATTTTGAAAACTGCACATTTCTTTCAGCTACAAACAATGCTTCATTTACGCGTCGGTAAATGCCAGCGAAATCAAGGCATTATTTTATCTATTTTAATGATAGGCAAAAAAAAACGATAACGATATTCACTGATATTACATTTTTATGCCAATATTGGGTCGATAATATCGGTGGGCCGATATTACCGAACATCCCTAGTTAAAAGGGATCCAAGTCACCACTATTGTGAATTGACTACATTCAGATTTCCATCCCCATAATGTAAAATAATCACAGCTACACACACACATACACACTTCAGTGACATGTGTTAACCATCCCCTCACTGTCCAAGCTACGGGTTGTGCCACCGAGATGCCATCTGCCACCGTGGCTCTCATGTTTTATCAGAAAGTTAGGAAAGTGGAATTATTTCAGCTTCACGGCGACACTGGGGTCAAAGCTGAGACACTTACTCATGGGGTCATTACAGTTCACCGTCCATAAACCTCTTATCGCTACAACGTTTGTTTGCGCCGTCGAGACAAGCCATAAATCAGGACTGCTCTTCCTGTGCGATGCCAGACCGAGGCTGACAGATCTCTACCGTGTGCCAGTATTTGCTGGGTGTAATCTGCAGGATCCATGCTCCTTACCAGCTGCTGGTCCAGAGGGCCCCATCCAGCAAACTGCAGGACAGCATCGCGCACTTCAGGGGGATTCAGAGGCCAAGTTTCCCTGTGCACACAAAACATTAAAAAGCTGATGCGATATTTGTCTGTAAGCACATTATAGAGACAATGCACAGTTTATATCTGCACACAACTGCAAAGTAAGACCAAAAAAACAAGTCATGTTTTTGGCTTGTTCCCTAACTGTAGGCTTCATCAATCATCCACATGCTTTTTTTTAGCACAAGCTGACTTGGCTTTGCTCACTACAGACACAGAGCAGTAGGGAAATAAGCAGACATAGATGGATGAAATGCTAAAAACAGGCCAGGCTGAAGGTACCACATAAAACAAAATACAACTTTAATGCTTTTCCATAAAGTGGGGGCAATAATAGGCATGTGGAGGTAAAATTGGAGGAGTGTAGGTCAGGCTGACGGCAAAAGCATCCAGTCAAACAGAAATGACAAAAAAAACACACACACAACAGAGTGGAGTCTTACTGTGTGTCGAGGCTGTAAATTATATACTTGGCCACGTAGGAGTGTTGGTAGATCTGCAGAGACACAAGGAATCACAGTGAATATGACAGCAATTTATCACAGATGAAATAAGTTCTGTGAGGTAGCAGAGATGAGAGGTTTTCTCACCGGTTTCACTTCAAATGCAAACAGCACATGTCGCATGTCTGGAGATACTTGATACTTGGCAGCCTTGGCTCTGTCCTGAATAGGAATACAAACAGTATGTTCAACACGCTATTAACAAGTGCAGCAGACGGTGTGCGACTCGTGGAGGAAACACCAGGGGTAATTATACTCACAAAGAGCTGGTTCGGCACCACCACGGTCACCTCTTTTGTGTCGACGTTAAGCTTAACAACATCCCCATCCCTTGTACGATACATGAGTTCATTGTCTGCAAATGACAAATGAAAAACGTTAAAGAGGAAAAAAACACACTGGCTGTTGTCCTCTGTTTAACCCTTATCCCATAAAGACCCAGTGTTACTTTTGTGGCAGTTTTCTCTCTATTTAACCTGTCATAAGTGATTAACCACCATTTATTATAATATTAGCCTCTGCATTTTGCATTTTTCAGCGTAAATCAGATATTTTTTGCCTATATTTAATTTACTGATCATGTAGATCAGGGGTGTCAAACTCATTTTCGTTCAGGGGCCACATTCAGCCCAATTTGATCTCAAGTGGGCCGGACCAGTAAAATAATAACAGTGAAAAAAGTAAAATTATATTATGATCAGGTTTACATCTACAAAGTTTCCTTAAAAATCTGAAAAACATGAACAACTTGAACTGTCTTAAGAAAAACAAGTGCAATTTTAACAATATTATGCCTCGGCTTATCAGTTTATCATTTACACATGTGCATTACAATCGTACAAAATATTTAGTAACAGGCAGAATATTGGTAAAATTGCATTTACTTTTCTTAGGACATTTCTGTTTGTTCGTATTTGTTCAGGTTATTCACATTTTTTGTAAACGTATAATTTGGTAATGTAAACATTTTCATGTAATTTAACTTTTTTACACCAAAAAAACATATAAAATTTGGGGTTGTCATTATTTATAGGGTATTATGATAATATTTTACTGGTATGACCCACTTAAAATCTAATTGGACTGTATGTGTCTGTATGTGAAACCTGAATTAAAATGATTTTGACACCATCGATTGTTAATATCTTCAGTGTAACTTTTGCATTTTAACTTACAGATCACAGTGGATCTACAAATGCACAAAACATTTAGTAACAGGCAGAATATTAGTAAAATTGTACTTATTTCTGCTAAGACATTTCAGGTTGCTCATATTTTTCCAGGTTATTCACATTTTTTGTGAAATTATACTTTTTTTTTTAGCGTAAATACATGAAAATATTTACATTTACAAAGACAAAAAATTGGAGTTGTCATTATTTATATGTTATTATGATAATATTTTACTGGTCCTGCCCACTTGAGATTGAATTGGTCTGAATGTGGAACCTGAACTAAAAGGATTGTTAATATCTTAGTGTAATTTTTCCATTTCACTAATTCATCCCAAGGGCCGGATTTGACCATTTGGCAGGCCGTATTTGGCCCCTGGGCCACATGTTTGACACCTGTGATGTAGATGTTTATGAAAACTTAGAGTAAATTCAAATTAGTGATGAAAGTCATACGCTGCTTTAAAAGTAATACAAGAGGGATCAACTAAAACAAACTAAAACCAAACACAAAAATTATAATTGGCAAATTGTCAACTGAATGGGGTAATACACTATATCACAGGTGTCAAACATGCTGCCCGGGGGCAAAATCTGGCCAACCAAAGGGTCCAGTCCGGCCCTTGGGATGAATTCGTGAAATGGAAAAATTACACTAAGATATTAACAATCCTTTTAGTTCAGGTTCCACATTCAGACCAATTCAATCTCAAGTGGGCAGGACCAGTAAAATATTATCATAATAACATATACATAATGACAACTCCAATTTTTTCTCTTTGTAAATGTAAATATTTTCATGCATTCACGCTAAAAAAAAGTATAATTTCACAAAAACCGTGAATAACCTGGATAAATATGAGCAACCTGAAATGTCTTAACAGAAATAAGTACAATTTTACTAATATTCTGCCTGTTTCTAAATGTTTTGTGCATTTGTAGATCCACTGTGATCTGTAAGTTATAACGTACATGTGTAAATGATAAACTGAGGCATAATATTGTTAAAATTGCACTTTTTTTTTTTTTTTTGAGTTTGTTCATGTTATTCATGTTGTTCGAAAGGATAGTTTGTAGATGTAAACCTTTTCATAATGTAAATTTACTTTTTTTTGCTCTAAAACATAGAGAAAAATTTGGAGTTCACATTATTTATATATTTATTTATATATTATTATGTTATTATTTTACTGGTTTGGCCCACTGCAGATGAAATTTAGCTGAATGTGGCCGATGAACTAAAATGAGTTTGACACTCCTACACTATATGAACAAAAGTAATGACATATGGACAATTGTAGAAGTTCCTAAATGGTTTATCACCATTTATTACAATATTATTCTCTGTATTTTGCATTTTTCAGTGTAAATCAGGTATTTTTGCCTACATTTAATTTACTGATCATGTACATGTTTATGAAAACTCAGAGTAATTTCAAAGGTTATTATTTTACAACTAGAGAAAACTGAAGAATAAGTGACTTTTTCAGCAAGGAGATCAATGACTGAACAAAAAATCAAGCATCTACAACTTGTGTCATTGATCCAACTCTGTGGGTTTTACTGGTGAATCAATGTTGTAGAAGATGACAGTGTTTCCATGTTCACTACGTCCAAATGGGTCATATCTGATGACCATGAAAAAATGACAAACTGCATTTTACACCAGTTATTTACATGTATTGATAGCATTAGTGGATCCACAGGTATTAAACTGTTTAGATCAGTAGATGGTTTTGGTCGGCGGTGGTTGTTTGGGTCTTTATGGGTTAAACTGAGTTTTATACAACCACAAGATCACAGACCATGGAGCTCAGTGTTTTGGTGTTTTTACTGTATTCTGTAAGAACCAGGAAAAGCAAAAAATAATCAATAGACAATGTTAAAAAATAAACAAAGCTGAAAATAACAAGAAGATATCCAAGGCAGTTTGATACAAAAATAAAAATCATTGCTGCCTACAGGGAAACCACCGCCAACATGTTTAGAGTACACAAAGTCCTCATCTGAGCATGATACCATGGACATGTACTCAATTTTACAACAGAAAAGAAAGGAAAAAAAAAAAATAGAAGGTAAAGAAAAGGAATAAAACCTTCCCTATCAGTCATCTATTATCTACCATGTTTGACTTACAGAAGTATCCATCTATGTCCTTTGTATTATCATCCTGCTTTTGTTTTGTTTGGGTTTTTTTGCCTTTTTTTTTATTTCATCCTTTGCGTTCACACTCACTGACAGTCCTATGGGGTCACATGATTAGCATCACATGACACATGAGGGTTGTAAAATTGAGTGCATGCCTTTTGTATTATTCCCAGATAATGTGTAGTTGAAAGGCAGTGGCAATGGTTTCCCTATAAACGATAAAAGACTTATTTTTGCATCAGAACACCTCAGATATTAGTTCTTCCTGTTGCTTAGTTTTTGTCCATTGAATACTGATTATTTGTTTCCCACTTTTCTTACACTATTATACCCCTGTTTTTAATAATTCCAACCACCTGATTCCTTTGCACAGATCAACATTTTATACTTTTGACTCTGAAGCTTCCTCTATTAGCATCTCTTCTAACAATAGAATCATATTCAATCATTTCTGTGTTTAATTAGCTTATCTCATTTCAATAATAGGCAAGTGGTGCCAGGCACAACAAATCCCGCATGTGTTGTAGCTAATTTTGGCATCGATCCAGCTGATGTCATTATGTTTATGCATGTGCTGATGTTAGCATAGACATAGAAAGCAGAGACAGACTTTTGACCATTATATGCAAATGGTAAAAAAAAAATAGTTTAAAAATTCATTTAAAAAATTGAACTTTGACCTACTTTTCTCAAAATGTAATCAAATCTGGGTCACTGGCAATCTATAAACCTAATCTGGTATGAATGTGACAAATAGTTTTACAGCTTAAGTGTTGACAAACAAATAAACCAAAGAAACAAGTAGTGCCAGGCACAACAAACCCCACCCCTCACATATATTGTAGCTTATTTTGGCATCGATCCAGATGTTATCATGTCTATGCTTGTGGTGATGTCAACATATCAATTGCCTCTATATATGTGCCAAGTTTGAAGCAAATTGAAACAAAATGGATGTTTTTATAGACATTTGAAATTTCCCCATTATAAGTAAATGGGAGGAAAAAAAAGATTTTAAAAATTCATTAAAAAATTGAACTTTGACCTACTTTTCCCAAAATGTCATGACATCTATTCTGGGTCACTGGCAGTCTATAAATCCAATTTGGTATGAATTCAACAATTAGTTTTGCTGCTAGAATATTAACAATCAAAGAAACAAACAAACCAAACCAAAAACAACACCCCTTGCCTCCTCTTTGGGGGGTGGGGTAACAAACATCAAGAACAGGTTTTGACTCAACATCGATGCTTACAGGTGGCAGAAATTTCCATAAGCCAGGTTACTTATACATCTCTATTTTACAACTTCATACAAACCCTCTCACAAAAATAACAGAATTGCTCAGACCAATATACGACATTAAAGGGTCCCATATTCTATAAAATACATAGTATCTATTATGTAACTTACTTGTCAAATAGTCTAATGAGATATATAACCTCCTAAGACCCAGGAAATATCAGCAAAGGACAAGCTTTTTTTTATTTTTTATTAAATAAGTGTCTATATTGGAAACATCATGATGCAATAGTTTATTCAGATGCAGTTTTTTACTTTTTTATGGAATGTCCTTTGTGGTGGACAGTTTTCTTTTCTTTTTGTATAAAGTTGTGTAACTCTTGTCCACAAATGTAGACAGAAAACTCATAGCTGGGTCTTAGGAGGTTAAAGTCCAAACCTCTGCCACTGTGTTTTACATGACACTTTATCTGTTGTGCTGTCTAAAAGAACACATTTTCATAATTTCATAATGTATAATCCATATCATTTAAAATATCTCATCCTAATTATAGGTCATATTTTACTTCAATATAATGCACTCTGTTAAAACACACTCCTGTGGATATGACTCCATCTATGCACATAAAGATCTCAAGTTTGTTTTCCTGCCACCACCTAAACCTTTCTTTATCACTCACATTGTGCTGGAAGAAATAGCTTTACATGCTGAAACCTGGTTAATTGAGGTCAATCTTACTTCTTTTCTTCAGTGATTCAGTTGTCTATATGTAAAAAGCTATTTTAAAACAAGTGGTTCTAGACATAACAAACCCCGCCCCTTGCACGTTTTGTAGCTTATTTTGGCATCAATCCAGCTGATGTCATCATGTCTATGCATGTGCTGGTATCAGCATATCAACTGCTTCTATATATGTGCCAAGTTTGAAGTAAATTGAAACAAAATTGATGTTTTTACAGGCATGTGAAATTTTCCCATTATAAGTAAATGGGAGAAGAAAAAAGATTTTAAAAATTCATTAAAAAAAAAAAAAAAAAAAGAACTTTGACCTACTTTTCCCAAAATCTAATCAGATCTATTCTGGGTCACTGGCAATCTATAAACCAGTGTTTCTCAACCTTGGGTTCAGGACCCCACATGGGGTCACCTGAAATTTCTAGTAATTGATAAAAAATTAAAACTTACTAATAAAATGTTACATTATATAGCCTAAATGTTGCAGAAAATTAGTGTTTATTCGCAACATATTATAGCAAACTACTACACGATCCAAAAAATAACAGTTTTACTGAATAAAATGTGTCTGTTTTGAATGTCTGGGGTCACCTGAAATTTCTAATAATTTATAAAAAAAAAAAAAAAAAAAAAAAAAAAATTGAAATGAAAACTTACTAACAAAAATTTACATTATATAGTCTAAATGTTGTCTAAAATTAACGTTTATTTGCAACATAGTATAGCAAACTATTACATGATCAAAAACAAATTAATTTTAGCCAAAAAAATGTCTTTGTTTTGAATGTCTGGGGTCGACAGAAATTTGTGGTGTTAAAAAGGGGGTAACGAGTCAAAAAAAGGTTGGGAAACACTGCTGTAAACCAAATTTGGTATGAATTCAACCAATAGTTTTGCTGTTAGAGTGTTAACAACAAACAAAGAAACAAACAAACCTAACCGAAAACAATACCCCTTTCCTCCCCTTCGAGAGGTGGGGTAAATATAGGGTGTCCAATCATGCCCCATGTTTCTGTTATTATTACTCTTGTCCTTGTCTTCCTAATCTCTACAACCCAGAAAAGCTTTCAATACAAGAACAAAAAGTGCGCTGAAGCAAAGAAATAGGATTGAATAGTCCTGCACATGATTTGTGCAAGTTAAAGTGTGTTTTGAGGAACTGTGCAGACCTGACAATGAATATTTAAGTATGCTTTATTCTTCAAATGTCAATTTATGAACAGACGTGCACATCTAAATGTTCCTCCAATCATCAATGTGTCTGGCTATAACACTCTGCCGGATTCATTTGACGCCACCTGTTTGGTGCGTAAAATAACTTCCATCCAGCCAAAGAGCCCAGTTTGTTTGTTTAATTTTAGTGCCAAGTGTGAATAACAAGGGACACAAACCAAAACTGACAACATGACCGTGTCCAAAAAGGAAGCCATAATTAAGCCAAATCAATTTTATGAGATTAACTGAGCGAGAAGTTATAGAAAACAGCGGCGATGGTGATTAGGTTGGCATGTTTGTTTCCCTCTATTGTCAGAAAGAAAGTAGAGGTACAGATGTTGTTTGTTGATACATTTTTTTTTTTTCCTGTTGGATGATATTATATTCTGTTATATCTCCAAAATGGGAATGCATCAGACAGTCAGCAGCAGTTCTTTGTTATAGAGATCAGTGTGAAGGTCGAATCCTTTGAATCCGACTCTGTGAGAAACTCAGAGGTGAGTCCAAAGACTACTGAGGCAAGCGGTGATCAAAGAGCAATGGGGATCAATTACGCATTACTGTGAATGAAGCCCACAAAATATTGATGAGGACTACTGAAGTGTGAGGTTGTCCCACTGGGCTCCTTATCAGAAGGTCATTAGCACCAAATGGGACTTGATTGTAGTAACTTAACTGACAAGATGCAAAGTCACACAATTGATTGCAGGGGTTTCGTCAGGTGCTGAGGACATTTTCATCACGGTCGTAATTGAAGGACACAGAAACAGAGGAACCTAACTAATTATATGTTAATAAGCTGCTAATGTAAGTAATCATGGGAACAGTCTGCGCCGTGTAACAGAAGGACGGAATAAAGGTCGGAATGTTTCTGTCGCACAAGTACGAAGTGTGACTTTGCATATGCTTGAGTGATTATGTGTTATGTGACTTTATTTATACCGACAGCGTACATGCATGTAGACAAACTGGCTATGCACAATGCAGTATAACTTTATAGTTTTAACTTATGCTGTTGAAAAACTTCTAACTATGACAAGTATGATCATAAAAACTGAAGCTAGAGACTATAAACCTTTAACACCACATACTGCAGATGAAAGCTTTTTGTCTGTAATGTAATATTTTGCCCAGGGAAACTAACTACGTATAAAAAAAAAAATGAATAAATGCTGCCTGGTTAATTTGAAGAAAGAGCCTCAAAGTTAAAAACTTAACAACTTCTAAAGATTCGAAACCTTCTTTTCTTTTTGTTTCACTCCGTTTTCAAACTGGAGGACTTTTGAAGCCCACTTTAACATTAACTATTTATAAAACTGCCTCAGTAACCCTTATCACTGAGTTTTAGATTCTGTTAAATCATCAGTATTTTATCCTTGGCTGAATAAAAGGATTTCAGGGACATTATAAACATTTTAAACACACTGAAGGGCACGCAGAGACAGCATGCGTCCACCAAAGCCTATAGTCCACTCGTCTTCTTGCTCCACATTATTAAACCACAAACAAAACACAAATCGTTAGCTGTGTTTATGCTCCTTGTTTTTTTGTTTTTTTTTTTACAAACTGGTAGCACTGCTTAGTTTAATGGATGGCTGGATGGATGTCATGTCATATTCCATAAGACACAAAAAAAAGACAGAAATAAAGGTGGGACAACAGCGACAATGCAAATTTTTAGAAACCAGTGGAAAGAATAATAAGAAAAATGTGCATCATCTTTAAAGCTTAAAAGAAATATAAGAAGGATCAACTAAAACAAACTAAAAACACAAAAAATATAATTGCAAAATTGTCAAATGAATGGGGTAATACACTACATGGACAAAAGTAATGGCATATGGATAATTGTGGCAGTTCCTAAATGATTTATCACCATTTATTATAATATTATCCTCTGTATTTTGCATTTTTCAATGTAAATCAGGTATTTTTCTATATTTAATTTACTGATCATGTAGATGTTCATGAAAACTCAGAGTAACTTCGGAGGTTATTAATTCACAACAGAGAAAACTGAAGAAAAAGTGACTTTTTCCAGCAAAGATAGCAATGACTGAACATAAAAATAAAGATTTACAACTTGTGTCATTGATCAAACTCAATGGGTTTTACTGGTGAATCATTGTTGTTGAAGGTGACGGTGTTTCCATGTTCACTACAGAGCCTCTGAACATCCAAACACAACAACAAACACAAAAAAATAAAATTGGTAAGTTGACAGCTGAATGGATAAAAGTACATGGATAAAAGTAATGACATAAAAGTATTTCATTGCTAAAATAGGCTGGGATACAAAACCATAATGACAGTAATAAAAAATTCTCTATTTTGCCTTTAGGGTAATTTTTTTTTTTCAACTATCATCTAAAACACTTAAAAAGTGCTTTACAGTTTGTTTTCACTTAAGTTGACTTTTTTAATCATTATAATTGTTTTAATATTCCTGTAATATTTGTCACATTCTGACCATAAATAATCGTTTTAGTAACAATAAACCATCTGGTTAATTAAACTCTTACTCTGGAAGAAAAACCAGCCTAAAAACTTGAAAGAAATATTGATTTGACATTTATTATGATAATTACTGACAACTGGCACACATGTTATTATTATATAAATTTCAACAGGAATGTCCATATATAGTGTACGTGTGTGTTTGTGTGTGTAACCCTCCTGTTGTGTGTTGTGCATTGCCCTCTATTAACAACACATTTTTAATGACAATCACTCCACTCAGTATTTGCAGAAATAACTCTGGTTCACTGATCCAATAAGGTTTATAGACACTTAAATAGATCCAGTTCAAGGACTAGAACTAATTTGGTAAAGATCTGTGAATTGCATTTCTCATCTCGCACAATGTTTCCCTCTAGCACCAACATGGACGTCATGGCACATTTCACCCCATTCTTCCACTGAAGGGAAAAGCGTAAAAAGAGGTGATCACTGAAGTCACCACAAGTCAGACCATACTGAGAACAGCAGCTTGTGGAGAGAGAAAGACATTATCTCGTCTTTTTATTTATGCATTTTCAGTGTTAGAATTTAAACACTTTTATGACAAACGGTGACGTTCCAGATCAGCAAAATTACAGATACAAGACGCAACTTGGACCAGTTGTAGTACTATCCTGGAACACTAAATGCCAGTGGTTCACACTTTGCTGCTGTGAACAACAACTTCAGTCTTAAAATAAAATTAGTTTCTTCTGCAAAAACTACAAAAATACTTTGCTTCTTTTTCTGCCGAACAGCAGAGGGCACTGAGTCAGTTGATCTAACATTCATGAGCTCAGCTGGCAGCTTCCTCCTCATTTCCTTGTCAAGGTTATAGAGGCCAAAGCAAACCCGTTTTACATCTGTTCAACCTCAGCCACATCGTTGTACGCCTGGTAGTACAAAACACGCTCAAGTTGTTCTACATGCAGTTTATGCTTAGGGTAGTTTTTGCAATGGAGATGACAATTTGGTTGTGTCAATAGAATGTTTTATACTCAAAACTGTAGTATAAATAATCCTAATGGAGCTCATAGACGTCAGTGCACGACTGTTCAGGTCAGTGAGATGCATATTTACTATTAACCCTTTCATGGATGAATTATCAGAACCTTAGTCAAGATTTTTTTTCCTGAATATTTTTATTCCTCCTTAGGCATGAGAAAAACAATCCAATTTAAAATTTTTTATGACCCTATTTTTTTAAGGCGTTACAAAAATGTCCACTCAGCTGGACGCCATGCTTTAAATTTTTGAAGCAAAGAAACCATCATCAGAAAGTAGTAGTAGTCGTAATTGTAATTCGTTTGTCCATTTAACAAAGCACGATATATACCAGTGGTTCTCAATCTTTTTCTGTCGGGCCCCCCTTTGGAGCACGAAAAATCTCCAAGCCCCCCTCAACCCCAACAACATTGTACCTGTGGTGCAATTATTACTTTTATTGAAAGAAACATCAATAACCTAAGAATACTTTTTGCTTTTCCTTGAATAATTTGTTGTGCAAATTAAAAAATAATGTAGATTTTTGATTGAACAATACAAATGAACTCAACAAGACTGCTCCCTGAGACATTATTTTTCAAAATAAAAATAGGAAATGTGTAATTATCTTACAGCTATGACAGTAAGGTACTTTTTTTTAGAACAACAAACACATTTTGGTAACAAAGATGAACATTTTAACAATATCAGTGGCTGCAAAGAGAACATCAAAGTGCAAACTGTACAAACTATGCAAAAACAGAAACATTGCACATTTTTCTTTTCCAGTCCAGTCCTTGTCCACTCTCCAAACCTAAACTCTTGGTCTAGTCTAGTGACAGATCACCATGGCAGTAGATTTGTTTGTTGTATGTCCCTAAAATGAGTCCAGGGTGCTCCAACACTAAAACATTAGTTCCACCTGATACAGGTTCGAACCTGAAGAAAAAATAAACACCTAGGAATGATCCCATGCCCCCCCGGCAAGTCTTTGCGCCCCCTTGGGGGGGGGGGGGGGGACCCACCTTTTGAGAAACACTGATATGTACATACATACAGTTTGGATTTCTATATTAAACATGGGTGAAAAGGCGTAGGCTGAAACAACAGCTTATTTATGCCTATTTACAAGAAGGAAAGCTGCAGAAACAAAACAAAATAACAAGATGGCACCATTTTAAACAATAATATAATAAAACAAATAATATAATCCAAGCAAAATCTTAGATTCATACTAATAATTGGCTTACTTTATCCTAATATTTAATGTTTATTGAATACCTTAGTTTTAAACATCCTTTTAAATGTGGTGAGTGATGTGTATGTTTTTAATTCTTTATCATAATTTACATACTGTGTGTAAACTATGAAATAAAAGTATATTTCATTCAGCAAATCTGATGTTTTCTCGCATTTTAATAATAATAATAATAATAATAATAATGGATTGGATTTATATAGCGCCTTTCTAGACACCCAAAGCGCTTTACATTATTGACCCATTATTCATTCGCTCTCACATTCTCCCTCTGGAGACATTTAACATTCTCTATTACTAGTTATTACTCACTTCATGGAGATAATATACAACAAAAAAAAGTTTTTGAATAAGAAAACTGTTACTTACAATCTAATAACAATTAGCAATGGATTTACACTAAAACATGTTACTGCAGATTAGGTTTATCAAGAACAGCAAAGTTATAGTAATGATATGAATTGCAGTTTGTGGGATGGTGCATAAGCATCCACTGTGTTGGCTGATATGGAACTAAAACAACAAAACCCATGAATATACAAGAGAACAGCTGGAGAATACCTGTCCACTGTAGTGAGCAGTATGCATGAAAGGGTTAAATACAGAAACATTCTGGGGTAACACTTAACACTTAATACATGGGCTACACTTTCTAGAGAAAATGTCCGTCTCTGGTGACGTCTTATGGTTGGGAATTGGGATTTTTCAAGCAGTAAGAGGTTAAGTTTATTCCAACAAATGCTAAACAATTTAACCCTCAAAGACCCAAACAGCTGCTGGAGACAAAAAGCATCTACTGATCTAAAATGTTTCATAACCTTTTAACCTCTAATCCTAGCAATACAAGTAAGTAATTTGTGCAAAATGCAGTTTCTCAGATTTTCACCAGTAACAGATGTGTCTTATTTGGACATTCAGAGACTCCATAGTGAATGAGCAAACAAAGTCATCATGTGAAATATTGATTCATCAATAAAACAAATGTAGTTTGACAAATGGAAGTGGTTGTAGATGCAGGTTTTCATATTCAGTTATGATATATTTTTTCAAATTTTCTTCTTTTTTTTTTTTTTTTTTAACATTTTCGATATAATAACCTTTGAATTTACTCAAAGCTTTTATGAACATATACATAAAGCCAAATTAAATGTAGAAAAATGCCTGAGTTTCACTGAAAAATGCAAAATACAGAAGATATATCCCTCAGGAATGGTTAAATGTAGAGAAACATCCATTTAGAAATCATCTTTAAGGGTTTATATTGAGGTGAGGATATCTCTGTGCATATTATATCAGACGCATTAGACAAATATATTTGGATGCTCTACTACATCTGATCACATTTTACCAAATGTCCATCTCTGGTGACTTCTTGTGGTTGGGATTTAGGATTTTTCAAGCAGTAAGAGGTTAAGTTTATTCCAACAAATGCTAAACAATTTAACCCTCAAAGACCCAAACAGCTGCTGGAGACAAAAAGCATCTACTGATCTAAAATGTTTCATAACTTTTTAACCTCTAATCCTAGCTATACAAGTAACTAATTTGTGCAAAATGCAGTTTCTCAGATTTTCACCAGTAACAGATGTGTCTTATTTGGATATTCAGAGACTCCATAGTGAATGAGCAAACCCCGTCATCTAGTGAAACATTGATTCATCAGTAAAACAAATGTAGTTTGACAAATGGAAGTGACTGTAGATGCATGTTTTCATATTCAGTTAGTGATATATCTTATCAAATTTTCTTCTTTTTTTTAAATTTTGGATATAATAACCTTTGAATCTACTCAATGCTTTTAAGAAACATCTACATAAAACCAAATTAAATGTAGAAAAATGTCTGGGTTTCACTGAAAAATGCAAAATTCAGAAGATATATCCCTCAGGAATGGTTAAATGTAGAGAAACATTCATTTAGAAGCTGTCTTTAAGGGTTTCTATTCAGGTAAGGATATCTCTGTGCATATTATATCAGACACATTAGACAAATATACTTGGATGCTCTACTGCGGGGGTTCCCAAAGTGGGTTACCTGTACCCCCAGGGGTACTTGGAAGAAACCCAGGGGGTACTTCTTGGGAAAAATACATTAAATAAGTCATCATGTACCAATGACAAAATAAATAATGTGAATTAATGCTGAAATATAAAACACAATAAATACATTCATATAATAGTTTTATTGTCAATCATCTTGTTTAAGTTTTGGTAACACTTTAAGAACATTTCTATTTTATATTATTCAAAATGAGTTTATTTGAGTAGCTAAGTAATTATTTTTTGTTGATGACAGGTTCATTTATTGATTAATAACCAATTTTTTTTTTTGTTACCAGTGAAAGAGGGCACTTTTCAGTTTATACTTTGCACACAAAATTTTCTTAAAAAATGTGTTATTTTTTATATATTACAGTTAAATATAGGCATATGTAAATATAAACAGACACCTTTGGCACAGGAGCTAATTTTGACTAATTTTTTTCAATCAAAAATGCTAAAGCGAGAGTTGGGGGTACTTGGCTAAGAAAAGTGTATTTCAGGGGGTACTCCACTGTAAAAAGCTTGAGAACCACTGCTCTTTTATATCTGGTCACATTTTACAGCATTCAGCATTTTTCTTGCAATTCCTACCCACAATCCTCTGCATGTTAAACCTTTATAATCCAGTAGGTGGCAGTACGAAGGTCAAAGTTCAAGTCAACATGCTAAGATAATGTATTATGACCCAACTCTTTGCAAACTCCATGCAACAGCACACACTTTGTAAGTCAACTGTGGCATGTGTTAAAAGTACAAAGGAAAAGTTTGTGATTTGAAGCTCAGCCTGTGAATGAATTAAATACCAGCTATCTATCCTGAGCTACAGACTGACAAAGCTGTGTCTGGAATTGTTCTCGTCTTTGAAATGAGAGACAGATGCTAAATGCCAAAAGCAGACTGTTCACTCACCGCTGAGCCATTTGGCGTCTGGGTCATGAATGCGAAGGTCTGGACCATAGACATCCTCTACCGTCACTTTCTTCTTAAGGGCAAGACTGTCATCTTCACCTGTCAAGCGAATCACAAAAACATCAATACCAACAGCAATAAAACCCAGACGCACAACATCACATATACGTTTGATGATGACTTTTAAAGGGAAACTCATAAAAGGAATTCACCTTCTAAGCTTAAAACTTTCAGATGCTTACCATACTCTGTATCAGTGATTCTCAACTGGGGGATCGTGATCCAAAAGTGGGTCGCAAAACCCTTTTCAGTGGGTCGTGGGTCTTTGTCTGGGCTAAAAATAGTGTTAAGAAACCAATCCTGTGCTTTATTTTTAAGGGTTTTTTTTAATCTTTTATGTAGCTGTCCATTCACACTCCCCAACAGTAGGTGGCGGTAATGGGCTGTAATAATAATTAACACCAGACGTTTGACAGCATAAAAGAAGACCCAAAAGTTTATATTCAAATCATGTCGTAACTGAGGTATGACAATGACTACAGCAGATATGGTTTTACCTACACTGAGAAAAAAAACCTCAGTGTTTTTAATACTTGAATAAGTGACTGAATGCACTTCTTTTTTTTTTTTTTTTTTTTTTTTTTTTTTACATATATTTATTGTATTTTTCATTCATACAAAACCATCAAACACCATGAACATCTTGAAAATGGCAGAGAAGAAATAGACAGTAATTATATATGTATATATATATATATATGTATATATATACATACATATATATGTGTGTGTGTGTGTGTGTATATATATATACATATAAGGCAAAATAAATACATAACTACATGAAATGAAAATAAATAAAATTAATATCAAAAAAATGACACAGTTATAGTGCTGGGAGTGTCGAATAGAAACAACAAATTAAATTACATAATAAATAAAACTTAGGTATAGAGTTGAAATAAAACTGTACATGTACATTCCCACAGTAAATGAAATATCATCCCAATTAGTCAGTTATTCACTACCCCTTCAATAGCACCATTCTTAATTAATTCTAGGAAAAATCTTCCAAATGTTATAGAATTCTGAAGCTCTCTCTCTATCTGTATATGTCAGTTTCTCAAGAGCCAAACTTGAGGTTAAAACTGAATGCACTTGAAATTTTTTAACTGAGTGAGCATTTTTGGTTTTGATTAAAATGTACCTAATTTAGCGTTAGTCTGCTGATCAATTTGGTTTGTCATTACACTTGTCTTCTGTGTTGTCATACTGTGATATTCTGTATTATCTCAGGTTCAGTAGATTAGATTAGATTAGATTAGATTAGATTAGATTAGATTAGATAGAACTTTATTGGGGGAGGCAATACACACCATCTTTTGACTAAATTTGATAAGCTTAACTGTTATCAATTTGGGTCACTGCTTGTCATTGAGGCAGTGTTTCTCAACCTTGGGGTTGGGACCCCACATGGGATCGCTTGGAATTCAAATGGGTTCACCTGAAATTTGTAGTAATTGATAAAAATAAAAATAAAAATTTACTAATAAAAAATATATGGTGAGTTGAGAGACACAGTCACAGTACATAAAAGGCATGACAAACTCTGAAGCTGAAACTGAAGCACTGTGGTACTGTTTATCTTTCAAATGTTCATTGTGGTCAGTTTCAGATGCTTCAGCTCTTTCATAATTCATAGTTTGAGTTATTGTTTGTTCAGTATTAATTGTCAGCCTTGTAAATCCAAGCTGGACTGACTGTACATATCCTGACCAAGGAAAATAAAATTCTCGCTTTACTGCCTCCGTCCATAATAATCTACATTATATAGACTAAATGTCATCTAAAATTAACGTTTACTTGCAACATAGTATAGCAAACTATTGCATGATCAAAAACAAATTAATTTTAGCAAAAAAAAAAAAAGTCTCAGTTTTGAACATCTGAGGTTGCCAGGCATTTGTGATGTTAAAATGGGGTCACAAGCCAAAACAGGTTGGGAACCACTGGATTAAGGGGTGACAGTGGGTCCTGAAGCCAGACCAGGTGAGAACCACTGCTCTATATTATCCATACAGTGTCTTGTTTTAGGTGCAGTTGTTTCCATGTGTAGATTTTGGCTAGTCTGTTTCACTGTGATAACTGTGTGCATGTTTCTGTGTTTTTTCCATCAGTGTCTTGTTTACTCAGGGGCCACAGCCTCACACTATAGGCTGTCACCTCCTCGAAACAAAATGTTCTTCTTCCTTCTCCAGAGATTGCACTTCCAACAGACACTCTGCACTTCAGGTAGAGCAATTTAGAGCGAGGCAGAGACAAGAAAGCGCCCCCTGGTATTGCTCTATTGATCTAAAAGCATCAGTTCACATGTGCCTCCATCGTTTTTTAACCATAGGGGATGACTCCTTCCATTCCCAAAACTCAAAATGAGATCTGAAGCTGACAGCTGAACTGCAGGTGGGGCATACAAGAATGGCGCTACACCAATGAGTCAGTGTGTATGTGAGGATAAGACGCAGCAAGTGTCTTTTAACTGTCTTCTAGCGTACCTTCACTCAGGAAACAACGGCTAGACACGAGTTGTCACAATATCTGACAGCCCGGTCTTACTGTACATATCAGTAAGTTGACAGATTCTTCAGCGGGCGTCACATCGTGGCTGAGCAGGGAGATCTGAGTGTGTAAATACCACATCAGCCATTGTCAAGTGTTTATCGACGTGAAAAAAACTGAGAATTTCTCTCGTCTGGCAAGATGCTGCCGAGTGAGAGGAGAAACCTAATTTCCAACGTGAGCCAAATCACATTTCTGAAGCTGTGCCAATCTGACAAATGGCTAGAACCATTACTGCATAATCTTCTTCTTTAAACAGGCTTGAATGGTATTACACATTAAAAGGCTCATTTCCCACTGAGGCGTTGACCCCGCCTCAATGTAAAACCACTATACAATCATCAACCAGAGAAAGCATGTCGCCAATAAAGCCTTGCACCGGTAGAAGCAATCTTATCAAATTGAAATAGCTGCCTGTGAAAAAAAACAGCCACAGGGATAAAGAAAATAGTTTCATTGAAGGCCATTTATTTACACTGAATTTAAAGTTCTTTGTTGTCGTTCATAATCCGACTGCAAACAGGTGCATATGAATACTGTATGTGGATAAATGTGTTTGTTATTAAACAGCACTGTTGAAGAAAGTACTCAGATCTTTTTTTCTTTTTTTTTTTTTTTTGAGTTGAAGTAGCAACATGTTACTGTACAAAAATTCAATAATTGCCCTTCAGCGTAGTCTAATTCTGGTCTAAGAGAATAAATGGTCTGAGAGGACACAAGACATATGCATCTACACTGCAAAACGTGATTTCTAAGAAAGTTAAAAAAAGCCTTATTTCTACAACATTTGTCTTATTTTTTATCAAAATAAAAAAAAAGCTTGCCAAGGATTTTTTAGCATAAGAAAAACATTCCTATCTTAAAAAAATAACCTAACTTCTCCTGCTAATATCAAGCTGTACCAGTAACCAGGTATGACAATATTTTTGCCAATTATCTCAGCAAAGGATCCAGATTGTTTTCCTTATTTTAAGACTGAAACCACTTGCACAATTTCTCAATTGAAGAATCTTAAGACATGACAGAAACTAACTCTTTTTTAACCACTTATTGTTATTTACTGGCTTAAAACACAGTATAACAGTTTAGCGTGACCTTTGACTAATTTGAAAAATGACTGAAAAATTCCCATGGCCAGTAGGAATGTCATAGTGACATGAAACCAAAGCCCAATTTTTTCTCTCATTCCCTCCCGTGTTAAATGTCTGTCACTAACATATTTGACAAACTCCATATTCCCACAATCACTGTTTATTCAGTTGTGACTTTTTTTCTACATATTATACATCAATATATTCATAAGACTCACCACAAGTCTCACCTACAAGAATTTTGGATTGTTTTGTTTTGTTTTGTTTTATTCAAGATTTTTTTTTTTTTGCTTAATTCAAGCAAAAAAAAAAAAAATCTGCCAATGGAACAAGTGAAAATTTTCTAGGCAAGATTTCTTGAAATAAGATTTTCAAGACCTAATGTCTAAAAATAAGTTTTTATATCTCACTGAAAAGTTACTCTTTAGGTGATTATGTCTTATTTTAAGTGTGATGAGACATTTTGACTAGAATTGAGAAAAATACACTTGGTAAGATTTTGATTTTTGTAGTGTGGATGTGTCACCAGTTCATTTCAGGGCTGACATATAAAGATGAACAACCATTTCATTCAACCAACTGAAATTTAACATATTAGGACGCATGTCTTTGGAGAGTGACTGGAGAGAATTCCACACAGAAAGGCCAAAGTGGTTAGAACCCTGAACCTCCTTCCTGTGAGGTGACAGTGTACTACCGTGTATCATGTACCATGTAATAGAAGATATGCAAACCCTATCAAAATATGTTTTAAAAGAAAAAAAAAAGACATATGGACCTTCAAAACACAGAAAAAGCTGTCAGTCAAAGCTATGAACACGTACATTTGGATTGTTAGTTTTGTAGTTTCACTGCTGTGATGGATTTTCTATCCCCAATGTGGATTTGACAGCAAAGCACATCCATTCAATACTATTTCAGCAGTGGAAGAATAAGTAATAAATGTAGATATTATGAAAATTCATCATGTATTTATGTAATTTCTCTTTTGGGTTTTCATTTGAGAACCCCTGAGATAATGCAGTTACGCACTTTATTGCTTATGATCTCACTATGAAAGAACTAAACCTTTTGATTAAAAAACAATACTGATTTGAAGCTGACTGTATGAACTTAAAAAAGGATTTTGCTATGATGAGAGCTGTGCTTATGGAAATGATCTTCATAACAGACATATATTATAAGTACTGATGCATTAATGTGATTTTTAATAGTGGGGCTCATTTTATTACTTTATATTACTGCAAATAGCCTGTTGTTGAGTAACTTCACCATTAATACTTAATAATTTATTGGCTGTAAAGCAGCTTTATATTATAGGCTCAATATGGAAGTCTTGTGCTTGAGTGCTGAAGTATATGTTGAAGTCTGTTTTGCATTCAGAGATGGTTGTTTGTTCACTTTAGCAGACTATTTTTTTTTTAAATCTGACAACAGTTAATTTTGCAGACTGTCACTGCAGAGAAGTAGAAAAGACAAAATGAGGAACTCAGGATCAAACATAAACATTTTCACTGAAATAACAGCCTGAGTCCTCTACAGAAAATTCAGTCATTATCTTAAACTGGAATTAGCTAATATCAAACAACAAATGCCTAGTTATAAACATAGCTCTACCATACTGCTCTTCCAGTGTATTAAAAATATGAATCTGTTCTCTTTGTAATTTCCTACAAACCCATGATTGTCCAGCATAAGCACATACAGAACTCGATAATAATTACAGCTTTCTAAATATCTGTGCAGCCTTGCAGAGGTACTCTGTTGTGGTTTTCATTTACAGTGTATGAAAAACTGTTTTCACACCCACAATTAGATCTGCCTTAATGTCAAATTTATTTATTTCATTTTGATTTGATATTGCATTTGTCATTTGTTGTATTTCACTGTACAAATTTTGATACCGATTCAGAGGCAAATTATACCTTTCAACACATTTGCTGTTATTACAATAATATAATGTACAGTGATACATAGCTTAATGTGATGACACAAAAAAAAATATTGTTTTCGTGTCATGTTTTAAATCACACTCTTTTCTGACATATTTCTTGTCATTTAAAGGTGCGGTGCGAGATGTTTTCCTGGAGCATTTTTTTACTATATCGCTTAAAATCCATTTCACACCCCGATTACAACCAATTAATGAAATGCTCTAACACAAAAATAAAAAAAAATTTAGTCACCTGTGGAATGGACAGGACTGAAAAAACACAATCCAATCATTTTAAGCACACAATCGAAATGATTGAACGCAGATATATCTATCAAACTCAACTGCCATTTGTCCCTCCCCCCTTCCCTCACTGCTCATACTCCTCTAGGTACATGAATCATGTGTTCTCAGAGGCTTGGAGCACTTGTTCAGGAAACGAACATGGCTTCAGAGGGATGTCTGAAGAAAGGGGTTTGGACTTTTGAATTGAGTATTTTCAGAATGTATGTAATATATGTAATGTATGCAATGCTTGCTCGAACCATTTTTCTAAGATCTCATACCCCACCTTTAAGTGCTTTGCAAGACATGTGAATTCGGAAGCTTCAAATAAAATAATAAAATAATCACATTTAATGACGTTTTAAACCTAATTACTGTATTGTGACATATACGGGAACTTTACATGATATAAAATTACATATATTGTGGTAGAACAGTGGTTCTCAACTGGGGGACACTCTCCTGGGGGCTATATAACAGAGCTATGTAACCCACCACGTCCTTATCATATAGGTCCGTCGTGTTAGTGGGGAGTCATTCCAAAAAGGTTGAGAAACCCTGTGGTAGAAGATTTATCTTAGAGGTGTGAAAATTTCGAAGATGCACTGATGAAGAAGTCTGCATCAATGCACTGAATCAGTAATTAGCAAAGCAAAAACAACAACAACAACAACATCAAAACAAACAAATAAATAAATAAATAGAACTGAAGAGGTGTTGTGGACTTTTCTGGCCAACCCAAAGTGAAGAAAATGTCACTGAGTCTGTCACAGCCTTCATTGCAAAGGATTTGCAGCGTATTCAGCAAAAAAAAAAAAGGTTTCATCACCTGTTGAACTGTGGTATAAGCCCCCATCACCTCGCCACTTTACTAAAAAAGCTAGCATTACATCTGCACAGTGTGACAAAGGGTAATGGAATATAAATTATAATGTTTTTACAAGAAGGTAAATGCCCTTTCTTAAAACTGCTCTATGAAAGTAAGCTATTTTTACTGATTGCAGCTCTACTTGTAATGCACCATCTGCAGATGGGTGTCTGGTTCGTTTTTTAAAGGTTACATACTAAAGTGGCTCACACAGATGCTGGAATAGCCTGATGTAGTGTGATTTCTGAAAACCTTTTCCAAATAAAAGTGAGATTTGGCTGACTGAGGATGAGGACGACACATTGAAATGTACTGTGAAATATTGACAGGGGAATTGTAATTGAATGGGATTGTGAGGCCAGAAAAGATTCACACCTCAGGTACTGGTAAGGCATGCATGTGTGTGTTCACAGTACATACGAGGGGTCAGCAGAATGACGGAGGTGACAATCAGAGAACAGATGATGAGGATGACCAGCAGAGCAATCGCTATTCCCTTCCAGTTCCTCTGCGCTGGAGCACTGCCCACCAGGTCCTGAAACACAACACACATATGACATTAGACTAAACTCCGACAGGGAGAGATAATGTGTAAAAACCACAGTGATTTCATTAAAGGCTGGATGCATTTCATTCAGCTGCAGACAATATTATGGGATGACCTTTTTGTGATGAGTTTAGATCATGCTAGAGGTGAAAGGGTCATCCATAAGACTGTCACAGTTGGACATGAGACGGCTCATTCTCCATCTGACAGATACCAAAAACTCATCCGCTTGAGTACGTCAGCTCTGCATCCTCCAGCTGCTCTATGCTGCTTGCATACAAAGAGTCCCTGCAGTTTTCCATGATAGCTGGAGAGGAGCTATGGCCTTAATGCAAACACAACACACAGAATAATGAGCTGCTCTCCTCACACAGCCCAGCAGATGGTAGATGGCTAATCAGCGCTGTTTGAAACACAAACTGCAAAAATCCACAGGATGTGCAAAACATTTTAACTGCACAGTAGACACAGTAGTCCATCCGCCTCTGAGGACCACCCTCTAAAACCAGAGTGCTGTGGTGTCTGGATCCAAAGGCCTATTCAGAGTTTCACTGTCCGACTGAACTGACACACACACACACACACACACACACACACACACTATAATCCACTTCTTCTTAATATTTGTTTCCTATCAAGGCAACAAGCGGAGACAGTTTTCCGAAATAACTCTAAATAAAGGTTAACCTCATCAACCTGAGCTGTCTGTTGAGGTTTCCGGGATAGTCAGTAAATGTCTTAGCAGTGCACGACATCCTGTTATTGTCAGTCGAGGCTACTTTTGAAAAGCAACCATGAGCCTCGCCGCAGCCATTTTAGGATACCTTTCATGAGTTGATAAAATTTGCATCCAGGGCTTTGAAAGAAAAGGTCAAAACTCTCATGTTTCAGTCATGTGTCATTCCCGTCTAATTAATAATCTTCAACAGTTGCACATTAATCTCTCAGGTCACACACCATCAGAAACTGAGTAGCACTGGCCAGTCACCTGTATCAGTCCAGCTGTTGATATCCCTGTTAGCAATTAGACCTGATCTCCATCTGCCTATAGTGAGGGGTTATAGCGTGTGCTGCAGCTCAGTGAACCATCCACAAGTTAATGAGGGTATGTACTGTGTGTGTGTGTGTGTGTGTGTGTGTGTGTGTGTGTGTGTGTGTGTGTGTCCATGTGCAAGCAATGACGGCAGCTCAACTCCATGACAGAGAGTTGAGATTATTCTTTTTTTTCCCTCCATTTACACCCTTAAAGACTTTCAGTTACCATATTGCAACTTCCTTTATATAAAAATGTTCATTTGGGGTGTGTATATATATATATATATATATATATATATATATATTTATTTATTTATTTATGCCTGTGTGTGTTTATACACTGTGCACCCACTGTCTCTGCACAGTTTGTCTCACAGCAAAGCAAATCAATACTGAAGGCGGTGAGTACACATTGAAAAACAGCAGACCCATCAATAAGGTGATTTATTGCTGCATTGGTGCTGATTTTCATGTTAAGGTATACTGACTTGTGTGTGTGAAATAGGAGGATGAGACTGTCCAGGGCTCTAATAAGAAGGACATGCCTTTGAAGCTGTTACTAATATTAGCGATCCTTTAGACCTCTGACCTGAGCCAGAAATTAAACAATCAGAAGTTGAGACATGCATTCGGATAACAGTCTTGTTTCTGCATTCGATTACTTGTTTCTCTGTATATCTGTGCTGGAAATGGCAAACACTTTAGTACAGACAGGCGATATATAGAGGCATCAAGTATCCAGTTCTGTACAGCCTGTGCCTGACTGAGAGGTACAAATCCATAATTGCGACGGCTATAATGGTGACAGCTCTTGAGGGATGTGAGAAGAAAAGCATCTCTCAACAGAATATTGCCACTCTGATGGCGTCCAAGAGGGTGTGTGAATAAATATTCAGATTCAGTATCCACAAAAAAACAAATTCTTTTGGGTCTTTGTTCTGAAGGTAAAGTTAGATCAGATACCCTGTTTCTCTTTGATTTTCGATACATGTCTCCCAGGCCCCGTGGATTAATTCAGGTGGAGCAAACAGAGGACGAGCATGAAGGTATGTTGTGCATTTATGTAAACAGACACCTCATTACACAACCAGAGGTCAGGAAGCTTAAAAGTCGATAGCAAATCAATGGTCAAAAACTGTTGCTTTTTGCAATTTTCATTGTGAAATCATTATTAAAACAGCACCCACATGAAGAGGTTACAATGTCAACCTTCTCTGTCAATATTCCCACATTTATAAAACCAACTTTAAAGGATGTGTTGTGATCAATATTCATTGTACTACCTGTGACAAAACACTGGTCACCAGGTCTGTTACTGCTGCTGCTGCTGCTGCTATTTCAACCACCCACATCATTCTCAGCCACTTGTCCATTAAAAAGTAGCTACTTAACCTTTTGTCACCAATATGTTAGAAGCAGAATGGGAAATATTGGCTTTTATGCATAATATTTAGAAAAGGAAGACGACACAGGTCTGATGTGACAAAGCTCAAAAAATGATCTCACCTTAAAACTTGATGAGTGTTAAGGTGTGGAATCTACATCCAGTCCAATCCAATCCAATCCAATCCAATCCAACTTTATTTGTAAAGCACTTTAAAACAACCACAGTGGACCAAAGTGCTGTAC